>NC_085008.1:11502426-11562426 GCF_963854185.1 Sardina pilchardus
GTCCTCGTCATCTCTGGTTATTTGAATGGCACTGATAAGTGGCCCAGTATTTACTGTGAACTCTCAAGAACACTTTACAAAAAACTGTTAAAGCAACACACTAAAGCACTTCTCCTCTGTCGCACGGACACTATTTGTTTATTCAACACTGGCTTTGCAAATAATGATGTCCACAGACAAGAAAGAGTATGTTGCATGATTTTATAAAAGTATGATATATTGCGACATCGAAACAAGCCAAATTTGTAGTTTTTTCCATCGAACTACAGATATGCTACCCGATCTGGTAAAGTTACATAGTGCAGTTATAGCCAATAGGGGGCCGCAAAGCGAACGCAGAAGTGCCGTTCACCCTGCTACGAGTTGATGAACCACTGAAATGATTTTGGGAACATTATTTTAAGGTACAAAAAACTCTTTAGTGTTGCTTTAAGAAACTGTGTTATTGTTTTATGAGTTCTAGTGAAAGGACACCAGCTGGTCCATATGAGCATCTGTTTGTCAGGGCCAGGGAGCTGTCCAGGTCCAGGATGTAGTTTTGTCCCAGCTCCTGTTTTCCGGGGGCACCCTGCGGTCTTGGCCCGGTGAAGCTGGGGTGCTGCCACAGGTGTCAGCTGCCCTGTCAACACGGTCGTGTCTGTATACTCCCACCCCAGCCCACCCATTCCATTCATTGGGAAGGTACGGAAGGAGGCTGCCACGCCCTCTCCCTCGAGTATTTCCAGAGCCCTTACTCACCACTCACATGAGCGCGATACAAGGAGCTCTGGTTGCACATTAAAATTAGGATGAGATCAGGGTGATTCACAAAGGTCACCCACACAACCACGCTCATCCAGTCACCCACACACAACCACAACCCAGACCCCGGCATCAGCCCTTATGGGGGACTGACAAACACTCATCTCAGGCGGATGGCCAAGCGAGATGGAAAGAAGTTACTTATTTTGGTGTCCAGGAATTGCTTTACTATTACTGGTAGTGATGTTGTTGTGCACCGAAGTGTTTGTCTAAATCGCTATGAATGTTCTGAAAACAGAACTAATCAACATTTACAACAATGTCCACTGTATATGTTTTTGATTCAATAAAAACAGAACTTGAGCTCAAGTTCAGCCTAGAATGCAGAACCTTGAATGTATGCTCCTTCCAAGTGCCATCCACTGACTTAAGAAATGTTTTAGAGAGTTTAATTCAGTTGGACCACATGTTCACTGTCCTCCCAGAGATCATCGGTGGTGCCTGTGTATGTTTATGCCTGATCAGACCCACATCTGTGCCACTGTGCCCGTCTTGCTATGAGCTGTCCATCCCACGCTGCCCTCAAAAACCCCTCAGAGCTGCCTCACCACACTGACTCAAGCAGGAGCATGGAGCAATTGGCCGTGAGTTGTTTCCCGTAGCTGGGAGGATCATTTGTTTTGAGTTGTTGAAGGTCTCTGTTTCCAGTGTGTTGGCAGGACCAGATTAAGAGGCGCAGGCTGGATGGATGAGTGCCTGTGGGATGAGGGATTGGCGGCCATGGCAGACGCTTCCCCTGGTTGAACCCCCCCCCCCCCCCCCCCCCCCAGCCTCCCTCCATCCCTCCCCCCCCCCCCCCACCCTCCAGCCTGTCAGATGAATGAACCCAAAGGGGACATTATTTGTTTGTATCAATGTTTGTTTGTGTTTTCCATGGCATTTCTGTCTCAATAGGCCCCTCAACTTCAGCTTTCTATGTTCGCCTGCGGACACACTATAGGCGTTATCTATATACTTCCCGAAACAAATAGTTTTCCTGGTTCATTAAAAGAAGTCCGGGACACACAATCTCCCCTCGCCCCCCGCCTCTCTAATTACAACATGCAGATCAGCACATGTGACACAAGATCGGTTTTCATGGGTGAGAGCTTTTTAATAGCATCATCAGCAGAGTGCATTTGGCAGTGCGATAGTTAGATAACAACTGGCTTCTTCAAGTTGTAGCCTTAAATCTGCGCGTTTATCAGCTGAATCACTCCTTCGGTTACGGGAGCAGTTGGCCAGCGCCGTGCTCTTGACACGGAGAGAGAGAGAGGTAGGTGTTGGTCACCACCAACGTTGTGACAAGTGTGCAACAACTTGCCGGCATTGTTTACAGCTCCTAGTGCACAATGGCCTGAGGACGGAGGGGGTCAGTGTTTCTGGACAGGTCAAAGAGCAGGGTCACTTCAGATGAAATACTTCATACGCCTTCAGATTGCCTGCTTTGACACATACGGAGGGTTGGGGTCACCAAATTGATATTGATCCATGTTCCCATGTTTCAAAGAGCTGTTCTTGGCCATGTCTGAGAGAGATAAAAATAAATGATGGGCTGGGTGAATTTCCCCACTCCCTGTCTTCAGTGAACCCTTCAGGCAGGTCAGAGCCCATGGGGAACGGGAGACGGACAGAAAGAGAAAGAGAGAGACTCTTGAACATCACAGTGGTTTTATTTAACATATATTTGAGTAAACTGTTAAATGTAAAAGTTAAAGTTTTAACTCAAAGTAAGACCCAGAATGTTTCTTTTCCCCCCAAAACGTGTTTGTATTTGTTCATTTAATATGTGGATCTGTTTCTCTTGAACAATGTCACATACAATAAGAACAGAGCTCCTCTGTTAGGGCAAACTTGCAGTCAAGTTGATGTATTAGAACTTGTTTTAAGAAATGAGTCAGTTGCTGGTCTAATGTGTTGACTTTTTCTCTCACAATGACTAGCTTTTCACATGACAGGACTTTTTGTGTCCTGGTGATGATGGATCTTTTGGGTTTAAGTGTGACTAAGAGAGAGCTGAATGTATGTGTGTATGTGCATGTTTGTGTATGGGATTTGTGCGTGTGCGTGTGTCTGTCTGTCTGTCATGCGTCATATAGTATGGAGACAAATAAATACCACATAATAGTTGAATAATGACAGTAGCCATGTGCTCTAATGAGTCATGAATTAAGTGGTCGGTAAATATACTCTCCCCATATTTCCTTCAAAACAATACTTTCATTTTTGCGTTTTATCCCTGAGCCATTGTGAAGCACAGCATTCCACAACTGGAGACTGAGGTAATTGCCTCAGATGTTGAAAACATCTCAGATTTAAAGGAGACTGAAATAAGCAAATCATTATATGCAATTAGCATTCACATATCCCATACAATACATTGGGAATAAGCTTCAAAGCAAAACACAGAGGGAATGGGTGGAGAGGGAACTTTGATGTGGGCCTCTTCTCTATGAACCATGAGGGGAGACATTACGCATCTTTTGAATGCAGCAGGACAATGTGTTTGAAGATAGAGGGCTCTTTAAAGAGGCCACTTCATGAGTCAACCAGCCTGCAAATTCATCTATAGGCCTCAGCCTGAGAAAAAGACGGCTCTGAAATGAGATGGATAATTAGCCTTCATTAGTTCGATGGGAACGGTGACACGGTCAGCCTGTCAATAGACTTGATTTTTGCGAGCTGCACTTTCTCCCGCCTACTCGTGGACCCCTCCTCTCACCTCCACACATCTTCGAGAAGATTCACTCAGTAATAGCTGATTAAATAACAGCATTATAGCTAATATGGCCTCTACGAAAAAAGGGAACCGCTGCCATTTGGGTTATTTATTCTTCTCCTGGTAGTTCTGTAGCATTTTGTGGCATTTGGGATCTTAATCACGTGTTAAGTGTGGCCCATTTGTATGTTAATGGATTGAAGTTCATGATGGCGCCGCGAGTGTGGGGCTGCACGCTTGAGGATCACCCAGCGCTGCGACTCATTGGCCAGGGTGGGGGGGGTTGCCACGGTGATTTGATGTGAAGTGAGCACGTCCGCACTTGCGGTAATGTGTCCGTGGGCGTTGGGTCACACGAGCTGAATGTGTTTGTTGAGGATGGGGAGGACCCCTGCCTGTTTTCATCAGTGAGTGTGACAAAAACGTGAATAAAATGATATAGATGTGAAAACGTAGGTGTGCGTTTATGATGGTTAAACGTTTAGATGCGCACATGTGAATTTGTGAGTGTTTGTGTGTGTGTGTGTGCGCGCGCGCGTGTGTGTGTGTGTGCATATGTGTTTTTGCCTTTGACACATCAAATTATCAACAGACCATTAAGTACCACATGATAGTGTGAAGAGTGAGAATGAGCTCTAATGTGGTCTTATCCACGAAACTCCCCTCAGTTAAGGTACATGAAAAGCTATTATAACAAGTCTGCATTCATAGCTACCTACTGTTTGACACACAAACAAACAAACAAACAAACAAACAAAGCTCATTTACTCGCTCACCTTCCGCTGAGCTCTCTGTGCTGTGAAACAGACGAACGTGACAGTGAGCCGGAGAATGAGACGCGTGCTGTCAGCAGAGCTCCTTCAAAGGGGCACGCCGAGAGGAAGTTGGACATACTCTATGCAAATGTTTAGGGCATTAGCATACACAACTGTAATTAAACTATAATTACGGAGACAAATGGTGGGACGGGGCACTGAGGCTAGAAGTTGTAGTCTGTTTGTCAGCGCATCCTTGTTTAGCTGCTGAAACAGGTTTTATGGAACAAGCATTTGCTGAGCGGAGCATTAATTGTTATCATTGCCTTGGAAAGCAAATAGGCGCCAGGCGTTTGGAGGGAGGAGAGGAGAGGAGAGGAGAGGAGTGCGTGGAGAGAGGCAGAGAGAGGGAGAGAGAGAGAGAGAGAGAGAGGGAGAGCCCTGGACAAATTAGAGCGAGGAAATGAGAGTGGAAATTGGAGAGGGATTAGTGCGGGTGATAATGAAGCAATTAAAGAGCGCACGAGTGGCACGCAGGTGCTCTTACCGTGGGCTCCCTCTCCAGCTGCTTTCACACGCCGCTCCACAAATATAGCTTTAATCGGGAGAGAGGGGAGAGAACCTGCGCCAGTGGACTTGCTCTCTCACTCTCATTCCCTTTCTCTTTCTCTCTCATTCCCTTTCTCTTTCTCTTTCTCGCTCTCATTCTCATTCTCTCTCTCATTCTCTTTCTCTTTCTCTTATTCCTCTCCTCTCCTGTTTTGTCGCTCCCTCTCTCTTGGGAGAGAGGGGAGATAACCTGCGCCAGTGGACTAGCTCTCTCTCTCTCATTCTCTCTCTCACTCATTCTTTCTCTTTCTCCTCTTCTCTCCTGTTTTGTCTCTCTCTCTCTCTCTTCCACACACAATCTAACATGCACACAAACTCTCTACATTCCCATTCTGTGTGTCTTTCTCCGTCGGTCTCTCTCTCTCCCTCCGTTTCCTGGATGTTTGGAACAGCTAGGGGACAGGAGAGGCTGTGTCGCAGACAGGAGGGCTACAAAACAAGGGGGAGATGAAGAAAAGGAGAGCATGATAGAAAAGAAAGAGCGAGAGAGAAAGAGAGAGACCCTGTCGTTGGTGATGAGCCGTCGTCGTTGGGTTAATGAAGACCCTCTCAAAGTCAACAGTTCAGAAACTCCTTTGTCCTCCTAAAAGAGTCTTTAATTTTTAACACAAACTTGCACTTAGGTATGCATGAACTTTGGTAAAATTCAGAGACATGTGTATAATAGGGGCGTAATGGATGGTGCCCATGCGCTCCATCTAATGATGTCAGGTTGTTCCGCAGGGCTTCTGATTGAGGAGGGCCTAATGTAAATTTAATTTGGAGTGATGTATGGTGAGGGGTGTGTGTGTGTGTGTGTGTGTGTGTGTGTGTGTGTGTGTGTGTGTGTGTATGTGTGTGTGTGTGTGTGTGTGTGTGTGTGTGTGTGTGTGTGTGTGTGTGTGTGTGTGTTCACACATGTGTTGGGTGGGGTGTTTGAGGTGCCACTGTCTGAATATGTCTGCTGGGAGGTTGCGGCGGATTCAGTTCGGAGGGTTTTTTTTTCTTTTAAGGGAAAGGTTGGGGGCAGGAGCAGCTGGAGGAGAAGCCAGCACCCCAACCCCAACCCCACGCCCTCTCCCTCTCCCCGCGCCCCATCCGTATGCTCCCATGCCTCCCCGTGCTGTTGACAGAGCCTCCTTAAGCAGGATTGATCACAGCGTCCGCATGGTAACACACGCCGTCCCGAGCTACGCCACATTTACCCCCGACAATGTGCAGGGGAGGTGCCCGTTGCTCCTGGTCACCAATGGGGGGACAACGCCGGGGCACTTGAGCGCTAAAGAGGCAGAGTGCTCCTCTCTGTTCTCCTCATGGCCTCCTCCCTCTCCTCCCTCCCTCCGTCCTGCCCTCCTCCTCTTCACCTTAAATGAAGTGAGCGAATGCTGAATCAATGTTTTTAGTGCCACTCATCATCGTCTCGATCATCCCCTTATTGTTTTTCATTAGACCAGGGGGATATTTATGGCCTGACTTTGAGACATCCATTCTTCTGCCTCTTCTGTTACAGCTGCTTGTTCTCCTGGCATACATCACACATGTGTATATGATAAATAATATCCCAAAGAGCAAGGACTATTTTTTTCTAAGAAAAAAAAAAAAAAAAAAAAACGTAAAAAGGTCTTCTGCTGATAATGGCCGACAATGGTGAATTACAGTGAAAAACACAAATGGTCATGTTTATTTTTTTTCTATAGTTTTCTTTTTTTCCATTTTTAATATATTCATATATATCTATAATTTGACTCCGGCCAGCTCCTCACCCTGAAGCTGTCAACCTCCTCCAAAACGCCCCCTGCCCTGCTCTTCTCCCCTAACCTCCCAAGTTTCAATTTTTATTATCCTTTGTGTTTAACTAAGCATTGAATGAACACTGAGCTAATTCCAAATTCCCTCTGTCATCATCACTTTCCAGCTAAAACTGGCAAATGGACGTCCACTGGCGGAGCTCGGGTCAGGCAGGCACGCCGAATGAATAGTGAGCGGCATTCATCAGCCCAAAGGAAGCCCAGATCTGAGATCCAATTATATATATTCATTAAGTGATAATGATATCATGGTCTTTTAACTGGGAAGAAAGGAGCGTAATTGAATAATAACAGTTGTACAATCCCAGAGGATCGCGCCCCCCATCTCTGCCGCAGTCACCCCCTGGGGGCCCCCGCCAAGGGGATTGATGGAATTCTATTACCCTCTGATAGATTTATTATGAAAGGCTGAGTGGACTCGCCGCGCCACTTTGTCACTCACACTAATCAGCGTGATAAGGTTTGGAGGGGGCCCTCTTCAACGCTGACATGCACCCCCTCCACAACACACACACACACACACACACACACACACACACACAGATCTCCCTCCTCCCTCTCCTCTCTCTGCCCCTGACAATGGCAAGGTTAGGGAAGGATGACAGACAGGCTGCTACCGTCTGAACACACACATATACACACACCACCAACAACACTCTTGTTCGCCTCCTACCATTTTTCTGCTTGAATACACACACACACACACACACACACATACACACATACACACACACACACACACACACACACACACACACACACACACACACACACACACACACACACACACACACACACACACACACACACACACACACACACACACACACACACACACACAACCTGCTCCCCAACACCTCGTGACACCCCTCTTCCCCTTGTCCAGACAGCAATATGCCAGCTGAGTTCCTCGACCTCTGGGGTGAGCCCTCATTTGTTTATTAATGGCCGACATGTGAAACAGCATAAGGATGTGTGTCAGTGGGATCAACAGCCCGGCCGCCACCACCATTGTGGGATGAAAAACAATTTGTAAATGCTCAGGAGAATGGCACACAATGGAGGGCTCGGCTACCGTGTAGACGCTGCATGTAGAGGCTGTAAATAATGTTGTGTGCACGCCTACACACACACATACACAGACATGCAAACATAACATACAGAGTAAATATTTGGATCATAGAAAAAACATATTAACGCACCCACAATAATATGTGCATTTTGCTTCATTGAAACATGGTTCAACAATCACAGGAAAAGTATTTAAAAAAAAAAAAAAAACAGATGGTATACGATATTCACTATTAAACTTAAATGATGTCAGTATTATACTACTACTTACAGCTTGTTGAAATGATCATACAACGTTATGCTGAAATGTATTTAAATTTACATTTATTTCCAAATAAACAAAAGTGAATGAAATGAATATTTTAAGATCAAATGTACAATATGTAGTGAAATAAATGTAAAACAAATGTGTATTATGTTGTGTAGTATTTGTTTTGATATGTATCCTTTGTTTCAGTATTTAATATATTCTAAATAATGTTTTCAAATATTTTAAAAGTTCAAATAATATTGTGTACCCAAATTGAATGAGTTCATCATGGTTTTTTCATTCATGGATTAGTGACACTGTTATCATGTATCAGTAGTTGTGTTTGACAGCTTGTCTGATTATTGCTGTTACTAGTGATAGGAAGAAAAGATTAAAATGCCTTGAGATCACTACATGTCCCAATGCCTGCTCTTATCTCTAACAAAAACACGATAAAGCCTTTTGTCCACACTTAATGTGTCTCGTAGACTTCATAAGACATTTACTGGCACAGAATTTGTCAAGAATAAAGATTTATCTTCCTTTGTCCTTCACCAGTGAAATAGTCTGACAAAGAATAAATATAAGCAACGTTTTTTTTTTTTCGGCTTCTTTTTCAATAATTTGCCATGACAGAGAGGAATGGGGAAAAGAAGTGGACTATGTAATTGACTTTCAGGCTAGCCTAACTTCCACAAGTCACAGTTAGTGAGAGAGAAGAGAATCTCTCAAACATCTCATACTCAGACATGCTCTAAGCCACTATCCACCAGCCCTCCAAACCCCCCACCTCACACTCACCCCTACTCACACAAAATATGCCTCTCCACCCCCCACCTCAACACACCCATACTGACACACTCACCCCTACCCACACTCAATATGTCGGGGCAACCTGACATGGCTGACGCCCCGTTTCCCTGCATGCTGTGCTTGTGACCTCACTGCAGCCTCCCACTGCAATATCTGCAACGCATCAGCACGTCAGTTTCCCTTTTTGAAGTCTGTGGCAGTAATCAATGGCAGCTCATGCTCAAGTCTGCAACCCCACCAACACCTCATGGCCGTGGGACGCCATGTTTGGAAACCTCTGTTTAAATGAGGTCGGCTTTGATATCAAACTATTTGTATTTTGTTAGCCTTTCATTCTTGGTGCTACAAAAGAGCAGCATAAATATTTTGAAGCGCTATAGGCATAAATAATTGATTTATGGTAAACAGACAAGGCAGGAGGGCTGATTCACATGGGCCGTCTAGTCATGTTGTTATGGAGCAGCACTGAGTTCTAGGATGTAAAGGGGAGAATAATGTTTACGCTCACGGCCCCATAATTAGCGAGGGGAATGCGGCCGCTTATGTGAGCGCACTGTGTGCCGGGCTGGTTCCGCTTAAAGCACCATCGCGAAAACGCACGACTCATCTCTCTGTTTACGTGCACCGGGGCAGAACTGTAAACAGCCGGGTCGGATGGTACGCAGACGGCGTTTTGATATGACAGCGTGAGTCAATCAGAGATGCCCTCTCTCCCTCACTGACTTGATGACAGACAGTTGGGCTTATGAGGGACTTGAGAAGGGAAAGCTCTGAGCCTCGGCTGTGTGAGTAAACCGCTGCGCGGCATACTACCTGGAAATGAACACTCTGAAGTGCTAACTAGAAAAGTTACTCATCTTTTTTTGCACAACCCACAGACATTTTTCAGGAAAACTCTCCTGTTCCATAGAACCATGTGTGTTGTCGGCTGATTAGGAATACCAGTTTTTGTAAACCCCTATGTGCACAGATTTTTAAGATCACTTAACACACACACACACACACAGAGAGAAAGAAGTGGTGCACACACACGGCAGAGATGAGTTTGAGTCGTTTTCTTTTTTTTCACTGCAGCACATCTGTGTCCTGCAGCAGTGATGTAGCGGTGGGCTCAGCGGCTGAAGTGGATCAATACTGAAGGAGGGCTGCAGCTCATTGGGTATTTGTGTGTGTGTGTGTGTGTGTGTGTGTGTGTGTGTGTGAGAGAGAGAGAGAGAGAGAGAGAGAGAGCTGCGTCCTGTTGGCATGTAATCATCTTGTTGGCTGCCTTGACACTGATCCTCCATTCTGAGCCAATGAAGCGTGCTGGACAGACATCAGGGGCAGCACGTGCAATCCGGCTCCATCAAAGTGGGCTGTTTGGAACATGTAGGTTTTATAGCTGCAAACACACACACACACACACACACACAAGACAGACAGAAGGAGAGTTAGACAGAGAGACACCGAGACAGATACACACCCACTGTGCACAAAAAGGTACACACACATGCCTGAGAGCATCTCTCATGGTGTCATCCAATGGCGTGTGGATTGATGAATAGTCCTTCCGACGGTCTTAGGGGTTTAACGAGGATGGATCTCCGTGGAGGACCGGCACGTCTTCTCGCCTACAGATCTCCAGCCTGTCCACTAAGCCTCCAGAAAGGCCCCGGGTCTCTTGCTCTTGCCCCGTGCGCAGCCTCTAACCTCACCTGAGGGGCCTCATGAGCAGGGGTCCTGTAGTGCTCTCACTGCTGGGCTCTCTCTGATGATGGTCTAATCTGCTCCCCCCTTTTCCTCCCCTTCCGCTGGCCTCTCTCCCTCACCGAGCCACTCTAACCTCAGGGTGGCTTGTTAAACGGATCCGGGCCCCCCCTCAGTGCTCACCCCGGCGCTTCCATTCAGCTGCCCGCTCCTCCGTCAGGCCTCCATGCTGGAACTGCCGTGGGTCCCCACACTGTGCCTTGCGGGACACCGTCTGGAACAGGCCCGCGTGGTGTCACGGGCGTTTTGTGGCTGGCTGGAGCTGGCTGGCGCGGGGCTTGAGACGGGGATGGATGGGATAATGAGATTGGAGCCCTCTAATAGGAGATCACTGGAGTGGGAGGGCAGGAACAGCGTGGGGAGTCTGCTCCCAACAATGCTGAAGTTAATGATGCTGTAACAGACTACTTTGGCTCTTAGGGGGCTTTTGTAGGTCCATTGCACTCCCCCCCCCCCCTCCACCACCACCACCACCCCATCACCACCTCCTAGTCATAAATGCAGAACACACAAACATCACAGTGTTTTCGGAGTTTATTTATTTCCAACACATTTCAACAAGAGCCAGCCTATGAGTCTTTATGCCACGCAGTTAGGTTCAGCAGCAGAGTATTCCCAGCTGGGTTGCATGAAGTCAAAGGTACCCTTTCATACGATTTTCCTCCATAATTGTCTTTCTCAGTACCCCCCCCCAACCCCCTCCCCACCTCCAGCACATCCCTCTATCTCTCCTCTATCCTCCCCCCAAGTCCTCTGTAGGCATCATCCACATTTCACAGGCCAGGTGAATGACATCTCTGGGGCTGGCGATCAGGTCAGAGTAATGTGCTCCCCCAGATTACTGCCCGCCCCTGGGAGATAGCTGCCGCTCGCCTCCCTGTGACTAGTGGGTTTGCTCCCTTCAGGTCTCCGCCGGTAACAGGCTTTAATGTCATTTAGCTGCAGGGCTGCCATCTCCTTACTGCTCCATGAATCCATTTCCAAATGCCATAACATTTCCCGAAAAGCCGCTGCTTTTTAAATCCAGTAATTAGAAATGTCTATTTAAAGTTCACTGCTCCCTTAGCAGTATCAATTAAAAGACGCTCACCGGGGTGATCAGTATCAATTGTCAACAAATTAAATTCTCCGACACTTGAGAAAGAAATTGCACAAATGTGAAGGTGCACATTCATTTAAAAGGACAGGAGACTGTCATTTAGGCTCTACTGCCTGACCATTAATTATTGGCCCATTTTTATTCACTGGTTTCACCGCAAGATTATTTTTCTCCCTTCCTACCTCTTCCTACCATAGACACGTTGGACGTGTGGCCTGACGATGTCCAATGACCTGCATTGTGTTGTGTAGTCATTACGTAATAAGCTAACCTTTAGTTTGAGGGAGCAGAAGTTTACAACCTTTTATTATGTAAGCCTTTTGTTTACTTCGAGGGGAGGCCGAGGGGAGAGGAAGTGACATATTATTTGGGATCATCTGGTACATAACCACATTAGAGAACATTTAGGGTCAGATGATCTGTCAGTGTCACGCAGGAAGCTGATCATTTTCAGAGGGAAGCAAAAACCTTATTGTTAGGATCCCCGCCATCTGTTGTACAAAAGGCCGCTCCGCCATTTATCTTCCCCCAGACAACACACTAGCCTCTTTGAGAGCTGATTAGAAGACTGATTGGCAATCAATTATGTATACCTATTGTAAATCATTATATTTTTCTGGGGGATTTGAGAGAGAACATTCTATGCCTCGTGCACCGGGTTACCATTTGCTGTGTGATGAATTCCTTGTCTTTTGGTGCCGAGTCTTAGGGCACTTTAGATGACATTAGCACCGGATAAGTAGATAACAATTTTCTCAACTGCACTCCATCATCGGAATCCCACTTTCCACAAAGTTTAAAGGGGGTAACTTTAACAGCTGATATGAGATGCACAGCTACTGAATTTTTGTATTCATACAAATCGTGCGCCATGTACTCTTGCACTATTCCATATACAACAGTACATGGGCCAGTGCATATTATGCATATTGTCTATATGTGTTTTTGGACATCATTGTTTTTGTTGGGTTAATGAGGTGTTTAAATGTATGCATGTTATGCACATGTGTGTGTGTGTGTGTGTGTGTGTGTGTGTGTGTGTGTGTGTGTTTGTGCGTGTATAGGTTTGTGCATTTTCACTTTTATGAAACTGGACATGCGTTTAGCGTAGTCTTACACATTTTTTTAAACTTCCCTTGTTTACTTTCTGTGTAGGCATCTCTATCTCTGTGTCGCCTCTAGTCCTCTGGCCTCTGCAGCTGTAGGGAGAAGCTGGAGGTGTCACCTTTAATAAAACATTTAGATCTGCTGGGAAAAGCATGTCCAGAACTGGGGACGAGGACCGGGGCTCTTTTGAAGTGAGCGATGACAGCGGGGGAGGGCAATGGGAGCCATTGTGTGAGAACCCCCCCCCACCTCCCCTCCACCCCCACCTTGTCCTCAGCCTTGCTGCCCCCCCCCCCTTGCACCTCTCATCCCACCGCATGGGGCACGGCCTTAAAGTCTCACAGTGGTAGCAGCCACTTCAAAAGCCGAGCCATGAAAAGAGCTGTTTGACCCTTGCCCACTAGCAGCGGCTAAATTGGTAGATAGAGAATCAGGGTAATTTGTATCAACTCAATAAGTTACTATGTAGTCAAACAGGAAGGTCATGACTTCACACGGCAACGGCAGCCCCATGGCAACCGGACATCAATGTAACATCAGTTCCCAAAAAACACGGGCCGCCCCTGCTTTTACCAAGAATGCCATTTAGTAAACAAGGCACGATTGTGCCGAGACAACAGGGCAAATTATATCGACGCTTATTGTGCATGCTAGCAGAGGATAACAAGGGGGGGGGGGGGGGGGGGGGGAGAGAGGAAGTGGCTTTTTTTCTGGCACTGACTTGGAAAACTGCATACATCAGGCCAAGAGATGTGTCTGTGTCATGACAGAGGGGTGAGATCATGGCCGGATGAGGCTGGATTGCCATGGAACCTGGAGGGGGCGTGGGGGGGGGGGGACCGCAGGAGGAGTGGGGGCAGAGCTGTGGTCTCTGGGGGTCACTGGCGACTCTCTCCCCTCATGGGAATGTCCAAAAAATGGTATTCCCCCCATCTCTCCGTTCAGTTTGCACAGCTCAACCAAAATTCTCGGCGCGCTAAAATCAATGTTGCCATTGTTGAGCCAAACAGTGCGTCCTGACCATGGCCAATGCAAAGAATTCCAGAGGCCGGCTCGCGGAGAGCCGTTGGGACATACAGATTTGATTATGAGAATCGCTAAGGTTGTTTTTCACCTCCTCAGAAGAAAGGGCTTCCTTGTTCGCGGGCAGGACAATACCGCTTCTAAGTGGCATGTGAAACTTGCTGAACCCGATGCAATAATTCAAGCCTTTGATTTGACAAATGTTTTTGCGCCTTCCACCACATCTGCAAATACCTCGCCTCTTTCGTGCACTGACCCGGCCAGCCGACAAACAGGCAGCACGCACACTCAGTCCCCTGCCAACCTCCACCAGGTCCTGCATCCAATCTGCAAAAAAACCCCGGCCTTTTAGAAAAATGACAGAAACAAATAGCTACACCAAACAAAATAAAACAGCAAAAGCACGACAAAACCGGAGAGAGATAAGAAAGGAAGAAAAAAAGTTGGGCACGTACATAAGTTTGGCTATTTTCAGCTTTTGTTGTTTGAATTAAAATAAAGGTTTCCTTCTCTGCTGTCACAATCCATTAGCGGCCGGGCGAGAGCAGCTATCAGCAGGCCCGGCGGTGCTCCCGGCAAGGGGAGTGAAGCTGACGGTGTGTGGAAACTAACACAGCCACTCTGCTGTGACCGCGTCACCTGCAATCAGCGCCACCAGCTGCACAGATTAATCGTGACAGTAGGCAATATTTCCAACATTATGAGAAGAGAAACCTAATATTTTGGGACATCAGGGATCTGGGTTCTGGTGTCCATCAAAGTGAGAGCCTTCATTTTATGCTCCTTGGATGGGTAACCTCAACACTTAACCCCTTTTAGATATTCCATCTCTTTTTCTCTCTCTTTTTTTTCTGCCTCTATCTCCCTCTCATTCCCTCTCTCTCAATCCCCTCAACCAGACTGAACAAGGCTCAGTGTGAGATTTGAAATATGCTGTCAGGGAGGATACAATGCATTTATCCCCCATGCAATCCCAGTCCCATTATGGCACATTTTTGGAAAGCAAAACAAGTGATTGTGCTCTTGTTCCTCTACAGAACAGCGCAAGCAGATCGTTTTTATTCACATCACACCAGAGCAAAGAGGCCAGGCATATTGAAAAACAAAATGGCACAATTGAATGTCTGAGGTGGGCTGTGTTCAGAGGATGATTAAATATGATCGTGTTGAGCTGCATGTGTGTGTGCAAGGGGGGTGGGTGGTGTGTGTGTGTGTCTAAGAGAGAGAGAGAGAGAGAGAGAGAGAGAGAGAGAGGGAAATAAAGAGTTTAGATGGTTGTATGTGTGTGTGTGTGTGTGTGTGTGTGTGTGAGTGTGTGTGTGTGTGTGTGTGTGTGTGTGTGTGTGTGTGTGTGTGTGGCTTTATATGTTTGAAGAAGCATATGTGTGTGAGTGTGGCTCCTGCTTTGTTTTTGATCGAAAGCCTTGCAGGTTTGCTTTCAGCTTTTCCGAGTGGATTTGTCAATGAACTTTCTTTAGAGTATGGATTTCCTGGAGGTCTCTCCTTCCCGCGGACAGGGCTTAATAAGATGGGGAGGCATGGTTGGTTAAATCCCCTATACCGAGAGATACTGATTGGCTGTCATGCTGAAGTCTCCCCCGTGCACACAGACATGATCAATGTCATCAGCTAAGCCAAGTTTTAAAAGCTGAAGTGGAGACTTACCACCAGGCAAGTAGAACAGAATCTAGTTCAAACTTTAAAGAAAAGGTTTTTTGAGGAACGTTGTTTTATCATCCACACAGGTTCTCTGCTGAGAAACCCATCTGTCTTTAAAGCCTGTAGTCTTTACAAGGGTTCTTATGAATAGAGTGTGCATGGTAGTGCAGCCAGATGGAATTATATGTGGAGAATGGAGGTGGAGTATCTATTAAAACATCAGCTGAGCACAACCCATTTGCCTGCTTATTTATCAATATTTACCCTCATCCCTCTCATCTGTTTGCTGACGTCTTGGCTGCATTTTTCTTAAGCAGTAAGAGTTTATTTAATTGTCAGAGCTTTCGATTCGCCGATGGATCCATAGCAGTCGGTCTATTCATTGATCTAAATGTCTTCCCCCACATGGTGACTAAGTGTCTTCTGCTGGTGGTCTGTGTTGTGATGGCTGTGCACGTGAGGCAGTATGCAGTGGTGTGTGACTCTTCATTAGAGGGATTTAGGGTGTTTAATACACCATAGCAAAGCCCCATTTATTTAATTTGTAAGGCTCTGACATCAATTGTTGAGCTTCATTTGACTAGTCACTGCATCAGATGTCAACACTGATTGCTTGGAGATGCTGGTAACAAGCCGGTGCGTGTGTGTGTGTGTGTGTGTGTGTGTATGTGTGTGTGTGTGTGTGTGCACGTCCAAGCATGCATGCATGTCTGTTTATGTCTCTGTGTATGGCAGGGGGGGTCTGTGGATTTGTTGCTGGGGAAACGCTCAATTCCAATGAGGAGAAATTGAAAGAGAGTGGTAGACCGAGCGCGACAGAAAAGAAGAAAAAAAGGAGGGAGAATACATCTGCGCAATTTCAAAAATGCCTGGTAACTTTTGTCCCCCCCAAAAAATGTCACTGTATCCAAAATGTCTGTGTGACCCGTGCCACATTTTTCTGTTGGGGATGCACAATATGTTTTATTATGGGAGGCCTGCTGGCTGCATGGGACACACAGACCCGGCCTTTAACAATCCCCTGGCCTTTCATGTAAAACAGCAACCAGAGTTTAACTGACCCCCATTTCAATAAAAGCTGGACAAAAGGGTGGGTGTGTGAGTCCAAATCAGACAGCAGCCCCCTCTATGCTGGAAAACATGACTTCACAGCGGCCTGTCCTGGGCTCCGACCGCTGGCCATTCATCCTCCGCAGCAGCCCTTCACCATAAGCCCGCCTGGCGATGGGAGTAAAATGGACAAACACAATGACCAAAGGTCCGGACACCACAGCCATGGCCTTATGTCATGACTCAGAGCTTCAACATGCGCAAGTCACAATTAAGTGTCTCTTTGTCACGGCCAGAAAAACATCCTCGCTGGCTTGTTTTGCGAAGGCTCTGAATCCCTCTACTCACAGGTCAGAGGCATAATTCACTGCCATCAATGCCACCCATTCAGCTTCACTTATGACAATCCCAGCCCGGAAACATATCGAAGCTCTCCCTTGTTTTTTTTCTCCCCGAGAAAGAGATAATTCTGTTGTGAGGAGCTAATATATTCACACCCACTCGGCTTGAGTCACCTCACAAAAGATTCAGTGTTGGCTATTCTGGGCAGCTGTGCTGAACGGCCCAAAACTTGGAATCCTTTGTAGGCTGGAGGAGAAGCCCGTCTTTGTGAGTTTTTTTTTTTATTGAGTATATTTTACCATACGCCCTCGCATAGGCAGCCAGACCTTTGGAAGTTGCGACAGGCTAAAGAAAGTTTGCATAGATTAGCAGAGTTATTGCAAAGCTGCAGCCCACATTTGCTGTAATCAGCCTCGTTAAATGTGGAATCTGTCTGCATGCATGCATCTAAACATATGCAATCTCTGTAAAGTGAGTGTTTCACTTAAGCTGCATTCTTGTGTGCTTATTAAAAGACCTTCCCTCGTCTAGTAACGGTTGATGTGATTTCTCTCAGATTATCTCACAGTATATCACATTTGTCAGACCAAAGGTATCTTGGCAATGGCAATTTGTATCAAGCCCTCTATTATGTCTATTAGCAAACACTATAGCCTATGGGCCTAGTTCTTTCTGATAGACTGGCATCATTATACATCACCTTATCACTCAGAAAGTGCAGGGCGCTGCCCTCTGCCATCCATAGAAGTGGGATGTTAACTAGAAGACGGTAGGCTACTGTTTTGGTATCAAGACAATAAATGGCAACTGAGAATCAACACACTTTGAGAATTAGCATACAGCTAAGATTAGCATGCATTAGCGGTACCTATTTGAGTCCTGCTGCAAGAGGCATTTTATATGCACATCTCTGCCAACCACCGTTCAATAAAAACAGTAGAAGGAGAATAGTAGTGATGTGAATAGCACAGACAAATTGCAGCACTAATACATCTGCTTAATAGATGTGTTTTCCCATGATGTTCTGTAACAATTTTTCGCTAAATCTATTAGCTTAATTAAATATTACTAAATATTACACCTAACATTTTTCATTGTCTCTCCGCCAACTGTATTTCTGCAGAATCAGAGACTGAATCAGAGGGAAGAGAGACTGGAATGAGTGTTTTCATTATCACAACTCAAGTCTCTCACACTAAGGCAAAACCACACAACAGGACTGTCACCAGGAGTCAGGTATTATCTACCAGCCTTATCTCCTCTACCCCAACAACCATTAGGCCTACCACAAGGCATCTTCATCACTGCCGTTTTACTGTGACTGGACTGACTGTCATAATGCACATCAATAATCCTATATTCGAAAAATAATTACAAGTGAGTCTTCTATTTTGGCTCAGATACCTCCAAAAACAGCTGTTAGATGAAATCTGTATTGCCTGGCTTCCCCCCCTCACTGTCTCTCTCACTTACTGACTCTAAAGCGGGCCTCTATTTGTCCACAGCTGGTAGGCATCAGACACCAGCCTCGCTGGCAATAACAGATGCAGCTCTTGGCTGTTGGCATGGCGTCTGAAACATGACGATTATAATGTAATATAATCAGATGTGAGCAGCACGAATGCACAGACCCAATCTGTCCTCGACATTCTCACCGAGGTGCCAAGCCAAGGTGCGATCCATACCACTCTCTATCAAGACGTGAAAAGAGCAATCACGCATCATTAGAGAGTGCTACTAATTACATATCACTTTCTGCAGAATGTCACACTGGCCTGCCCACATGCTTGTGAGGCTTGGTTGGGCCAGTTATTTTGGGGAGTGAATGGTTAGATTCCACATAAAAAGCATGTGAATGGGTGTCACATGGTCCTTTTGCACTTCCTCCTCCTTGATTCAGCTGTTATCACAGAGATGCCATTTAGCTTTAGTTGAGAGAAAGGTAATATGATTAACTCTTCAAACCCATACATGGGGTCATGTAGTAGATGGAAGGCTTTTTTGAAGTCCTACTCATATGACTTGTGCATTTCCAATCTGTTAAGGTGCCATAATTATGACCCAAGGCCTCAGTGCAGTTTGAGATGCTAGTTTGAGTTTAGAAGGATTCTACTAAAGCCTGGCTGATTTGACTGCAGTAAGAATGTATCATTCTTTTGCGCATATGTGTTATTAAGTTCATTTATACAGAATCAGAGGCAAAATGGCTTACTAGTCAACATAAGTCAGTAATTCACAAATACAACTCCAAACCGTCCTGATTCCGTGTCACCGGAGCACTTGGAGTGGCTTGTGCCTGCGTGTACTTAGAACCAAACAGAAAAAGAAATATGCACAGAAAGATCAACACAAGGTTGTGAAGTCAGCTCTCTTATTTACACGTGCAATAGCCAAATAAATAATCAAACTGCTGTCTAACTACGTACTTACTCCCTCTCTGCGTGTATGCTTGCAGCCTCTTCCATTGAACATACCGAAATGATTTCCTGTGGTGAATGCACCTCATTGTGCTAAATGTACCACGTAGGCCTATTGTTGAAAGGTAAACTTTACCCTTGAACACATCGTGTGTCAGATGTGTAAAATGCTCTAGTCTGGGTCATGGTTTAGGTCGTTTAGCAGCTAAAGGTGTTTGTGGTTGGAACATCATACGCCATAAGTCCATCCTGTTACTCTCGAGTAGTGATACAGTCTCGACCACGTGCCCTCATTACATGCCTCAAGCCTAATTGTATCCTTAATGGAAGAAAAATGCCAGAGTCATTTAGGCAAAATGTTTGTCTTAGACTGCCTCCATTTTATTGTTTGTCCTCATTCCCCTCTATAAATCATGTGTGGAGCCCTGAGTGCGCTTTCAAAAACATTCCTCTCTCTCTGCACGGCACAGAATGCCGCATTCACCAGCCCTGAATGGACTTTGTAACGGGTGCAGTAACAACAGTTGTTTGTGATATTAACCATGAATGCCCCTCATGTAGGAAATGTAGTGCTTTCCACTTAGGAATGTGCTGGTAAATTTGATGTTCAAAAGCAGCATGCTCTGGATTACTTCTCCGACAATTAGATGGCATTCCTGTTTTTTCCCCTGGTAATTGACGGGCAGCATCTGCCAAGAGGTCCAGAACAAAGAGCACACTTAAAGGGCCATGCAGACATGGCGGGTCGCTCATTCAAGACCTCTGAAAAGGCCCACAGTCTAGCTCTCTTCCTCTCTCTCATAGAGGTCCACTGAGACCTGGACTTAGTAGGGAATTGTGAATGTCCTATCTGTAGATTGTATCTCATGTCTATTAGATTTCTGCCTCTTAACGAAAGAAAAGGGAAAGCAACATAAACAGAATACTAAGTAATCAGGCAGATAAAGAGCAGAAGTTAGAGGCCTCTGTGCATCAGCATGGGAATCTCAGCCAGAGGCCCGGCCGGCCACACGTTGTGGGGTCTCAGAATTGGGTACCGCAGCCGAACGGGTTGCACTTGGAACGGATCTTCCCGCTGTGATGCTTCTCACTTGAGAAGAGAACATGGACCATTTACATCCGAGTTGAGTAACCACACCTGGAGCTGTGACCAACCTAATTTGTGTCTTGCATTTGACCAAAGCATGATCCACTTTGTCCAGCGTTCGTAACTCAGCATGCCTGTACACCGTGCATATTGTGTGTTTCTGGAATCAAATTTAACGTAGTGAATACATCTTCACATGGCGAGGACAGAGGATGTGTGGTGGGATAATTTGTTTCCCCCCCCTTGTTCCCCCCCACATACCTGCAACAGATGTGCGGCCATCAAACATCGTCTGGTCCATGTGAGTCCGGTTGAAAAGTGCACCAGAAACACTCACAGCATTGATTTGGTGCTGGAAGTAATGTGTGTGTGTGTGTGTGTGTGTGTGTAGGAGAGAGAGAGAGAGTGAGAGAGAGAGAGAATGTATGTGTGTGTGTGTGAGAGAGAGAGTGTGTGAGAGAGAGAGAGAGAGAGAAAGAGAGAGTGTGTGTGTGCATTTTCATATGAAGAGCTAAATTCCAGCTATCCTGTGTGCCCCAGGCACGACGAGAGTAAAAGTTGTCTTTTGAGATCTGCCCGGTGTGATGAGTGCTTATGAAGTGTTTTAATAAGGCAGCTATGTTAGTACACAGGACCGATCCCACACTAGCCATCTTTGTTGCCTTATAACTCAGATGCTAACTAGGTTGGGCTAATACGATCAGAGGCCTCCGAGTGCATCGGTAAAGCACTTAGTGCTCCGAGTCTGGACACAGCTACAAAGATCTGCTTTGAGCAGATGCTCAGGATACATTTGTGTAGCAGTAGTGAGCAGGAATTAAGGAGAGGATTGGTAAGAACAACCCAGGGACGAATACTAACACCTTACACAGAGTTCCTCGCTGGCTTTGATGAAATGCCTCATCTTTTTAGTCTGTTGTGGCAGAGCGGGTGCTGTGTAGATCTGTGCTACTGATCACCAGTGTGTATTTTGTTTGGACAGATTGAATTCCAGCAATGTTTATGTCTAAAGCTCCTCAGGTGGAAGTAGCCTGTTTGTCTTTGCAGCTTGGACATAATAGCTAATAGCATAACAGTTCTGCATATATAATTACTCTGGTAAACTAAGCAATAAAGAGATGTTCAATATCTGTGTTCAATTGTGGTTAAATGACAGGAGTCTATGTGCTGCATTTAAGAAAGCTTTGCAGAGAGTGAGCTCCCAAACCATGCCTGCTCCTTCCGGTGGAAGTGGCTTGTCTGGACTTTGAAAGCTTTGCACAGATTAAAAGACACTAACACTCTTTTACTGGAGCAAGCTCCCAAACCATGCCTAAAGGTTTCCTTTTGCAAAATGAGAGTTTTATACACCCTAGAATGCTTTTGTTTCACCTAATCAACTGAAACGTAGAGGAGGTCAACGTTAATTCCTCATGTAAGGTTTTTATAGCTGCTGAAATGAATGATTTGCATCCGTACCCCTGCTGTGTGCTTCACATTGCATTTCCTTCTCATGTCCTTGACTACTCTTCCCCTCAATTAGATCATCGGCTCCTTTAACGGCATGGCTCCCATTAGCCGCGTCTCCTCCGAGCGCTTAGACACTCTTATCCTTAATGACATAACGCAAGCTTTTTCTTGCTCTGTAAGCGTGATGCGGCCCGCGGACAAACAGGCCTTTGAGACGACGCCGACTTCAGAGGCGAGCCCCGGACAACATGGGTGGACATCAATCACAAAGTGTGCGCAGGAGATTACCCGACTCGAGGGCGCAGAAAGCCCTTGAAATGTTGGCCATGCACGGCCGAAAGCCAGGAGAGATGCCCTTTTTTTTTGTTGTTGTGGCGAGTTGGCATTTCAATGCTACTCCCCTCGGTGGGACCCCCGGCTGGGGGGTGGACTGGAGCAGGGTCTGTGTGAGTGCCCTGCTGGCCCTAAAGGGCCGCGAGGCTGCCACCCTCTACTCCCTGGGCCTTGAGAAAGCCCTTAAGGACCTCATTTTCTCATTATGAGGCCACCACACAAACAATGGTGGCTGTGTGGAGGCCCCAATGTATCCTCACAACCTCCTCCACCACCGTCTGCATCAAAGCAGAAGAGACAGACAGAGAGAGAGAGAGAGAGGCAGAGAGAAAGAGAGGGAGGGAGGGAGAGAGAGAAAGAGGAAAAGAGGGAGGGTAATATTTAGACGAGGAGAGAGAGAGAGTGAGGAGAGTGTTTTCCCTCTCACACAAACAGTTGCTGCAGCGTGATGAGTGATTTTCGGAGGTCTGGCTTTGTTTGGCTCCTCATTGTGAGACAGAACCTTTAATTACAGGATGTCGTAGTGCCATCAGAGGTGCGTATTTGTTTGTGCAGCATGTGGGAGAGAGAGGGAGATTGAGAGAGAGAGAGAGAGAGAGAAAGAGTGAGTATGTGAGCGCCATTTAATGGCCTGCCTCTGTGCTTAACAAATCGCTGGTGAAAAGTTTATTGTTTTACATTTTGGAAAATATTTGCTCATCACTATCTCACCATCTCTCCCCCACCATCATCACATACACACACACACACACACACACACACACACACACACACACACACACACACACACACACACACACACACACACACAAACAACCCTTCCTGTGTGGCAGTGTTTGAAGTACAGAACTGCAACACTAATGATTCTTTGCTGAAATTGTCCTTGGCTGGAAACATCTTGCCATTACTGCACTAACGCCCCTAACGTTGGCTGGAACAAAGACAATACTACAGATAGTGATGGGAAAAAATGTACCTGAATAATCTAGCTCTGTTGCAATGAGCCAAAACAATACTGCCCTACAAAGCAAAAAGGCAGTAACTGCATTTTTGTTTTGTAGGGCAAAATAACTATTGCCAAAAATCAGCATTGGCTTGATTTGGATTTCCGTCGATGGTTTATTCACACTTAACAGCATTGGGCTGACCCCAGGAGACCTCAGGGAGCTGGTCAAAGGTTAGAGCACCAAGGGGCCAGAGAGAGAGTCTGAGGTAGTAACTTTTTACCGGTGCCCCTGGGCTCTCCCTCCTGCTGCCTCCAGGAACTCACAAAGGCCACTCTGTGTGTTCACCGTGGAGTGTCCATCTTTTTCCCATCTGGAGGAGGTGTGTGTTTGTGTGTGTGTGTGTGTGTGTGTGTGTGTAGTAGTAGTAATAGCAGGGAATGTCAGTAGGATGTCCTCGCTGGTGTCCTATCCTGGGAATACACCAGGGGGCTGATTTTTGCGTAACGAATCCATTCGCTTCCTCTGTCGCTCAGAGCTTAATAGGCCACTAATTAATACTGAGACACAAGGCTGTGCGAGGGAATGCTTACTTCAGCTGCAGCTCCAGCGTGTGACACACACACACGCACGCACGCACGCACGCACGCACGCACACGCACGCACACACACACAGACACACACACACACACACACACACACACACACACACACACACACACACACACAGCGATGCAGAAACACACATGCCATACAACATTAGTAATACAGACACACATTCTTACGATGACACACAACTTGCATATATGGACGATCACACACATACACAAGGGTCTCAAAAAAAACAAAAATTGTGAAAAAGTTCATTTTTTCATCCTCATTTGTTTCAAAAAGTGAATCTGACTGAATTGATAGTTCTCATTGACCCATTGACACCCTCCACAAGGAGGGTAAGCAACAGAATGTCATTGCTGAAAGGGCAGGGTGTCATAAATCACATTCATGGAAAGTTGACTATAGGAGAGAGAGGTGTGGTAGGAAACGATGTGCAAGCAACAAGGATGACCTCAGCCCTCAGAGAATTGTCATGCAAAGCCGATTCGAAAACTTTGGAGAACTTCACAAGGTGTGGACTGAGGCTGGGAGTCTGTATCAAGAGCCTCCACACACAGATGTGTCCAAGAAATGGGCTAGAAGTGGCACATTTGTTGGGTCAAGCCCCTCTTTAATCTGAGACCAGGTAAGAGCGTCTTACACGGCCTAAGAAGAGACGGAACTGGACTGGGCTTCCATAACACCTCTGGAGTGCCATAGTCTGATTACCTCCACACCACGCCACACTGATGCAGTCATTTGTGCAAAAGCAGCCCAACCAAGTATTGAGTGTGTAAATGGACTATTTTAGATTAGTCAGATTAGCTCATTTGTTTTCAAAAGATGGACATTTCTGGATTATAATCCCTTCATTTTAATATTTTGAGATTTTTTTATTTTCATGAGCATGATCATGAGATGTAATCATCAAGATTAAAATAAAATAAAATAAAAATGGCTTGAAATATTTCACATTATATCTAATTAATCTAGAATACATGAAAGATTTACTTTTTGAAATAAATGCTGGAGACCCAAGCATATGCATGCATCCTCTCATTTGCAGACAACACACACACTCTCATACACACTTGCCAGCTTTTCATGACTGCTCTTTCTCGGCCACTCCAGATCGTAGGGCTGTATAAAGCTGCTAGACGAGATGGACTGCAAAATTACACCCTGGCTTTACTAATGTTTAATTACATTGATGTGCAATATCAGTCGTTAACGGGCATTAATTATAAATGAAGAAGTAATGATACCCATTAATATTTAATTAAAGGGCAATCAAGAGTTATTTGGCTGTGCTACAAAACTCGACACTAATAAAAGAATGTTCTCAACCCCTAATGACAGGGAAAAAGACTTGGGTCATCCTAACATTGTGCTGCACAAATAGAGAGAGATGGATATTGCTTTGTTTACTCAACTTGAGACTTCTTGGAGTCTTGGAGGTGGGACAGCTATGAACGCAGAGACGTATTGTTGTCGAGGCCAAGCAGTCTTAACCCCACCTCCGAGAGTAAATATGTTGTTTTTTTCCAAAGCTGCAAATGCGCACAAAACGGAGAAATTAAAACCGCTCACGCAAACGTGAAAACACTTCTCCATTGTCGTGTCGAGGGGCTGACCCAAGGCACAAAACAAAATGGAGTGGGCTCTCTCGCGGACACAAGCCGCAGTTTGTTTGCAAGCGAGGGCCACAGTATGCGAGCCCTGGCCTCAAAGTTTGCCTTGTAGAGCGTAATGCCATGGTAAGGGACACCCATGCAGCACCATTGAGATGGTAAGCAAGTCTTGTTTACTCAAGTTTTCCTTCCCCCCCCACACTGCAGTCACCAGTTAACAAAACAATGGGCCAGTGAGGCAATCATTGGTGAGTGGGCTCCCAGGCAGGCCCCGTAGAGTGGATTGGGCTGGTTTGTGGTGCGCTGCATGTTTGTTAGAGTGGGCACAGGCATTGTTTTAACCCAGGACACCCTCTGCCAGACACATACAGGGATCCAGGCCCTCGTTTGCCCCATTGTCAAGCTCCTAAAACACAGCTGATTCAGAGCACATTCAGAGGTACAAAGGAGCTCGTCCAGATGCATGCTGGAGATTAAACACTTGCTCCCCCTCCTCCCCGATTTTCTCAGACGACATAGAAAAGCCTTTGATCTAAATGTCAGCAAATGATTTTTTACAAATTGTCAGCAAAATTGCACAAACTTGGATCTGTAAGAGAGGGAGGGGAAAACGCGTTTAAGTGGTTCGAGAGGAGGAAAGGGAAATAGAGTGACTAATCAGCCATGTTGGTTTCAAGGGCTCCCTGAAAGACGCATAATCACAATTCTATCCTGACTGACTGCATCTAATGAGTTGGTCAATGCTGAGGAGGGAGCCAACATGATCGATGCCCCCAGCGACTTGATATTCACTACCTGCGAGGGACATTGACCCACCATGGATCTGTTAATAAAGTGGCAGAAACCTCCCCTTTGCCTTTCATACACACACACACAACACACACACACACACACACACACGCACAAACACACACAACACACACACACACACACACACACACACACATACTTTCAGCAACCAAGCGAGACGACTCTTCAAACATATTTACTTATTCATGCAGGAGTGTAAAAGTAAGTGGATGAGTTGAAAAGTGCACATAGGAGGATAAGTCTTTCAGCGGCGCTCTGGACTCGGTGATGAGACCAAAAGAAAAGAGGAAAAGCTTGGCTGCCTCGGCTCCTCATCAGAAGATTCTCCTGCTGAATATATTAGCATAAGATTATTACTCATCGTCACTGACCCCAAAGGATGAGCTACGTTACTAATAGGCTTCCTTAATGCTAATATATAAATCTCGCATGCATATCCGCTGTGACATTAATGACTAAATGTTACTTCTCATCCTTACCATTATTATGATCAAAATTACTCTCTGAGCTGTTTTTTTTTCTCCTCTCTCCCAGAAAATTCGCTTCGATCTTCCTTTTCCCAGCTAATGTTGTGTGTAAAGAGATGTGAGTGAAAGATTTAGAGCAAGACATTCTTCAGAGTTACTCTTTGTCACATAGAGTTTGAACTGCAGAAATGAATCTCCTCAGAAAATGTTAACTTCAAATTGAACTGCTGTTTTGATAACAATCTTTGGTTGAAGGTAAGGTTGGAGATCGTGAAAACGTGGCCAGAAAAGATAGTATTTGAGAGGATACAACTGAATATATCCCACCCCTGCCCTCTGGCTACCCTCACAGCACCAGAATGGGCACTAATGCGTAATGTACGATTAGTCATACACATTCACAAGTAAGCAGTGAGGCTTGCATCACCTTCAAACAAGTTATATTCACCACATTGGTTAAGTGTCAATTTCAAACCCAATATAGCCAACATGACAGATGAATCACCGTAGCCAACATAGGCTACAAGACGAAAACCACACTGCATTCCAGATAGCCTAACACAAATGTTATTGGAGGGCTAATACAGGTTTTAGCTACACACATAACATTGCCCTAAAATAACTGCACTACTTAATAAAGTGTTGTTAAAACTATATTTTGCAAATGAAGAACCTGCATTGGGCTGAAATAATACTGTAGGCCTACTGCATTATAGGCCATAACTGCCGTTATTTAACGGTAAGGTTAACTAACAAAGTTGCAGCTAAGTTGCCCAACAACAGATATACACCAATCAGGACATAAATGTCCATGCCTTAAACTTCCTGAGTCACCATCCTTCCTCACCACTCTCAACTAGGGTGGCCATACGCGAGGATTTAGGTTGGACAGTCCAGATTTTAAATGCCCTGTCTGACGTCTGGCGCAGCCTCAAGCTGGATGTTCATTTGTCCTCCTTTTTAAAGTTTCACTGGGCCTCTAGAATCTTCGTTGGGATGCACTATCTCAATATGGTCAAGGAGACTGTAGGTCTGCGGAACCATGGACTACACTCGTTTGATAATTTGCAGCAATTTCTCAAGGAACTACAGAACCCTAGAGGTGTCATTGCAAGATATATTTAGTATATATCCAGAAAACGTGCGGTCATTTTGATAAATTGCACTTTCCTTTTACTAAATTGTCCTCTCATTTTAATTGTTGTAAACTGAGCGTACAATAGTAAACTTAGTAAAACTTGTGCACAATAATTGCTTCACTAAATGCTGGAAAGTGTCCTTTTTGGTGTTATGGAAATAGCCACCCTACTCTCAACAAGTTCCCAATCTCTAATGTTACCAAATGGAAAGGATACCTAACCCTACAGTCACAGTTAGCTGCAAGAGACACCAACTCCTGTAACTTGCCACTGACTGGGCGTTACTTGCTTGTGAACAAGTCTTTGTGTGCTTCGAAGGTACTTGCTAACATGCTAATGCTAACTAGGTGGCTGGCAGATGGATCACCTTAGATGTATTTTGGATACAAAACTGAGTTTATAAATATAATAGTGCTTATTTTGTAGTGCTTATTTGTTTTTGAGTTAAGTTTTAAGCAACGTACATCACACTGGCTTCTCTTGGATTGCATCACTCAGCATTTGCATAAAAAAGACCTCTTGTCTATTTTGGCTCCGCTTGGCTGGTGGCATAACAACGCTGTAAAACGCCCACTCCTATGCTATCTTTTGTAGCTAAAGTGACTGTAGGGTTACTCAGCCAGAGCCGAGGGTTGCTTTTAACCCAGCATAGAGTCTTCCTCTCTGGATGGATCTGACAGCTCACCTCTTCTGATGCTTGCTGGTCCCTTCCCCCTCCCCTCTGCACGCCTTTTCTGCCCATAATGAAAAACTGCATAATTACACTGCTCTGCCAATTAATATGTGCTGCATATTTGGCGCAAATTACCATACATATGTGTATAAATAATTGTTCTCAGACCATCCAATTAGGTTTGCAATAAATTGTAGATGGGGTAAACAAATGGGTTTAGCCCAAACAAAACTGTTTTGATTTTCTTGAAATATCATCTTAACCATGACCAAGTCATCTGCATAAAAAAAAAGTCATTGGCGTTCGAATAGGTTTTATAGTTGATGTGTCACTCTGTTCGTCAAGCTAAATATTTGAGTTCTTCTGTAACTTTCTTTTAGATTGGCCAGATGTAATTGACCCCACTCTCTCCATCCATCTTGTTTTTTTCGGTCTCCCCGCTCTTCTGAGTGGCGCTCGGGGGCAGTGGACCCATGGGTGATGTTCAGGCTGGCGTAACTGATGCCAGCGCAGGCTCCTGCGATGGGCTGGAAACCATAAAGCCGATTGGAGGGAGCTGAGCCTGCACTTTTAAAGTGACTATTAACAGACAGGCAAGTTCAGCGGCCACCCCATCACTCTCCTTCCTCGATGGGTCCTAATAGAGCCTGGGAGACTGGACTGTCATTAGTAGTGTAGGAGGTATATCCTTTATATCTAGGTTAGGCACTCTCTGAGGTCCCTGTGTCCTGGAGACTGGGCCTGATCAGAGGTTCACACTACAAGGCAGACAATACTGTCTGAGAATCAGACAAGCCTAATGTATTTCTTATGAAACTGTGAAATAGTAATAAGGTGATAATGAATGTGTGGCTTGGAGCAGCAGCCGGTTTTGTAGCCTGCATGTTATGCTCATAATCCCAGCCCAGTTGTGGCCAGTCATGTCCATTTGAATTGTGTTTTCTATTTCTCCCTAAAAATCTTATCACTGCTCAGTCCTGACAAAGCAGTTAGTGCTTTAGGTGGTACTTTGGCATGGTAAAAGAGGGGTCAGCAGTCTTCAATCACACAGACATGCACGCACACACAGAAAGACACACACTCACACACACAGACACATACACACACACGCACGCACACACACACACACACACTGTCCTACCCACCCAGCTGAAATGCCGTGGCTGGGGACGGGGCTTAGCCACAGCAGTGACAGAGCCAGTGGCTGTAGCACTGCTGCACTGAGATGTAGAGAAATGCTAATGGTTTGTAACCCGAGCTCAGCTCACACGCCCCAGAGTGTTTCCCAAACAGAACAGACACACAAATATCTCAGCCCCCCGACCAGACACCCCATACCTCAGGTGTGGACCTTTCCATCCCTCATATTGAGGTATCAGTGTCCATATTGCGGGAAGTCCTAGTGACTTTACTACCCTGCTATTACGACTACTACTACTACTACTACTACTACTCTCTCTCTCTCTCTCTCTCTCTCTCTCGCACACACACACACACACATACACACACACACATATTCACACTTCTTCTCCACCTCCTTCACAAACACCCAGCTACGCCTCAAATGTTTTTGCCCCGCCGTAGCTGTGTGCCGTCGTGTGTTTTATTTTGGGGGACTTAGCGCCGCGGCGCTGGACGAAAGACGATCGCATGCCGACTTTCGGCGGCTGTCACGGGAGCTGCGGCGGGGCAGCTGTGCCCGTGGCTCCGATGACGGCAAACGGCTCGAAACAGCCTCAAAGCCTCATGAGCGGCCCACGCCATGTGACATTTACAAGGGCCCACACACACAACACGAGCTTCAACTCAGCGCTCCGCTGGAGAGAAGTCAACTGATGTGGTAAGAGGCCCGTAAAGCAAGTGTGAAGAATTTGCTTTAGAGCCACTACTGTATGGCACAGAGAGAAAGAGAGAGAGAGAGAGAGAGAGAGCAGAGAGAGTGAGAGACGGAATGAATGAAAGGAAGGAAAAGAGGGAGAGACAGAGGCTGAGAGAAAGAGAGTGAGAGGGAGATGACAGTGCAGACAGCATTACAGTATCTGCTGAAGGGTCATCCACGCAAACAGTCCCAACAGCCTGCCCCACGGCCCTTGAGCAAGCCACAGAGAGCAGTGCTGGGATTAGTGGATCATTGGCATAACAACAGCAGAGTTGACACCTCAAAAAATGTGAGAACTGCAGCCCTCCCCTCCTCCCCACCCCAGTGCCCAGTGTTTAGGGGCCCTCATGCCTTGTTAGATAGGTGTGGAGGGACGGGCCTGGAGGAGGTGGCTCTTGGGAAAGAGAGCGTGGGGGTGGGGGGGGGAGGGATCTGCTGGTGGTGTCAGCGTTAGCTGGCAAAAGTCGCAGCCTCATGCCGAGGCGTTTTCATGGAGCCTCGTGTGAGCGGATGACAGGAAACGGCGTCCCCTCTGACGCTGTTTGTGCTCCCGCGGTGCGACTTCGCACCCGCCGGCACCCCTCGTGCCGCGGCCCACGCCGGGGGGAAGTTGTTCTAACACGTCGGTGAAAGCAGCATTTAGCATTGTCACAACAGCATTTAAACAGCTCAGGGGGAGGGAGCGGCTACTGAAAAGCCCGCGCTGCACTACAAAGTCAAGGGGGCCCATTGGGGTCTTCTGCACCAATGTATACATTAGTTTCAGGTAACTGTGAATGACCCCCACCCCACCCCCACCACACCCTCCTGCCCAACCCCAGACCTCTGCACCAACTACCGACCCCCTCCACCCCCCGCCAGGAACAAGTTATGGTGTTGATTACCAAAGTGACAGGAAACATGATTAAACAGGGAGAGGGTAATAGCGCGGCATTCATGCATTGACAACTTTGCTCTGTGGGGCTCTGGAGGGGCTTGATGAATGACACCATTAGGATAACCTCACAGCCCTTAAAGACACTCATCTTCTTCTCTTGTCCTTCACACTCGCTCCCCTTCTGACATCTGGAAGCAGCGTAGTGTGAGCATGTGTGTGTGTGTGTGTATGTGGACACATTGCCCCTTGTGACTACATGTTTATGTAGCAGGCTGTCTGTTTGTGTACTAATGTTTGTCATTGGCGTTTTTCGCAAACAAATCCTTTTTTCCAAATCGCTATGTAGGGAATACAACTGTAATCATGATGACTATTTACATTAGTCATGTCTTGTATACTGATCGGTTCGACTGGTTTGGCTTGGACTCGCTGTGGCCTTGTTTTGTTGTTGTCATTGCCCCATACAGTCTGTTCTTATGACAAACAAGACAGAAGTCTGCTGGATTTAGCCGGGGTGAATTTATAGCCGTATAGTGTATGGCTGTCATGTGGCCCCAGTGTGTGTGTCGAGACGCTGGGCTGTGATGGGCTGCCCCTGCCCGCTGTCTGGGCCCTTGGCACGGCCAGGCACTGCGTGAGCTGCCAGGGGGGAGTGCCGGAGGGGGTCTGCGGCGGACCGGGAGGAGTACGAGGACGCTGTAAACACTGGTCATTATGGGCAAGGCCCGCCGTGCCACGCTGGGCAAATGTTTGTCAGACCACCTCTGTAAACATGCACAACCCAGGGGGGTCAGCCAGAGGGTGGGCGACACCCAAGACGCCCCAGTAATACCACAGTCATGTCAACGGAAGTGTAAACGTATACCCAGTTTTCCTAGCGAGTCGACCTGGACGGAGGCACCCTGGCATCCCGAGACTCCTAACACATGTCTCGCTCCCCCCCCCAACGCCCCCCCTCCACCCTTCCAGCCTCAAAATACCCACTGTATTTTCAGCTCGGCACCCCCCCTCCACCGCACCCCACTCCTTAATTATTCCAGCGGACACATTCGAGAGGATTAGGTTCTCGTCGGGCATCGCGGGGAGGCATTCGAGTGGCGGCAGAAGGGAAAATGTAAAAGGCGACGGTTGGCACCGACGACAAGATGGGTGAGGGCCGGGGCAAGCTCTAGTTTCGATCGTCCATAGCTCACCATGCCCCCCCAGACACCCCCCCCCCCCTCACAATTTCCTTGAGACTCTGTGCTGGCACACGTCCCCTCATGCTCGTGGCTGGAGCTTTACGTGCTCTCTCTCCCTTTGGGCCTCCAGAGGAGAAAACCAGATGCAGCTCCTGAAGTGTTAAGCTTCCGCGCTGTGATGAATAACATTTGTATTTGGGGTGCTCACATCGCAGTTCTAGCATCCTGGATGGCAGCACTGTGGACTCAAGCCACCTGCCTGACTGTAAACAAGGTTACCATGGGGGCAAATCTCAGCTCACTCTGAGGAAGGGAGTCCCCGCTGGCTAAATGACGGTACTGCAAGCCAATGTCCAGCCCACCGATATAACAACGTTTTCCAGTGAGACTAAATTACAAATGCAATTAATTTACCCTAATAGTACAGGTGGTTTTACACAGATTGATTACCTTCTGTTGAAAATCATTTGATTTGGAATAATTTAGAGCATCATGCTATGTAGAAAGGGCCCAGGTTACAGTTACAGGATATGGGAATGTCAGCAATGAGCAATAAACATAACGGTGCAGAAAGTATATATTTTTCATTAAAAACCCTGAAAGAGGAGGTTGGTCAAATGGGTTAAAATGATGTACTAACACAGTCCATCTGCATTAAGAGTGACCAGGATGTTAAGGTTATGGGTCGAACTTTGTAATAATCAACCAGATTACCTTAATTGCGAATCTTAATTTAACCATTTTACCCCAGACATCAGATGAAATAACAGAGTGACTCAGAGAGAGTACAGTACATTAAAAAGAGATGTGTGAAGTATGATGTTTCTATAACTGATCATGCTTTCATATGTTCAGTGAAGATTTTTTTTTTTAATTCCTCGGATGCATCTCCAACTTCTGGACTCTTACTCTCCAAAAAAAGTGAAAGGCCCTTTCATTTCAAATGCCAAAGCACCATTATCTCCCAGTAGTAATGCAGAGCTGTGACAGACAGTTGACATTCTCTGAGCAACTGGTGGGTGTGTTGGCAGTTAAATATAAACACTGAGTTTGTGGCATTGATGATTTGAGACAATTTTTGGAAATAAGAGCTAGAGGGAAAAGATAAATGAGGAGTCGCTGAAGTCTCCGAAAAGGCCAGGCTCCCCTGCTCTCCACATTTGTGCTTCCACTGGTATTAAAGTTTAAAAGTAAGTTGTACAAATGACCCGACGGGGCTCAAAAGATTCCAAATGGCAAGTCTAAAATGAACAACTCCGATATATCACAGACGAGGGGAAACTTGAGTTGCAGGCTGTTACGCGAGATTTATTAGCGGCCGTATTTTCCTCGTGTCAACTGGTGTTTCTTAAGATGCAGCCACCGTGTTTCACATGACCCGCCACTTCACCCATAGCAGCCCCCCTCCCTCCTCCAATTGGCAGCTGGTAGGGAGTGTTTGGACACGGTGCTATTCCTGTGAGTGTGTTAAACACAACAGATTAAGACGTTTCGCAAACCTTCCTAGCTAGCATTAGGCTTATCTTATTAGCGTGTCCCCGCTAAAGCACCCCATATTCTACACCCTCTGCGCCTTGCCCTCTCTCTCTCTCCGTTGGCACGGTTACAGCGCGGTAACCCCAGAAGCATCAAAGCAAACTGCTGCTGGAGGAGCGCGGCGTCCTGAATTCCAGCGCTAAACCCGTTCTTGGCTCGGCGTCCCGCGACCGAGCGGAAGAAACGTAAATCTGTTCAGGCCTTGGCACCTCACACACCCGTGAGCTGACACACAACTTCTTTAGTGTGTGTGTGTGTGTGTGTGTGTGTAGGGGGGGTGGTGGTGTTTGTGTTTGGCTGGAGGTGGGGGTGCTGAAGTGTGTGTCAGCAGGGTAATATTGGTTTAGTTGGCTAGTGTACATTTTGGGTGAATGGGGACCCACATTGTCTGCAGTTTTCCAGAAGTCAGTGAATTCAGTCTGCCAGTGTTACGACTTTGAAAAGCTCATTGAAAGGTCATTGTTAAATATGTCCAAGAGCTTGTGTAACGTTTGGTTAACTGTTATTTGAGCACCGTACGCTTGCGATGTTTCTAAAGATACCAAAGTATCAATATCGACACATGTTTGTCTGATATTCTGTGTCCACATAGTGTAGATAGCTGCTGGGTGAGACTGTCTTTGCACCCCAGATAGGGGGGCACTAAAACTGATAATCAATGAAGGTGTCACACCAATGATTTATTGATTTATGTGCTTGTTTATTACGCTGCCGTATTCTGGCATATGATGGTTTTATAGGATGTTTTGACACACGGGCGTATATCTACAGTTGCAGTGACACGTAGCGTCAGGCTCGGGAGTGGCCGAGGCTCTTTTGTTGCCGAGTGTTGGACTGTGTTCTAAAGCCGCAGCACATGTGTGTAACCTTAAGACCCACATAACAGGAGGCTTTGGGCGGGGGAACCTGGCGTGGTCACACTAATGCATGTTTTCTCAAGCGCTAGTGTAGAGTACACCACACACACACACACACACACACACACACACACACACACACACACACACACACACACACACACCCGACACCTCCATCAGAGCAACCATGCCAGGGCTACTCTCCTCAGGAAACAAGATGAGCCCACTGAGATCCCTTCCTGTTGTGCAGACCCCCCACTACACACAGACACACACACACAGACAGACAGACACAGACACACACACACACACACACACCACCCCCTCTCACTTTCAGTAATTGCTTAGTGGGCCTTTTCTTTAAATGGTACACAGTGTGTGTGTGTGTGTGTGTGTGTGTGTGTGTGTGTGTGTGTGTGTGTGGATGTGTGTCTGTGTCTGTGTGTGTGTGTGTGAGGAAGATTCACACTGAGCTCAGGATTCTGGTCGGTCAGCTGCATTCACCTTCACACACACACACACACACACACACACACAAACACATCCAAACATTTTTTGCATGTCCAGTTAAGTCACTCTCCCTTTTGCTCCCTGTCTCTCTCACACACACACAGCATCATAAAACTGCCCAACATGACACATGTCTCCTACTTTCTGCCATATAAGAGCGTCCCAGGCTTCCCTCAGCTGTTCCAAGCAGATCATCTGTAATTAACCCATCTGCATTCTGCCTGGCTTGCCCTTTCTCTTTGTGCCTTCACAGCAACCCTAGACGTGTGTGTGTGGCATCAGTGGGATTGCCACTGTGTGTGTGTGTGGTGTGTGTGAATGTTTGTGTGTGTGTGTGTGTGTGTGTGTGTGTGTGTGTGTGTGTTTGCCACTGTGTGTGGTGTGTGTGTGTGTGTGTGTGTGTGTGTGTGTGTGTGTGTGTGTGTGTGTGTGTGTGTGTGTGTAAATGAGAATCACATTAGGTGTGTGCCTTCGTAATTATTTATCCATAAATCAAAACATAAATAGCATTTGTATGATCAGATTTGATCAGGTTTATACCTTCTAATATGCAATTGTATATGCATGTACTGTATGTATATCTGTTGGTGTAAGCCATACATAAAACCATGTTCTAATCACTTGGTTGACTTTAATGTTTCCTGTAAGGAAATGAATATCTCCCATTGAATGCTGCCTGGGCCACTGCGCCTTGCCTTCTCTGAGTGTAAACTCATTTTTTAAACACATCGTCACTAACACTCTGGCCACGGTCTGGTATAGCTGCTGAACAGGATTCTCACTTCACCGGGAAAGCGAGAGAAAGCGAGAGAGAGAGAGAGAGAGAGAGAGAGAGAGAGAGAGAGAGAGAGAGAGAGAGAGAGAGAGAGATGATTTTCTTTGTGAAATTCATAGCCAGGGATGAGGCTGGCTTTTTCCTCTGGAGATTACCTATTGTAATAGGACGCCTCAACCTTGGCTCTATTTCTTTTCTCTCCACATAAAACATTCCGGGAGCAGAAGTGAGAGAAGGAGAGATGGAGGGAGAGAGAGAGAGATGGGGGAGGGAGGGAGGGAGGGAGGGAGGAATGAGGGGCGAACAATTCTGATGGAGAAAGAAAAATCAGTCAGCTCTGCTCCCCCGCTGAAATGAAAAAAGTTTGCGGTGAAGATTGAACTCCATGAGACAAGGTGTACCATCAAATCAATCTCAGCGTCGTCTTCCTGAGACATTAAGGAAAGCATTGGTCTCTGTAGAGAGCTCCCTCTGTGGGGACACACCACTGCAACTCCCAATCACACTAGCCCTGCTGCTGTGCCAGTATGTGTGTGTGTGAGTGCATATACGTGTGTATTTCGATTTGTGTGTACACGTGTGTTTGTGTGTGTGTGTGTGTGTGTGTATGGGTGGGTGGGTGGATGTGTGTGTGAACAAGAGGGAGCGAGAATTGCTTTGTGTACAATGATGGTTCCCCAAATTAAAGAAACAAATTGATCAACAAAAATATCTCACATCTTTAAAACATTTATATTATACAAAGTGCAAACCACATGTACACATGCATTATAGGTAGGTAGTTTACATTACTGCTGAAAAAATAACATACTTTGTTAACGTTATTCAGACCATGTTATTAACATCTACAATAGCTCCATGTTTACAAAATCTCTCCACTCAAGTGACAATCATGTGTTAATGCAATCCTAAACACATTGGGTGCCCTGTTTCCAAAAATGATGTGAGACATTACCTAAATGGCTGGCAAGCTGGGCCTACAAAAGACATGCTAATCTGTGTCAGATAGGGGCCCAGAATTGATGACATAGCATCTGTTCTCCCACACGGATCCCAGAGTGTACTTCCAGTGTTAGCTCTGGTGAAGACCTCCCTTTTTGAGCTCACTAATCACTTATCCTAACAAGAATTAGCTTCGACTTCTCGCTCACCAATAATGTTTTCCACTCCTGTACTCATTTGAATTAAAAGCTCATCAATTAACTTGCGATTTAGGCTGAGTAATATCTTGCTAAATTACATGTTGTTTTGTAATGGGAAACAACCAACATTAGCATATTTGCATCAGCACAAAGGATGTTGTTCTTCTGCTGCTGTGTTGTGCTATGAATCATTGTGTTTAATATTATGCCTTTGTGTTGTTCTTATGTTTTAGTTACATGGTCACAAACAAACCATCTGTTTACGTTACTATAAAGGGAGCAAAAGCAATCCTTTTTAGGATACATATAGCCATGTCCCCGCAACAATGCGACAAAACAGAGGCCAAACAGGCCAATTGTGTCTCACAAACTCAAGTCCTTTCGAGTGAGATCCACAAACTTTTGTTAGAGGGTTACATCCAATCCATCTGTCCAAACAAGTTTATTTTTGCATTCGTCTTGGCCAGTCCCTCCCCGAGGCCTAATGATGTGTAAGAGCGTTTGATGAAACGCTAAAGATTTCCCATATCCTAAAACAGTAAAAGGCTAATTGTGGGGTCCTGATTTAGTGCTCAGGGTTTTTAATGTGAGAGGCATCTGTAGCCTCCTCCGGCTCAGTCTCCGAAGAGACGTATGTTATGATCCCCCCCTGTCAGTGAAATCAATCCTTATCAATTTTAAAGTTCAAATTTTTATTTCATGACTTTCAGGGGACCGACTCAGCCCGAAAATGACTATTTCATTCCTCCATTTTTTTTGGTGCCTTCCATCTGGCTCCATATTGATTGTCTCTCTTTCCCTCCCTGGGGGTGGGGGGGTGCGAGGGGGGTGGCGTGGGGAAGTGTATGTGGTGGTGGCTGAGGTTGCCTGAAGATGTAGTTGAGTTAAATAATGCTAACTGCACCAGTGATCTGTCTCAATATGTCTCAGCTCCTCCTAACGAGCTGCGGTAATTGTCATGTTCGGTGTGTGTGTGTGTGTGTGTGTGTGTGTGTGTATGTATGTGTGTGTGTGTCTGTGTGTGTGTGTGTGTGTGTGTGTGCGCGCATTAAATGCACACTGCATGAGGGTGAAGACAGAGAAGGTCAACTCAATGATTGTGCAGCTGCTGCAAAATGTTAACACATATTTAATGAAAGCCTGAAAAATCTTTCCTCTTGCCGAGCTCTTATTTAGGTATTTGAGGCTTCAAATAAAATCACGGGGTATGTGAAAAAAAAAAAAGACTCAGAGCAACAAGGGAAGAGAGAAAGAGAGAGAGACAGAGTGGGCGAGGGAAAGAAAGACTATCAGTTTATTCAATCCATGAGGAGTCTAGCACGTGTGTGTGTATGACAGAGCTTGTGGTCCGCTATGCAAAATCCTTTTCATCTGCGAGGACTGTGTGTGTGCTCCTGCTCCAGCAGCTCCAGCAGCAGCAGGCCGATTCGATTGTCACCGCTGGCGCGGGGAGAGGCCTGAATTCAATCACGCGGTGACAAGGTTAGGGAGCAGGAGACACCCTGAGCTCCATCACAGCCTCCCTGTCAGGGCACATTTTGAGGGAGGGAGTGGTAAAGATACCTCTGTGTGTGTGTGTGTCTGTGTGTGTGAGTTTGCGCGCGTGTGTGTGTGTGTGTGTGTGTGCGTGCGCATGCATGCATGCGTGTGTTGTATGTGTGTGTATCTGTGTGTCTGTGTGTTTGTGTATGTGGCCGTGTGACTAATGTGTGTGCGCACATATGTGTGTGTGTGTGTGTATGCGTGGGCGTGAGAGAGCGAGAATGGGAGCGTAAGAGGGTGTCTCAATGCCCCTCTGCTTCATACATCAAAGCTACTAGTGGCCGGAGTCACACACAAACCTCACACACCAAAGGGAACAGGACTCTTAGCCATACAGACAGAATAACATGCCAAAGACACAAGGCGCTGCGCACCCAATCGGTCACATCACCTCCGACTCCTGTGCTGTGGGTGTATCCCCCTTTTGTTTTCATATGGAATTTGACTTTATTTTATTTGACTAACACTTACATTGAAAACATGATTATGCATGAGATTATTACAAATGTGGTCAAATTAATAAACATATCACATTAATTATTTAATATGTAAATATCAACACTACACTGGCTACAACAATGCAACATACAAACACACTCGTTGATTATGCAGTTTTCATTTAAAAAAAAACTCTGTTTTGGTTTGTTGTTGTCTAACACAATATACTCATTGGCGCGAGTCGGGTTTCTGTGCAACAATTTTTGTTGCAACTTTGTGTCAAATAAACATTTAAGGCTAGAGTAGCGAGGCGCTGAGAGAGTGTGTGGGGAGGGGGGGTAAAGGCTGGTGGTAAACTAATGTTCCAGTGCTAACTGCCCACTAAGTGGGTGGGACAAGGATGCCATGACCCCACTGGCCTTCCCACCAGCCCTGCTAACAGCTTTGGCCCCGGGGTCAGCCCAATTTCCCCTGTGCTGAGTGGTCATTACTGGGCCGCCTGGTGATAAATGCTCACGGCTGCACGTGGCTGCGTTGCCGCGGCGGCGGCGCTCATTGCCGAGGAGGCCGAGTGTGCAGCTGCGCTGAGGAATGGGGAGAGCCTGCGTGTCCCGCACACGGCCCGTTACCTAGCAACGCTACCTGAGACTTCCAACTTCGGGCGTACATACATCCCACCCTCTTGGTTTCTACTCTGGTCTCTCTCTCTCTTTCTCTCTCTCTCTCTCTCTCTCTCTCTCACACTCAATCAAAGTCTCTCTCTTTCCCTGCGTCTTGCTCTCTTCCTCCCTCCTGTTGTTGCAGTGAGAGTGTCACAGAGACGAAGAGGTGCCGCTGGAGAAGAGGAGGAGGAATGGAATAAATATGGCCTTGCAGGCCCGATCTTCTCTCCCTGCTAAATGCTGGCACAGCTTCTGAAAGCACTTATATGGAGTCACCACATTTTCCAAACATATTGGCCACCCAAAGCCATCTTTTTAAACCTGCTTTGTTCGGTTGACTCTTGGCCTGTGTGGCCTCCCAACCACAACTCTTTGCGACAACTTGGCGACAGCCAAGTCTTAAAATACCTAAACCGGTAAACACCTTTTAAAACAATTACAAAGGTCCACCAGGTGCCTGGGTGTGTATCTGAGGCAATGTAAATAGATTTACTTTGATAAAATTATGGTTTAAAAAAGGGTGTATGTATTTGCTTGCCGTGGCAAGGGTAAACAGCGAGGGCCATTGTGGCAGCATTGTGCCACGGAGTGGGTGTTGGTAATAACATTAGACTGAGTTGTATTAGAGAGTAGTGATGGGGAGCTGTGGGAAGCTGTGGTCAATCCATTCAGACAGGCCAGGGAGGGGCCCTCGGATCAGACCGGCCTCACAGCGCAGTCTATCATCTCGTGGCCTGACAGGACCTCAGCCTAACATTACAACACATGGCTATGAGTCTATGTGCCGTGTTTAGGTGTCATGTTTTTATAACGTATGCTGCACCACGTAAGGGTACAACGCATGCTGCGCATAGGTGTGAATATGAATATGGGTGTATGAATATGAATGTCTGATTGTGAATTTGCTGGTGTTTGTGAGTGCATGTGAGTGCATTATGCATGTGTTCTGAATAGTGCATACAATGTGTGTGTGTGTGTGTGTGTGTGTCTCAACTGCTGGAGTGAGTACCCTTATAGGAGTTAAGTAGGGCCATCCCTCTGTGGTAGCCACGCCACACCCAAAGAAGCCAGACTAACCAGGGGAGGCAATTGAAGCCTGCTGGTGTGTCAGCCTCATGTAGGTCTCTCATAGAGTGGCCTATGGTTAGACAAAGCCTTCATGTCTGTTTACTAAACAAAGAATTTCTTCCATCCACAGACTTTCACTGACGTACCAGTGTAAACTGCAAAGTCACACACACACACAAACACACACACACTCACAAAATCACAAACACACACACACACACCCCAACACACACACACACACAAAATCACAAACACACACACACACAAACATACGCCACACACAGTCACAAACACTGTGATCTTTTGTGTGAGACGCCAATTTGGTGGCCGGGCCTCCAACGCATTTATAGTCTTGGGAGTTTGGAAACAGAGCGCTGTAAACAATGTGACAAAAGGGGAATGCAAATGCCTCCGAGAGACAACTCTGCCTAAATGTTTTCCTTAACAGCAAACACACAGCGCTGCTGAGGTCAGGCGGATGGCATTACCACGTCAGACAGGGGGCACCGGGGATGCGCCAGTCCGCCTGGGTGGTGCCAGCGCCCGGCTGTGTGGTTTTGCTACTGCACATGGACACTTGCACAAACATCCAGTGTCAACACAAATAGGCCCAGGAGGATCAGTAGCCCACATACACACATCCACATAGGAATTAGTGGCTGCAAGAGCACTAGAGGCCAAAGCCTCACTGGGGAAAAAGAGGACAGGAGGAGGATGGTAAACGTTGGAGCGTTTCACACTCAGTTTGTCATAGCTAAGACCCTTGGGATGGTGTCGTTTATAGCATGGCAGTTCCAAGTAAAGGTGGAGAAAAGCAATCGGACAAATTCAAACTAAAATGAACAGAATATTTTTCTCTTTTTTGTAGAGACTGACAGGACGTGAGTGGGAGAGAAAGATGGGGCGGGACTGAGAAATGAGCTGGGTCTGACTCAAATCCAGATGCCCATGCGTACTTCTCCCATATGGTTGGTTTCATCAGCTACTCTGTTATGGATTGGGTGGATAACATTTCAGATGTATATTTCAGTTAGAACCTCTATTCTGTTGGCTGTTCAAGTAAGTTGTCTGTAAATTGGGTCTGGATAGCAATTTTTTCTCTATGACTGCATCCATAATCTTTTGGTAGGCTGGTAACAGCAATGTAAATGCCCCTCTAACAAAGCATTTACCAATCATCGGCAATACACAGGCAACACAATCATGGCTTTGCAAGTGCTACACATATCATTTTTGTGTTGACTAAAAGTGACAAACCACTGCATGGAACAGTGGTTAGTAGACTAGGGCTTGACTGCACCTCTGCACTTTCCCAGATGGTACCCCATCATAGCAGGGTGTGTAGTTAGTGAAGCTCTACCAAGTAGTGTGGCACAGCGCCAATCTCACATGGGCGTATGAGAAACACTCTGGCCTCTATCCTGAGATTAGTTCAGATTATCTGGCATCTTCAAATGAAATCCCATTGGGTCCTTTTTTGTCAAAGTATCATTACTGATCAGAATGCTTATAAATAAATTAATAAACAAACAAACAAACAAACAAACAAACAAACACATGTATGATTTTTGCAATTGGTCATACAAAAGTCAGAAAAGTGTATCTTCTGTGGTTAAAAAAAAGCTAACAAACATTGGTATTGGCAAATATTGTAGCAGATGGCAAATATTATCTCTGAATATGGTGCTATCAAATGATGACCATGATTTCTTCAAGATTTCTTCAAGTAAAGGGGCATTCATACCAAGAATAATAATGATAACTATACACTAATCCAGCAAAACACGGAAGTAACACGACGCCGCCATTACTGCGTGGCTGGCTGCTAAGAAATTAGCCCCTTGGTTCCATAGGCGGCTGTTGCAGAGGTTAGCTGTCATTAATACACGTCTTAATACCTTATGTTGTTAATAAATTACCTTCATCGGTAAGTTTTGGCACAGTCTGACATCATTGATCCAATGTTCCCTTTCACCTGACATTTTCTTTCATGAGCGGGATCTCTTGTTAGACATTCTCTGACAGGATGCTTTCATTGAAAAGCACAAGCGTCACTCGTCATACTCGCAGACACGCAGTAATGGCGATATTCAAGATGGCAGCGCCCATAAAGTTCGCGCTGGATTAGTGTATAACCATAACGATAAAAGGGTCCACTCTGATCAATGATAATATAAGAAAAGTCTCTCCTCGTGTTAATGAATGTGATAGCTAAAATGTAATGGGTTCTGATTGGCTGTTAGCTTTTTATCGTTCTCAAAATCGGTCTGAAAGTGATCCCCTACGATATTGTTCTGTTTTCATGTCTTTATCGTTATAGTCTATGAGTGAACGTCATCATTCATGCTAACGAGAGCGCTATTTGTTTATATATTGTTATAGTTATCGTTCTTGGTGTGAGCGGCCCTTGAGAGTTGTTCCTGTGTCTTTAACTAGCCACTGCCATGTGATTCAGTTTGTGTGCCGTCTGCTCCCATTTTGAAATTTCCCTCCAGAAACAATCGAAAGGTCACCTTATCTTTTATCTCGATACAGGTAAGTCCTTGCATAGTTTTGTGTAGAACGACATTTAATGAATGATCTTTTCCTCAGAATTATTTTTACATTTTAATAAACGTATGTAATTTAGCTGACTTGGTTGTTCCATGTTTATCGGCGGTAATTTTAGCTGCCAGGCTAGGGACCATAAACATTTATGGTAACAAATTAGTTTCCTAATATTCATTGAGTTTAGGCTATACATAAAGGCTATACCTTTTGAATATATTTTTGAAGGGACCCAGTAGTTGAAGTAGCTTTGAAGCTCATTTGGTGCTATTTCGTGCTCATGGACCAAGTTTCTCCTGTTAGCTTAACTTTAACGGTAACATTCAGGGGAGGAAGTTACATTTTGAAAGGCTTATCTAGCCTACTAGCCACCGACAGCGACAGATTGTGTATTGCCTAAATATATGGTCCCTAGCCTAGCAGCTAACTTAGAGTAGCATAGAGTAGGACCAACAAGGACTTACTGACCTGTATTGAGATAAAAGATGTGTTGATGTTTTGATTGTTTTTGGAGGGAAATTTCAGTGGGTGGAGCAGAGGGTGCACAATGATGACCTCACACGGCAGCGATCACGGTTACCGCTATCATACAGGGAATGAGGTGACCAGTGTCCTTAGCTTAGGATTGTGCTGTTGGCTAGAGATTGCACTCATGAGGCTGAGGAGTGAGAGCATCCTCATCTGTAATTACACACTGCAGCCTCACAGTCATTTAGTAGAGACGAAACTCACAGCACGCTTAACATCAAACACCTTCACACTGCTTTCTCTTTACCCTATCTTTCTCCACACAAACACAAACATACACACCACACACACACACACACACACACAAACACAAAAATGCAGGGAAAACAGATTGTAGGCGAAGAGCCACAGAGTCTGCCAGACTGCCAGTGATGTATTGGGAATCACTCTGACACTAATTACCTTAAATTAACAGTAGAGCTTAGTGTGACAGTTCACGTAACTGTTTTTTTTTTTTCTTATCCGATTCAGATGAATGGGTAAGGGGAGTTAGTTGAAGGATGCCGTTGACAATCCGATTGTGCCAGAATGTGTGCCTCAATCAATTTTTTCCCTCCTCCCCCATCCTGCACTTTACGCTCTCTCCATCTGTGAGGAGGATGTTAGAGGGCATGGACACAACGAAGCCAATTAAGATGTACCGGGCAAACTTCACAGCGTGCATGAGAATGCGAAGGAGAGATAGAGGGAGAGAGAGAGAGAGAGAGTGTGTGTGTGTGTGTGTGTGTGTGTGTGTGTGTCGGAGAAAATCCAGAGCAGATGCTGTTCCCTTCACATAATGTCTCTGTTAATCAATCTCTTATCAGGTGCGTTGACAGGTTGCGCTGACACATGCAATTATGTAGTTGTACTGTCATCTACAAACTATTGTGATGAGCCAACGTCCCCAGAAAGTTCCTCTTCTTTGCACTCACTTCATGGATGCCTAAAGTTGAACATTTCGGGTCTGACAGCACCTCTTTGTAGCCTGTAAAATCCACACCCTGATAATCTTTCAGATTAAGGGTCTGGCCACGAATAATGTAATGGCCCAACTCGAGGGGCGGCAACAAGCATTTATTTGAAAATCAATTGGATAACAATACGGCCATTGTTTACTCTGACTGATTCCGGACTCTGGCGCAATTGGATAATACTACGATGTTCCCCTTGGTGGTTCCCCTGATACTTGGCGTAAAAAGTAACGTGCATCATTGCTCATTGCCAGAGTATCTTGCAGACACAATTCAAATTGTGCACAGTTTCAATTGTATTTCCAGGGTAGCGTTTTTAAGTATATATATATATTTTTTTTGGCCATTTTATGCCTTTATTGACAGTGACAGTGGAGAAAGACAGGAAGTGAATGGGAGAGAGAGCGGGGGTGGGATCCGGAAAGGACCACAGGGCGGGAATCGAACCCGGGTCGCCGGCGTGCAGTGCAGGTGCCCCAGCCAGCCGCGCCACGGCTGGGGCCCAGGGTAGCGTTTTTGAGCCGTTCCCAACATATGAACGTGGTGTTTTTGGGACATCCAGCAGAGATGGAGTAGCAGTCTGAGGCAGTCCTGCCACCCCAGAGCGTCCCCAGGCTCAGTCTATCTGGTAAAGCTGCAGGCCTGGAGTCCACTCTCCAGGGGGCGGCTGAGGAGAGCTCAGGGAGGATTTGTGGGGCTGCAGGAAGGACCAAGAAAAATGTTTTCTGATCAATTATTCACCGTCTCACAATCCCTTTTGGGCAGAGTGTTGCATCTGCACCCACATGGCGCAGCACACCTTCTCTCTTCTTCTTCCCTCACTTTCTCCCTTTTCTTTCTTTCTTTACCATTGCTTCTTTCTGTCTTTCTTTTTCTCCTTTTCCACCTCTTTTTTTCCTCTCGTGCTGCCCTTCAGTGTCTCCTTTTCCTTCTTTTCATTACTCTCTCTTTCACTCTCATTCTCTCTCTCTCTCTCTCTCCCTCTCTCTCTCTCTCTCTCTCTCTCTCCACCAGGTCTCTTAGCCCCCAGAGATAAGCTCAGCTCTAGAGCAAGCAGCTGTGGATAATGGTGGCAATTAATAACATGTCATAATCCTGCACACCGCACCAGGGGTTGGGGAGTCGGGTGGGTGTGTAAGTGCACAACTGTCGGTGCCTGTATATGTGTATATATGAGCATCCTTGCTGTTTTTATTGGATGTGGGCATGTTCTGTAGGTGTGTGTCTCTGTGTGTTTGCTTGATGGTATGTATGCCGATCCGTGTTTGTTTGCTTCAGCGCGTGAATGTATGTGCAGGTGTACGTTGGGTAAACGTCTGCGCTGTGTTTGTTAGCGGAGATAGATGTGTCTGCATACGTGTGAATGTGTGTGTGTTGTCTGTGTCTCTGAACTTGTCTGTGTTTGTTTTGAAGTCGGGGGGACTGGAGGGGTCAGGGCAGTGGCTGCGGCGTTCTGGTGGGGCGCAGGTGTCGTCCAACGCCACTTCAGAGCGGGCGCGGGGGTTGGCGGGAGGGTCAGCCTATCAGCGGCGTGCCAAGCCACAGGGCGAGTCGCACCACACTGGCACATACCTGACGCCGGCCGTGGGGCTCTGCCAGGTGCGCCGGCCGAGCCTCAACAGCCGGCCTATTGTGCCGCGCCGAGGCCGGGTGCAAACTGCGTCACACAGGTGCGAGCCGTTGCCACGGCGACGGCAGGGAGGGGTTAATGTGTCTCGGGGAGGGAAGGGGGGGGGGGGGTGGGGGACGGGGGAAGGCTTTCCCTGACGGTAGGGGCGGACGGGTCTGCTGCAGGGGGAGGACCAGGGGGGCAGGACTCTGGCTCGAGACAAGCATAACATGTTTGTGTCCTTTAGCGCGTCCGTGTCACACAACAGCGAGCTCACAGTTATTTCACAAACAGTTGTATGTGTGAGCGGTGTGTGTGTGTGTGTGTGTGTGTGTGATGGGGGTGGGAGAGCGTGATCAAAGCAGTGTCATGCACTGGTGCAGAGCTCCTCTTCAAACGTTTCCACACTCTAATTGGTCTTGTTTAGAATGGATGCGTTGATGTTTGTTTAGTATGGACTGCATCCTTATGCATTCTTAATGGGAGAGGGTGGGATTGATTTTGTTGTAATCATGGGCAGAATAAATAAATAAAAACAGTTTGTGCTTTCGGTTGTACACGTGTACTGTGTGTGTGTGTGTGTGTGTGTGTGTGTGTGTGTGTGTGTGTCTGTGCGTGTGCATATGTGTGTGTGTGTGTGTGTGTGTGTGTGTGAGTGCAATGTTAAACGTGCACACATGTGCCGCTCTCGGACACAGAGGCTTGTGCGCCGGCCTCTCTCGTCCTCCCCTCGTACCCAGAAGGAGGAGGAGTCCCCCTTTAGAGCGTCCAGCCCTGCCCACCTCTCGGAGGAGACGTGTCCACCTGCCCACTTCCTGTTGGAATAGAGTCCTGCCCGCTCGTATATGTGTGGCCGGCCGGGCCGGGCGCATGCTGATTTAGTCACTTACTCAGGCGGCTCCCAGACACTCCCAGCCCCAAAAGAGGCAAAGTTTACAAACCTCTCGCCATTTGTACACTCTGATTACCCACGCAAGGTGGCCCATTAGTATCTGTCAGCCGGGGCCGGCCCTGATGCACTGCGCTCATTTGACCCAATTCATTTCTGTGGGTGTGTCCAGGTGGCAGTGATGTATGCCCTCTGGTATTTTCCTGAAGCCTAATCTTTCACCCCTTCTCTGTTATCTTTAGCCCAGTCTTTGGCCCTACGGAGCAGCGTCCGGCCCAGGCCCAGGTGAGGCTTTGGGGGGGTTGAAGGGCGGCACGGGATGGGGTGGGGGTGGTCTGGGTGGGGGTTTCCAGAGCGGTTACGCTAATGCTATTGTCTGCATGGCTCTTGATGCACAAACACATTCTTCACATGCTCTCTCCAGTGATGGAAAAAAAATGTTTGTGTGGTTATGTCATTATAAGGGGAAATCTTAAGGTCAGCTTCGGTGCTTTACATCTTTAATGATTTCTTTCCCCTTTCCGATTAAATTATGATGCCACGAGGTGTATCAGGATATTTGCTGGCTACATGACGGATGGAACAGCACACACACACACACACATGCTGCACATGCGGCATGCTGCAAAGCATGTGCTATATATCATCATGAATGCCCTACTGTCGTGCTCTTATGTATATGTGTGTGTGTGTGTGTGTGTGTGTGTGTGTGTGTGTGTCTGTCTGTCTGTGTTTGTGTGTGTGTGAGAGAGAGCAGATGTCAGGTTTTGCTGTACTGAGGGTTGTGTTGGATACTATGGGCTTGGATGAACTGGAGCTAGACCACTTCCGCGAGCTAATGACTATTTATTGTCTCCATGGGAGCCAATATAATTATTTGACTAGCACATGCTCCTCGTAGAGCCAACTCCGCTTTGGGTTCAAACAAAGGCTTTCCTCTTTCTGTGCAGCGATTTGAAGAATTGAATTGATATTCTTTGATCTGTGATCTATTTTCTTCAGCTACCATGCTGATCAGTATTACAATATCATGTGAAAGTATCTTATTGTGAAATAATGTGATCTTATGATGAAATCATGTGAAAATGCTATATCGCATTATTTTATGGCAATTAATATGATGAGATATTTTTCTGTAATTTAATGATAATCTATGTCAATATGTGATATATTCACATTATTTCATGGTAAATGATACTGATTCATTTGTGTCCTGGTGGTGTTACAGAAATGTGCTCCAGTAATTTCCTGTAATTAGAGAACTAGTTTCACAAAATTCTTTTTTCCCCCAATGGTTTATAAACATGTGAGTGGACATGCAGACTAGTGGTCTAGATACGTATATAGATTTTGCCATTTGAAGCAAAACATTAGTAAGATAACAAGATCACAGGCCCCAGCCGTGGCGCGACTGGCTGGGGCACCTGCACCGCACGCCGGCGACCCGGGTTCGATTCCCGCCCCGTGGTCCTTTCCGGATCCCACCCCTACTCTCTCTCCTGCTCGTTTCCTGTCACACTCTCTACTGTCCTGTCCAATTAAAAGGCATAAAAAGCCCCCAAAAAAATAATCTTTAAAAAAAAAAAAGATAACAAGATCAAAGAGACTGTGTCCATGTAATGCTGGCGCTTGCTTCCAGAGAGTAGGATCACGGAGAGCAGGAGGAATCCTACAGTACGAGATGCTCTGGAATACAGAAGTGTGTTTTGACACGAGGGAGGAGAAGGGAGGTGCTGGAGATGACAACCCCCTGCAGGAGGTGAAAGAGACGCGAGAGGCTGAGGAGAGACGCCAGGTGAGGAGGCCACGCGGCCTGATGTACAGAAGAAGAGAAATGAAAGAGGGAGAGAACGAGGGAGGGAGAGAGGAGAGGAGAAGTGCGAGAAGAGCAGGGCAGGTGATGGAGGAGACAGCAGATCCTGTAGTGATTGCTTCTCCTTGGAATTGCCCCTCACTTCAGATTGTGGGGGAAGGAAGGCTGCGGGCATTTTCATTCTGCATCCCAGATCTCCTCCTGGAGCGCTCCTCTCTGGTAGCCACGGCAGCCGGAACATTTTCATCCCATCTCGCCGCCGTTTGTTATTCTTATAGTGTGGTCGGACGGGAGCCGAAATGCATGAGATCCCCTCCTCCGCCCCGGCCACTGCCGCCCCCCCAACCCCCCCGCTCATCCCGCCGTGACCTCGTCCCGCTTTCCCCGTGGCACTCGAACCACTGTCCCCCCCCGTGTCTCCTCAGCGCTCTGCATAGCCCGGCATAAATCAGGCCGCCTCCGCCCGCCTCTGCACAAGTCCCCTTTTTCTCCATTGGACTCGCAGATTTAGTGGCATTTCAAATAGACAAACACAAGCAACATCTATCAACACAAGCAAGAGGGGGCCTTAATCAAAGGGTCCTGGTCCCCGGGTCGCGGTGTCTCCATTTACCTTGAGATAAATCCATTGGTGTGACCACCGGCGAGCCCGGCTGACAAATCACCCGCGTCAGCCCGCACTGTGCCCCGGCTTATTGGCCTTTCTCTAAGTGGTCTTACCCTTCACCGGAAAGGATGGTGCTTGTCAGGCGGGGCCAGATTAAACTTAGACAAAAAGAAATGATTTGTTATTAGAAAACACCCATTGTGAATCTTTAAGAGGCGAAACAAATATGTATGAGAGCAAGACTGAAGGAGCGGGCTGCTTGTGTGTGTGTGTGTGTGTGTGTGTGTGTGTATATAAATGTATGTGTGTGTGTGTGAGGCAGAGAGGGAAAGCGAGGAGTGGAATGGAGAAGGAAATGGAGGGATGGTGGAGAGTTGGAGATGTGTGAGGTTCTTGAGATTCGATTAAAGCACCGAGGAGCCTGGCTTTGTGGGTGGGTGTGTATGTGTACTTGTGAGTGTGGGTTTATGTGTGTGTGTGTGTGTGTGTGTGTGTTTGAAAGACTTTGTGTGCAGTGAGGATGGATTAAGCACAAGCAGACATCATCATTTAGAGACTAGGGAAAGTTAAATGATTCCCACCTGATGTTTTTTTCAGGACAGCGAGTGGGGAAAAAAATGAGAGTGGTATACAGAAACCCATGCTGGTTAGCTGCAAACTTGAAAGTATTGTGTGTGTGTGTGTGTGTGTGTGTGTGTGTGTGTGTGTGTGTGTATGTTCCAGAGTGTTATGAGGACTGTAATGTTTGAGAGGACACTGTTAGAAGTCATTGCTGAGCAGGGTGTTCAGGAGACAAGGCAAAATCCATAACTCTAGCAAAAGACACAGACAATAAACAATGAAGAACACAGAGTAATGATGATGCATCCAACCAAAACATAAACCCTAATTCATGGAAATAAAAAAAATGGCTAAATATAAATCATGGACGTTTGTTGTGAATATGAAAAAATATATTTTGTTTTTACAAACGCTTACCCTCTCATTCCACTCTAATCCCTTCTCTGTACTTATCCTCTCACTAATTGTATTTCCTGTATTATGTAATACAGAATGATATTCATGTGTTAGAAGTAAAGCCTATACATTTGACTGCACTGGTGTTGAACGTATAGAGCAGTAGACAGATAGGGGCTGTGTGTTGTGGTATGGCAGTGCTGGTTTATGGGACTGCATTGTGCTTTTGCTTTAAATCTCAAACCTGCTGAGGTCGAGCTGCTTTGCTGGTTTTAGATCAAATGGAAGAGGAGCTAGCTGGCTAAAAATAGAGAAGAGTGGAGAAAATAAACATTATTTCTCTGGGCTTTACCTGACGTTTGACTTTGAAAGCAAAGATTTAAAGACACTTTTGTTGCTAACAGTCCGTGTTTTAGCCATTGTAAATTACTTGAAGGTTGTTGCACAAACAACCTTCACTGACAGGAAATACATGAAATGACTCATCCTCTGAGTTTTTGTGGTAGTGTAGAACTCTGTGCGCATGAGTGTATGTGTATGTGTGTGTGTGTGTGTGTGTGTGTGTGTGTATGCCGTGTGTGTTTTATAGGTTTGTGTCTGGGTGTGTAAGAGTGTGCACATCATTTTGTGTGTATGCGCATGTTTGAATGTGCTTTGCAAAGTCATTAGGAAGTGTCCAGTAGCTCACCAGGGCCTCTTCTGTGGAGCAGGGACTCCATTAAACCCACGTATCTGTACTCGCCCCACTACAGCACTTCACTGAGTTCACCGTAAATATTTATTAAATTGGAGCAGTAAAAAACCTGTTCAGGCGGTCGCGTGCCAGGGAAGCCCTCTTTGCGGGGGGGGAGAGGGCTGTTTGTCTACGGAGGGCCACTGCCATCTGTGCCTTCTGCCCGAGCGACAGATCAGAGAGAAAGAGACGGAGAGAGAGAGAGAGAACAACAAACAACAACAACAACGAGAGACTCGACGGAGGCCCGACAAGAGGCAGAGAGGGAGAGAGCGAGCTCTTGGAGGCTGTTTGGGGAAGTCATGTGGTTCTCTGTGTGCTGTCTCTCAGCGTCAGGTGGGAATGTTCTTTAAGGAGGGGTGCGAGGAGGATTTCTGACACAGGGAGAGCGATAAAACACAGGAGCAGAAACAACTGTGCAAACATTAGCTTAAAAAATATTCAGAGCGAACACTGGCTCCAAGCTGGGCAAACATTTGCCCATCCAATCGAGCTGTTTGCTGAAGAAATTCACGGCCAGGGTAGAGGGCAATGATGAGAGGAGAGAGGGGGAAACTATTTGTCACAGCCGGGTTAGTGCAGGGTCCCGGGAGCAGGGCCTTTTATCACTGTCTGGCCCCCGCCGGGCTCACATACCGCCATACCTCCACACACTGCAGCAGAGGGGCTGGGCCAACACAGCTGGAAGAGCAGAGGCCCTACACATACACACACATGCATGCACACACACACTTGCATGCATATACACATACACACACACACACACACATGCACGCATATACACATGTACTACACACACATGCATGCATGCATGCATGCACACAAGTGCACACACATGCATGCTTGCACACACCACACACATGCACAAATGTGTAGTACGACTCGAATACCTCAAAACACAGCAGCAAAGGTACTGGGGCAACACAGCTGGAGGAGCAGGGGCCTTGCACACACACACACACACACACACAAACACAGAAAACACACAGCTACAGACACAGATGAAGTGCATCTTGCATACCTCAAGTCACAGTGTCAATGTGACAGTGAAAGTGCAATGGCAATATGTGTATGTTACTACACAGGAATGCTCACACACACACACACACACACACACACACACACACATACACAACTACATGAAAATCAATGAAAATATTGTCATATAAAAATATTGCTACATATTTTATATGAATATAGAAAAAAGATATTGTTCAAATTTAGATTCCATTGTCTGACAACATGTGTTCAGAATGAATGGCTGTGAGAATGTTAAGTCATTGTTTTTGTAAGCGCTGGCTCTGTTTGAAAAGCAGATGTGCTCCAGTGATGAACACTAAAGCAGCGTGGAGATGAGGCTGCGCCATTAACCTTTCCTGTAATCAGGGAGGAAGAAAGGAAGAAGTACTCACCCACATTGTAAATCACCATCAGTCCACACACACACACACACACACACACACACACACACACACACACTCACACATATACACACACATACGCACACACACACACACACACACACACACACAGACCTACACACACACACACACACACACAAAGACCCACACACATACACAACACACACACACACACACACATACAGTACACACACACACACACAACCACAGACAGACCCCCCACCGCCTACTACACACTCCCACACAGAAACACACTCTCCATCGGCGAGGTGAGGTGAGCTAACTGTAAGGGCAGCGAGGGCAGAGAGCTGGTGATGTTTGCTAGTGACGCCGCCACTTTGCCCGCTGGTTTTCAGTGGCATGGCGCCAGAGTAGTGAAGAGGGCACCCCGCACTGTTTCCATAACCTTGGGATTGACTGCAGTGTCCAGTAGCTGGCCGCCAGGGAGGATTGGCCCCGCTGTGATTGAAAATGCCTTTATTGCTTCATATGCGATTCCCCACTCTCTTGCCAATCCAATTTATTTATTGTGTGTTGGGCCGTGGTGCACCTGCTTAGAACTGGTGGAGATTACTTTTGGGGGGAAAAAAAGAGAGAGAGAGAGAGAGAGTCAGACAATCTCGAGGGGCCATTACACTGACAGGCTCTCTCTCTCTCACTCTCTTTCTCTCTCACCCTCTCTTCCTTTCACTTGTTTTCTTCTCCCTCGAGCTCTCACTTTCTCTCTCATTCTCCACTCTACCTCTCTCTTCCTTCCCTTTTCCTGGCACCATCACTTTCTCATTCTCTCTCATTCTCTTCTTCCGCCCTCCCCCTCTCCTTTTCTCTCTCTCTCTCTTTACCCCCCCCCCGTTCTCTTACTCTCTTCACGTTTCCCTGTGTGCCTTCCTCCCCAAACCTTGCTCTCTCTCTCTTTCTCTCTCTCTCTCTCTCTCTCTCTCTCTCTCTCTCTCTCTCTCTCTCTCTCTCTCTCTCTCTCTCTCCCTCTTCTTTCTATCTCCTCAGCTGTGAGTCCACACTGTTAATGCTCCTCCCCACCCAGTGGCCGTAGAGCAGAGGGTCATCTGGATGGGACATTCTTCATGGTCCAGCATCATTTGCTGAAAGCTGTTCCCCCTCTCGTCCTCTTTTTCGCCGTGGGCGGTGAATGGTGTGGACATGAGGGCATTAGTGGGATGGGGTTGTGGGGGGTCGGGGGGGGGGGGGGGGGGTGAATATAGGGGAAGGGGCAGGATTTGAAGTTTTCAGACAGAGTGTGAAAGGAACACCGACTCCAGGACTTGGGAACGCACGAGTGCTATATTTAGAAAGACATCCCACAGAGTAAGAAGAAAAAAAAGAGCTCCTGTGTCACTTCTCTGACTGTGTGCTGATGTCCACACTTTTAGCCAAGGCTAACGCACAAGCACACACACATTCCACACACACATATACTGTACACATACACACACACACACACACACACATTCCACACACACACACACACACACACACACACTAACATCTAACTTACATGTGTTACATAGGCAACCATAGGCAACCATATCCACCTCCAACACATCCTTAAAAAAACAGGCCCATGTTCTGTTCACCATGCAGGGTAAGAAACAGGTAATGAACAGCCTGACCTTCAAGAAGTCCAAGGACATGAAGTGGACACACACACACACACACAAACTATTTCCATTCTAAGATGTATTGAAAAAAATGACTCATGCATGTGAAAGAAACACGCAAAGTAACGCAGGAGGATTTGTAAAATCAACATTCCTTCATAGCCGCGGAGGAGAGGCATAAACAACCAGCGCCTCCTCTGCAAATGACCGCAACAGCGATGCACCCAACGGCCGAGTTTAGCATCTGTGTCCTTTAGAAATGGACTGTGAAACCCAATGGACAGGTCCTCAGCACTGCCCTCGCCCTCCTCCACTGCCCCTCACAGGGCCTTATTAGCCTATAAAATCATCAGCTTTGGGCCTACTGCATTTGTGTGATAGCGCCTTCCCTGCATGTCATTGGAAATATGTGAGATGTTATGTTACACCCTATTGATTACCGGTGTTAATTAAAATTTTTAATTAAAGTTTCTTTATGGTCTGCGTTTCACTTGTGATAATAGTATGAAAAAAGAACATTGCGCCCATAAATCACAGCTTTATTTGCGGCCGCCCGCCATCAACAAATACAACAGTGTACATAAAATTTTACTAACATTGATTTTGAAAATATTAATGTTACTTTAACATCAGAGATGTATTATTCAATTTAAAACTACAAAGCATAAAATCCCGGAGCCATAAGTCAGTTAATGAAGAGGAAAAGTCCATTACCAGCCTATCAAAATCTGAACCATCTGATCCACTTAAATGCCTCTGGTATCCGTAGAACCATTTGCAGTTTCTGCCTCAGCCTTTTTACAACAATGCTGACAACAAGGTGAACCCAGTAGCTTTCAGGATGGATGACTTGGGAGGCTAAATGGTAGAAAGGGGGGATGTCGGATGTAATGTAACACAATATGTTCCTTTTTCTATTCTATGTAAATATGCGGAATGAACCACATCTAATAGGACATCATAGGTAACTGTGGCTGAATTATGATTTTATTATAGCCTGATTATACTGTACATTAAAGTTACGTAAAGTCAAAACATTTATTAAAGTCTGTCATGATGCAAAATATTCACTATTGTGTTTCAATATCTACACTCACCCCATCCCCCCAGATATGCCATATTTATACTGTAGATTAGAGCACTGTAGTTAGATATAGATCGTTCAAGCCTTCTGCCTTCATTGGATTTTGTAGACAACAAGCTCTGTATTCTCTATCAGACGGTACGGTATATGGTGCGGTAAATGTCATCTGAGTAGGGTGTTGTTTCATAGTAAAAGCCAGTTCCTTTACAGGAGGAGAAATCCTCAGGCCTGCTCTGTGCCAGACTAGTTGTGTCTCACATACTACACTGTGCTCAAAGGACAACACAAAACGAGAGCAGGAAAGGAAAAGTGAGAGAGACAGAGAGAGAGACACAGAGAGAGAGAGTAAGAGAGAGAGGGAGAGAGAGATGTAAATAAATGAAAGCTGGGAATTAGGAAAGCCTCAAAGTATTTCCCCTCCAGGTAAGCTTTGGAGTGTTTTAGGGAATGCGTGTGGTGTTGAGGGGGCTCCAAGGAGGTCAGATTGATGAGGCGCTGGGGGGCCGTGCTGGGGGGGTTCAGCCCTGAGCCCCTGAGAGTCTGACCCCAATCCCCCCTCCCCAGGTGCCCCCAGTCCCCTCTCTATCGCCCCCCTGCCGGGCAGTCTCAGGAACGGCCAGTGAAAAGAACAGTTGGGACAAACGTGCTCTCGGCAGGACGACACCACTGGGACCTCTCTGTCCCGGGCAGGCCGGCCGACCCGCGAGGGACTCGCGCGATGTGTGTGCGCCATTGTGAGGCCGAGGGTGACGGCGCGGCATGTTGTTTTAAGGGGCTTTTGGTGTCCCCCAATGAGCCCATTGTCCTCAGCCACGGCCCTCAGCTGCCTCCTGCCCCGCAGCCGAGCTCAGCGAGATGGACCGCTCCACAGCCCGGGGCCTCCTGCTGACCACACTGTCTCCTCTCCTCACGATGAGCGTTAACGGCCCTCCACTCCATTCTGCTCTCAAGCCACTTCCACATACAACACCGTCTCCACTTTATGGGCCTTGTTTATTTATTTGTTTATTTATTTGTTTATTTGTTTATTTACTTATTTATTTATTTTTATTTATTCATTATTACATCCGCCAAGGAGGTTATGTTTTCGTCTGGGTTTGTTTGTTTGTCTGTCTGTCTGTTTGTTTGTCTGTTTGTCTTTTTGCAAGATAACTCAAAAAGTTATGGATAGATTTCGATGACATTTTCAGGAAAGGTCTGTAATGACTCAAGGAAGAAACAAATAAGTTTAAGTTAAATGGGAAGGATCCGTATCACTTTCTGGATCCAGGAGGCGGTTATGTTTTCGCTTGGCGCTATGTCTGCGCTCTTGGAGTACTTTTCTAGTTTATTTATTTATTTATTTATGTATGTATTTATTTATTTATTAATGCTATCATACCTAGGAGTCATTGCTGAGGTCAGCCGATATTGACAGGCGTCTTATTTATTCTGCGTCCCGGCTCCTCCATTCCTCTCCTTCACGCCGTAATGTTTTCCAGTGTTGCGGAACCCCATCTCATTTGTGTGCATGAGGCCTTTTGTAAAGAAGAGCATCGGAGCGTGAGGCTGTTATGGGGGGACATAAGGGCTTTAATCAGGTTAGCCGAGGGCCTCCTAGTGCCCTTCTTTATGGCCTTACACACTTTCACCGTGTGCACAGTTCAAAGGGCCGTGGCCCCTTCACCCCGAACACCGTGTTTCACCTTAATCGAACAAGCGTGTAGCCGTTCACACGATTACAGCCCCGGGTGTGCCGGCGGGCCGGATTATTGATTTCATATTTGTCATCATACAGGGGATATTCTTATGCTTACAAATCGCTGGCCCAGCCCTGGAGAAATGTTGTGCTTGCCCTGTGGTACATCACACGCGTGGGGGAAATAGAGTGCCTCTTCTCCCTTTCCTTGTTGTTGAGAGGGGCATAGAATGTGGCTGAGGCTACTTCTCTCCTCTTGTTTACCACTATAAAAATGACAAGGGTGAACAGGAGAAAGAGAACCTGGATACAGTTCATGGAGTGCCTTAAACATGGATTTGTTGTCAGCGTTTTTGTCAGAGGTCAACGGAGTAGTGGTCCTTTGATGGTCATTACTGATCCCATAGCCCCCACGCAGCCTAGTTCTTCTTTTTCTCCGCCCGTCTAGTGATTAGGAAATATCTATTAGCTGACGGATAAAAGATGGCCACCGGTGGCATTTCAAAAAGTGGTGATTCATAATGGGCTAAAAGGTCATGTCAAGTGGCATGTTAGTATTTCACTTTAACTTTGATTAAAGATTTTTGGAAAAGATGGGCGAAACGACTCAATAGTGTTGCAGCCCTCCCTTCGCCAATCCCCCTCGCTCCCGGGGCCCTGCTTCTATATTTCCTGCGGAAATCGATACGGAGTGAACTGAAGAAGCTATTGCTGCTCGCCCAGGGGCCCACGGCTTCTTTCATTCATCCTTCAGCGGCACAGGTGTCAGGAGAGCCTCTCCACAAGCATACCAATACACAGCCCCAACACGCCTCCCCTCTCACTCACAGCACACACTCAAGGATTTAAGAAGCGTGTGTGTCGGACGCAGTCGGGGGACATCAGCAGCAGGAGTGTGATGATGGATGGGCCCGGAGTAGAGGCAGTGAACACAGTCAGGGTTAAAAAACACACACGAGCCCCAACACAGAAACTGTACTCAACCGGGTATATACTCAGTGCTTGAAGTGGGAAAAAATAAGTGCAGGAACTCTAATTTTCCGACATTTGACATTTGTGCGGTGAAAAAAAAAATCAAGTCTTTAGGATGTGTTGGTTGAAAAACTTAAAATTGAATATTTTTTTCAAGCACTAACCTATAGGCCTAGGTTACTTTTTTCTTAACAAATGGATATGGAAAACCATTAAAACAACACGAGCCAGACCAGTGCAGTATAGCCACTTGTAGGCCTAACAATAGACTGGGCTAAGGGCCCTAAGAACCAGAAACCTTTGGGCTAAAGGCCCAGATGAAGAAAACTGTGAAATAGGCTGTAGGCCTACTTGTTACATTGATTTAATTAACAATAACTGGCCAAGAACAGAGATTAGGTAAAAAGTCAGAACAGGGTAAGTGTGACTGTAAGTGTTTTTTCTATTGCTATTTTGGGTCCTGAAATGGCATTTCAAGCATCTGCCATGGCTATATAACAAACAGGGGTCTGAATACAACTTCTGATATGAAAAAGAAAGTATTTTGAAGTGGGGGATATGGAGAGAAATTTGATGTGATTTCCAAAAAGGATTTCCCGTGATTATAGCTAATTACACAGAGGCATTCTATACGCCGTTGGAATCAGTAGGATCTCCTGTTTATTTTGATATGTAGTTTGCCATAGGGCAGTAACGAAATCGTCAGATATTTCACAGAGAAGAATGGGTATGACGCAGAACTGAATGTGCCATTCATTTTTGTAGGTAACTGTAATTTTCATCGCTAATTATCTCACGTACCGTTCATCATAGAAACTAGCGGCTAGTACCATTGGAAAGGTCAGGTTCTGCAGTTTCATATGATATGCAAGTTATTTCTGTGCGATTTTCTCGCGCAGCAATATGACCGAGAAGAATGGGTGCGGCCGCGGCCGCATGGTGCGTCTCTCGAAGAGGGCAGAGAGGGTCTGCCGGCGGCCCGATGGTAATCTTCTCGCGGCCGGGTAGATTGAGAAACACTGTGATAGGGCACTGTTGTGGCTCGTGGGTAATGTAGTCTTTCATCGGTCTTGTGATATTGTTTATTCTCGGGTCACTGTGACTGTCACTGCGTCGGATCAGTTTCAGTAAGTACCGGAACGCTGAAAAATGTGGCGGAACCCAAAAGACGAAAATACAGAAGTTCCGGAACTGCGTTCCGCTGCGTTCCGGCCCACTTCAAGCACTGTATATACTGTAATGTATGTAAGACATTATACAACAGTTAGGTCCGGTCGAACGATTTAGCAATATCTGATTGGACGAGACGCGTTCTACCAGTGGTGATATTAACCGATATCACCACTGGTGACTCTTCACAGCTAATAATCACTCCGCGACGGTTGATTCTTCGCTTTCATTTAACCAGACTTAGCAGTTGCATAGCAACCACAAGCGTAGCGGAGGAACTGGGCTAAATAAAACGATGTCAAATAATAATTATCCGTCCTAAAAATGCACTCGGGTATCTTTTTTTTGTTGGCAATGGAACTGTTGTATAAAAGCATTATTGCACTCGTGGTCGTGGTGTTGTTGGGCAATATCGCCACGGCTGTAGTTACCTACGGCACTCAGCATTCGGCTTCGTGCCTGCGGCGAACCACAGCCGTGGCGATATTGGCCAACAACACCACTCCCACTCGTGCGATAATGCTTAATTTTAGAATAAAAATGTGGTTTTGTAGTTTGTTGTTAAATCAGCTTTTGTTAAATAGACAGACACATACATACAT
>NC_085008.1:11564926-11589926 GCF_963854185.1 Sardina pilchardus
CACGTGTCCTTTCCCCCAACTAGAGCGCTGGCAAATCCCTGCCCCAAGCCCACCTGAAGACGCAGGAGAGCGGACACTCACTCACCCTCACCCCCCCCAGCCCTCCACCCCCGCCCCCTCCGCCACTCAGCAGCCCAGAAACAAAAAGTTAACTGGTGCTAATCACAGTAATGAAGTGTGACAACAATCTGGAGCCTTCGCCACCAACCGCTCCTGAGCCGAAATTGGATTAGCGATTAACCGCATTTGTCGCAGGTCAGTCGGGTCCGGAGTCCGAGGCCTCTCTGAAGCCCATCAGGGTCCGGTGTCAGTGGGCGCTCCTATCGAAAACCACCACCCACCCAGACGCCCCTCTCCATCTCTCAGTCCCCCCTGCTCTGCCATCCCATCCCCGTAGGGGACACAGGGTAGCTTGGCCACTGGGGCAGTGTGGGGGGGTCTGGGGGGGTATAGGGGCTCCCCAGAGAGCCACCACACTGCTGCGTCCCACTGAGTGCAGTAATGAGAAGGGCACAGAGCACCTGAGCTGGCCCACGAGGAGCCTTAGGCAGTCAGGGGAGACACCCCCCCCCCCCCCCCCCCCCCCTCCGCTCCCCTCCCTCCCTCTTTTCCCCTTTTCCTCCCCACTCTAGCATCTAACATTCTTCCCTTCCATTCTTTTCATCACTGTATCGTTTCTCTCTCCACGTCTTTTCCGCTCTGTCTCTCCTCTCCTTTTCTTCTCCTCCTCTCTCTTTTTCATCTCTGAGATCTCACTCACGCTCCCATCTTTCCCTCTTCATTTCTTCACGTCCATCTTTCCTCCTGTCCCCATTTCAATCTCTCTTTTTTTATATCTTATGCTTATCTCTCTCTCTCTCTCACCCTCACTCTCAGCTGCTCCATCTTGTTCCATCTCTCTTGTTCCTCCATCTAAAATACATTGCGCTGGAAGACCTCCAGTCCCAGTGCAGACCCCATCCCACCAGTATAAAATCCCACTTTGCATCCTTATACTGCCTCTCTCTTTGTCCCTCTTCTGTCACACAGCTAACCTCCAGCCCCACGGCTTCCTTGCTATAGCGCAGACCCGCACTCTAGCTCTTCCTCCTGCTGCAGTGCAAACCTGCCTGTCACGGGAACACTTGTGATGTGGCAAACATGCCACTGTTATGGACAGCCTGAGAAATACTGAGGCGCGTGGTCCTCTTGCAACCGCCCCCCCCCCCTCCCTCCCTCCACCCAACACACACACACACCTGCCCCTCCGTCACCACCTCCACCTCACTGTAGGCCAGGGGAGGGGGGCACGCTGACTTTCACAAGGATAATGAGCCACTGAACGATGGCTCAAATGTTGCCGTCAACCTGCCCTTCTGCTACAGGCTAATTAGATAATTAGCAAGGTCCTAATTAGGGGATCAAGGTGCAGGGAAACAATTAGCAGAAAGTATCGCCACATAAAACTGAAATTTACGTTCTGCCAAAGCATATTTAATTCCCCTTGGTGCGTGCTTCTCCTTCTAAATAACTACATCACCTCCGAACGACAATTTCACCTGCCTTTTATTTAGTGGGAGAACGCTGTCATTTGTGGAGGTTAATTTTGCTATTTGATATGGGAAAGCAATAAAGGAAATATGTAGCAGATTACTTCACACAAAACAGGAGAGAAAAAAAATCTGAAAATGTGCCATGCATTTAGAGGACATGCTTTCCAATAAAGCGCGCAAATCTGTTTCTTAGTGGGCTCATCTCATTGGTTGATCATTATCAGCAGATTGGACTGCTGTCGCGACTCTCTGGCAGCTTCGGGTCTGCAGACAGAAAAATATAAAAACACCAGTAAAAAAAAACAATGAAAAAGAAAGCGGGAAAAAAAACAACAGCGAAAAATCCTGACAGCACACCCCACGCTCACATAAACATCAAAGAGAGAGGAGAAAAAGGAGAGAGTGAGGGGGAGAAAATTGAGCTTAACAGCCTGATTCTTAACTATTATTTATCCATTACGGGAGCGAATGGTGCCTGGTGTGCGGCGGCGGCAGAGAATTAGGCAAGATTTGTGGGCTTTACAAGGCCCTGTCCTCCCATCCGCGGAGAAGCATCTCCCACGGGCTCCTCTAGACCGCGCTGCCTCAGCTTGTCTGATCATTTACCCATAATTAGAAAATTAATATTTTAGATGGCGCTATGATGAACCCATTATGGTGATGGGCCCCGATATCAATTATAACTTCAATTTCAATTTCACTTACAGCCGCCCGGGCAAATGGAGCCGGCTGGCGGTGTGCGGTGATGGGCTCGACTCGCCCAGCGTGACGAATACAGATCACTGCACATTAGGATGAGCAATTATTTGAACATGTATAAAAACTATTTACAAGCAATGTAATTGACCAGGGTCAGCTGGAGATGCGAAGACCAGAGAGAGAGAGAGAGAGAGAAAGAGAGAGAGAGAGAGAAGGAGAAGAAAGGGGGGGAAATGGACAGGTTGACAAATTTTTGTTCCATACCAACAGAAAAGGATTTATTAATTTCTGCGGCTGTAATTGAATTTTTGAAAGGTTTCTTGTTAGGGCCGCGTGGTGCCGGGCTCATCTCCCGCACTGACCTCACATAGATCTCCTGCCGGCACCTTGAAGCGCCCAGATAGCCCGTGGCACAGGGGACGCTGATGGAATCTAACCAGGGAAAAAAACATCCCGGGAAAAAAGAAAGGTGAGGGAGAGAGACCTGGGAAGAGAGAGAGAGAGAGAGAGAGGGAATATAGGGAAAAAAGCAGTGTGTGTGTCTGTGTGTGTGTGTGTGTGTGTGTGTGTGTGTGTGTGTGTGTGTGTGTGTGTGTGTGTGTGTGTGTGTGTGTGTGTTTGAGTGATGGGGGTGGGGTATGTGATATGTGTGATTTTATCTGTGAAGGTAATAGCTGCCGATATCATTATCTGATCCTGAAGTCTCCTTTTTCTGTGCGCAAAGCTATAGCGGTTCCTACGTTCCAAAAGGAGGACAGGAGAGAATCTCCCTCTTTGATGAAATCTAGAAGATAACGTACACACACCATAGCCCTGCCTGCCAGAGGCAACATCTTCTTCACAAAGGTGTTTCCACTTCAGGAGCTACTGACACAAAGCAATGAGCTGAGATAATGCATTGATTTCTCTGTAGCATAAAACAATAACTAAAATGTGTTGAAGCACAGAAGTCCAACTATGTTGTATTTCTATTCAAATAGTATGGCTCTAAAATGATCTTGGATTCAGGTCTTCGGGGGCATGTTTGCAGATCTTATCACTATGATCATCAAAACACACATTTATTCAAATGATCTCTGCGGAGCACAAGGCTGTTCTTCTGTTAGTGTCTATTAAGTGGAGAGAAACAAATGAGGGGACCCTGTGTTATTTTTCAACCTTTCTAATAATTATGTGCTTCACATCATAATATCCTATATGTTATCACGCTCCTTCTCTCTCTCCTGTTTGTGTTATTTAATTAGAGTATGCACACCACGGCATCTATCATACAACAATAGATGACATTGACAATTAATTTCATCCTTCTCTTGTAAGGGTACAAAACTGCTCAATCAATAGAGCCAATTCCGAAGTGTGTTTCAACAGAGTGGCTTTGGTGTAGTCATTATTTACACATATTTCATAACACGTGGCTTATTGCTCGCAGCTACGCTAAGCCGCTAAGCTGCTAATTTGTCAGGAAATGCTGCCAGATGAAGCCCAAGGGTCTGGTGGAGGGGGATTGTTACCGACTGTCACACGTACAAAAGAGGGGGGGGGGACCATGTTCCTGTTTAACGCCTGTGGGTTTGGCCAGCGCTCTGTTCCCAAATGTCCCCCACACAGGGGCCCCCCCAACCCCCCCACTCCTGGTCCGTGGCCCCTGGATGTGTGCTCCTTGTTTTTCCCATGTCAGTTTAATTGTTCACTGTCAGGGGCAGCACAGCAGATAACAAGCTTAGCAAATGATGTCTGCTGTTGCTACACATTGATTAATATTTTACATGTTATTATCCTCTGTCCATTACAACAGCAAATTAAACTATAAATCACACCCTCCGCCGGTGTCACCCAATCATAAATTGTCTCTCCCCCGTGTTCACTCCTGCGCAGCAGTGTTCAGGTCCCTCTCTCCCTCTCTCTCTCTCTCTCTCTCTCTCTCTCCCTCTCTCTCTCTCTCTCACTCTCACTCTCTCTCTCTCCCTCTTGCCCCCCCACTCTCTCTCTTCCTCTCTCTCTCTCTCTCTCTCTCTCTCTCTCTCTCTCTCTCTCTCTCTCTCTCTCTGGCAGACAACAAACTGGCCAAAAGTGCCTGTGCTCCTTAGTCTGAGTTATGGACCAGTCACGGGCACAGTATACATCAGCCATGTGAAAAATGGAGAGTTTGTTCTGCTATAAAGCACAAGAAAAGCAGGCGGCCTTATGTAAAAGTTTTGCATTACTGTGAAGAGACAGGTTTTGCATGAAGGACAAAACCCAAATGCGTTATACATGTGATGTGAGAGAAACCAAAGAGAGCGAGTTTTATGTTAGAGAGAAGTGAAGAGAACTGGAAAATATTTGGAAATAATCATGGAAAGATTGTTTTTCTGTTAGTGTATTTTTTTTGTTTATTTTTAATCAGTTGATTCAGAAGGTTGTGATTGTTTTCCCCATTTTCCAATTTTACTTTTTTTAAATCCCCTGTGGGTGGGGAAATAGAATGTAATACAGATTATAGCTCTGTTAAAACAAGCTCCAACAAATAGTAAATCTATGTGTAATTATTTGTATGCAAGATGTTTGTGCGCATATTGCACAAACAGAATTCCAATTCGAGGAACAAGCTCATGAATGTATCAGCATAAGTTGCGCGCGTCTCAGAGTCTGCCTTACAGACTATTACACAAACACAATTTCGGTCAGGCGGTGTCGGGCGAGAAAATAAAAATAAATAAATGAAAAAACATGGCAGGCCAGTAAATGGAAATTCAGATGTTCTTGTGGATAAATATTTTTTCCCCTCCCCTCTCAGCACCTCTGATATCCCTCTGAAATATCAGATGACCTTTTCGGCTGCCATTTTTTTTTTCTCATTTTCGGATGCAGGAGGCCGAGCCCCCGGCTCTCTGGTGGCTGGAAATCAATTTATACAGTCGGCGTGCATGTAGAGAGGGAAATGGGATGGACAGCCCGGTCTAATGACACAGCCAATTGCATTGTGTTGGGCGACCAGGGGTCAGCCGGGGGGGGTGTTGGGGGGGGCGCGTGCCACCCGTCAGAGGCTTTTGTTGAGGTCGACAGCATTAAACAGGAATTACACACGGGGTCAGGTGACCACCCCGACGCCAGGGCCACATCGGGCTCCTCCAACTCATCAGGCTGGGAGATGAGAGTGACATGGAGCTGACACTAAGAGACGCCACGGCCCCCGCCGCCACCACCACCACCACCTCCACCTCCTCCACCTCCTCCACCCAAACCCTCCCCAGCACTCCCCCCTCCACCTGCTGATAGGTGCCACTGACCCGTCCTGATTCCCATCTGGGCGAGCACGTGTCGGAGCGCATTTCCATCTCCCTCCACTCACCTCCTCAACCCTCCCCAAAAACGACCCACACTCCTACCCCCACCCATCCCGCCCTCCCCACAGCTCTTATCTTTATCTGTGTGATGTGGCCTCTCTCATTTGTATACAGCTGCGTGCGTGAGCCCCATTTATTTATCTATCCTGCAGACGGATGTCGCTGAAGATGGCAATACTCACCGCCTGATCCCTCTAAGCCCCCTGGATCCATCCCAGATAAAGTCCCCTGCCGCCTCCCAATGATTTATCAATTTGCAATGTTTGTCAAGATGGCTTTGCGCTTTAATTCGGGCGCCGGCGTCTGCGGAGCACCACCTGTTGCGAGGGCTCCTCGGCCCCCCGGCAGGTCTGGTCAATGGAGAGCGCAGATCGGCTGTGGCCGAGGTCCTGACCCACTTGCGGGCCAATGGAGTCCATAGATCTGAGGTTAAGTCATCGGGCAGCGCCGGCCTCACCTCATCACTGTGATTACACTCCTAATTGCTACAACTTTACCAGTTCAGCAAGCTGAGATATATGATGGGAGAAGAGTCACACCGAGGAAGGCGCTAAGCCGAAACGCGTCTGTGCAATAATAAAAAACACGTTTATATGCAAAGTGCGACCTTTTTTCCTTTTCTTAGAAGAGTCTCTCCTGTCACAGGTCCTGGACCTGTCTATGTGTGTTTTACTAATCGTCGTCATTATGGGCCACCATAACTATTTCAGTACACCGTTGGGAGCTGAGCACTCTTCAAAAGAATGCTGTGGAAGAGGTTAAAAGGAGCCTCTGTCTTCAGGTCCTGAGTTGATGCTTGTCATTGCATACAAAATGTCTTCACCCTTATTCCAACTGACCAGACAGTAAAATAATAATGATAATAATAATAATAAGGGTAATGTCATGCTGATAGATGCCTAAAAGACACAGAGAGAGCGTGTTTTTTGTTAATTTGACATTCTTTAAATGTAAGCAAATATATGGATACGTTTTTCATTTTGCATCAATAGGTGGAGATTTATACACAGAGGACAACAAAGAGAAGCACTAGTAAGGACCAGATGGAAAAGAGATGGTGCTGAGGAGGGAGAGAAAAAGAGAGAAAGAGAGAGAGGGAGAGAGAGAGAGAGGGAGAGAGTGAAAAGGCAGGGGGACACTAGGAGGACGAATGAAAAAGGACAAAGGGAGAGCGACAGCCAGGGAGAGAGGAATGAGAGGTGTCATCCTGGAGCCTCCACAGCACAATACCTAACAGTAGTGACAGGATGATGGGCCAGTGTCTGTTTAAATGGTAGCCTGTCAGCTCAGTGTGTGTGTGGCCGCGTTGTGTTTGTGTGTGTGTGTGTGTGTGTGTGTGTGTGTGTGCGCGTCTGTGTGCGGTGGCCAGTGTGCGCGTGCCTGTCACAACTCGCTCCCCGATCACACACCTGACCCCTTCATCCCGGGGCGGCGCTGCCACAGACATTTCTGTCACTACTTCTGCCATTTTGCTTTCCAAGGTGCCACGGAGGGCAGCCCGAGCCCCATCTCAGTGTTGTTTATTGATTTCTGACCCGGCGCTTAATAGTTTTCCCAGTCTCCCTGAATGGCTTTTGTAAGCAATAGGGTTTGTACATCTCACCAATCAATACCTTTTATATTTACAATAAAATTGAAACAGCCTGAGCAAGGGAGGGGGGTGCAGGCCCGGCATTTGTCATCCTTCTGCAAGGGAAAACTATGTCATTATCTGAATTAAAACATTTATTTCTGATTAAGAGAGTGTCCTATCTCATTAATTTTTCCCTCTACCAATACGAGGGGAATGGAATCCTATTGATTTTTGCACTTTTTACTCCTCTCCACTGCAGGCCGGATAATTGAGAAGTTAGCCAGAATAAATGAAGTTTCTAGTCTAGCAGAGCAGCCAATACCTCGGAAAATACGAGGTGCTTTTTGCAGAGCAGGGTTTTAATTTTGCGCGCGGGGGCCGAGGACTGGGAGAGTGAACAAATTGGATTAAGGCAGGAGACGAGAGGGGAGAGGGGGACTGAGGATGATCCCAACAGGCGACGTGGATAATAAGAGCGCTTTCAAAATGTCCCCAGTTGCCAAAAAAGCTTTTCTCTGCCTTTAATAACTGATTTGAAATCAGCCCGTCGGGCCTGGGTCTAATCCTTATCCATTATGACAGTATAACACAACTGGCTCAGAATCGGTGTAGGACATAGAGTGCCAACAAAAAAGTACTGTCACTCCGAGGAAGAGCAGATTATGAATCCCAAAGCCTGTTAATGCTAAGTATCTCACAGTCCTTCTCTTAAAGCTTATTGTTAAGGGGAGAATTGAAACGATAGTAATCAATCACTAGACTAGACCTTTCGACAATGCGTGGCCATTGATTGGACATTATTAAATGAATAAGATTAGATCAAGCCTTTTCCCTCTCCCAAGAGAAAGCTTCTCACCATTTCCACCTCATTCATGGACTGTATTTTATTCATCTGCCCTTTCAGCTGGTAGGAGAAGAGATACACAAAGATGTGCACATTTGAATGCATCTCATTTAGAAAAGAAGAATGTAAACAACAACGCAAAGTTTGTGTCTTGTCGTGACTTGTTTTGGTCTGGCTGCTGTGTGAGAATGGCAGTAGAAAGGGGGGGGGGGGGGGCTCATACCTGCACTCAGCTCTCCAGCTCATTTCCAGTCGGGTCAGCTCTGGTTAGCGGGGATGATGCTGGAGCCGGCCAGAGTTGACAGGGCATGGACCCGCTCCGAACCGCACCGAAGAGGCCAGGCAAGCCCACAAACACACCGGCTCCAACGCGGACCGAGAGAAAATGTTGTCTGACTTTGAATGGGCATCGTCCATCACTGGCTCACTGGGGCTGTCAGAGGATGGACAGACAAATGGATCTCTGGGAGGCCTCTTGTCTCGCCCCCTTTCTCTTCTCCTCACCCCCCTCTCCCTCTCTCTCTCTCTCTCTCTGTCTATCTGTCTCTCCCACACTCTCTCTCCCTCACTATGCTGCCTTATTCCCTCTCATTAACTCTCTTCTCCCTTCCGTCCAACCTTATCTTTCTTCTTTCGCACATATTCCCGGCACTTTCTCTCTCGTTCTTCACCTCTCCTCCTCCTTTCTCTTTTTCCTCAATTTCACTCTCTTTCACTTTCTCTCTCACACGTCGCACTTTCACTCTTGTTGCCTCTCACCTCTAATGCTTCTCTCTCTCGCTCTCTCTCTCTCTCTCACCTCTCTCTCTATCCCCCCCTTCTATCCGTCCAACTGACTGGCCAGCAGCCGTGGCGTGGCGCGGCACGGTGTGGTGTGGAGCTCCCTGACCAGGCTGCTCGGCTGCTGCCCGGAGGCTGATGGGCTGTGAGGCAGGCGGGCTGCCAGCTCCGGGCTCCTCAAGCAGGCCTGACAGCACATTAATTTAGCGCGCCGAGATCCCCCTCCGAAAAGACACGAGACGCCGTCCGCCGAGAGGGCCGCAGAGATGGAGAGAACGAGGGAGAGAGATCAGAGAAAGAGAGTGGGGAAGCGCCTGAGAGAGAGAGAGAGAGAGAGAGGAGGAGAGAAAGAGACAGAGAGGGGAGCTTTTTAATGAGCTGCTATAAGTTACCCTCGCTGACTGACCATTAGAGGACTATAATGCGCAATTGGTTGAGAAAATGTGTTGCATCTCTGATAGGCACCAATGCCAAAGGTGGTTTAAATCACCTGGGACATGTTGAGTGTTTCCAGAGGAAGAATTATGTACGCGGGATGTTTTATTGCTGTGTTTAAGGTTCTGCCGAGAATGATCCTGATTGATTTGAAACTTTCAAACCACCATTTGCATCCTGGTGACATTAAATGTTAAAAGGCTAATCAGCTAAGACGAGCTCGCCAGGGTTAAGCATGGTATGAGTGATTGGATCATTGGATATGGCCTCTGGTCAGAAGGGCATTTGGAGCAGACGGCACATCAGAGCTCGAGCTGGAGACTTGAAAAGACACCGTCAGTCACAGAATCCTAATGCCCACTTTAAAACGGGAGAATAAAAACGGGAACAACCCAATGATGCTGTCAGAATATTAACACTGCATTCACACTGAGGTCATGAGAATCTCAGATCAGATATCCTGTTTAGAGGCCACACTCTCTCCTGGTTTCCTATTTGCGTTATGTTAGTGTAAGCAGAGCCTGGGAGAGACATGTAGCATTGCATGGCTTAATTTGCCCTTGCATTTCCATGAGCCGTGGCAATCTATGAAGGGGATGCTGGGGAAAGGTTGGGTACATTCATCACAAACAAATCCCCGCATAAATGAAAAATTACAGGATTACCAATGACCTTCCATCCAATCAAGCGCCGTAATTACGGTCATTCATTATGCGGCCAAGAAAGGACCGGAGCGGAGATGACCGCTCAGCAAACAAAAATGTTTATAGATGGGGAGCCAGGAGGAAGATGTGAACAATGTCCGCCTCTCCAAGAACAGCAGTGCAGGGGGTTCAGCCAAGAGCTTGTTATGCTGAAATGGTAATAACATAGTTATTAATAGTTTATAAACACATACATTAGGATTGACATATCTCCCTCACCTTGTTTAAATAGTATTTCAAAAGCATAATAACAGGCATTATATTATATTGTTTCAATTGAATTATAAACACGGTAATGAATGTGTATAAAAAAAATATGCATAGTGTGCAAGTCAGAATGTAACTTATGGCAAAATATCATGCTGTGTATGTTCACGGTGTGAGCAATATTAACAAGACTTCACCAATTACCACTGGCTAAGATAGAAAGCCTGGCTGTCACCTGATTAATGGGTAGTTTTATCCATCCATTGATCAAAGGTTAATTGGGTGTCAATAGCTTCGTAGTTTTAATGTGAATCCTCAAGCACATATGATAATTACTTTTTCCCCCCGCAACAATGGGAAGCAAGTGAAAACAGACAATGCTGGTTTTTTACTATTCTGCTATTGCTTCTTTCATTTTTCAACAAAATATTACTGACATTATAACAACTAACAAATGTAAATGATTTGTAGTTACCTTATTTTTTAGATGTGCTAAACTCTAAATTAGCTGTTTAAATACATTTAGAAAATAAAGAAAACATATTACTAAATTATGTAATTCAACGCAAATCAGCTATATACAATTGAGTTGGCATGTGTAGTTATTGTACTGAATTTCCATGAATACAAAACACAAATCCTTAAATCCTAACGTGTCATTTTAAATCAGTGAGCACTTAGACATTGTGAAAAATCAACACATTACAGCCTGTTTGGCTACTCAGTCTGATGCTGATTCTGTACCATTTGTGTGTGGACACAGCCCAGAGACACTCTCCCTATCAGAGATATAGCTTCATTTGAATGTAATCATCAGGGAACAATACTTGGTCTCCTCCATTACTGTTTACGTGCTCCAGAAAAAGACCAGACGAGCTCTAAACATTGTTTCTCCTCGCAGCTGTGTATTTGGCTTTGGCGTGTAAATGAGTTTCTCTCCGCCTGAGACAGAGAGAGAGAGCGCACACACATAAGTCCCATTTTCAGTGGCCAAGTGGAGCTCCTGACATCCCACCGGTCAGTAAATGGCTTTTGTGTGTGTGTGTGTGTGTGTGTGTGTGTGTGTGTGTGTGTGTGTGTGTGTGTGTGTGTGTGTGTGTGTGTGTGTGTGTGTGTCTGTGTCTGTGTCTGTGTCTGTGTCTGTGTCTGTGTCTGTCTGTGTGTGTGTGTGTGTGTGTGTGTGTGTGTGTGTGGCTCTCTTTGTATTCCAGCCACTGGCCCTAAGCTGTCATTATTCCATGTTCATCGACAGAGAAGTTATAGTTGGCAAAAAACCTATCAGGTGGGCAGGACAGCGGATAATTGAGGTGATGATCGGACCTGTTCAAAGACAATTGATAGTGATGGAGTCAGCCTGGACTGGGAGGCTGCCTGACCACAGCAGCCTGGCCCCCAGCCCAACACCACCCTCCACCCCTCCACCCCTCCATCCCTCCCCACCGCTGTCCAGTGGAGGCTCAGGCAGCAAGTGTGCTAACGCCCAGAGCACTAATGCATGGCTTGTTATGCTACAGCTGGTGGAGGGGATGTATGAAGGTGTACTTGAGAGATATATAATGCATGTACAAGCAGAGAAGAACAGGTAGACCCCCAACAGGCATGTGTGTGTGTGTGTGTGTGTGTGTATTTATGTGTGTGTGTTGTGTGTTGTGTGTTTGTATGTATGTGAGTTTGTGTGTATGAGACAGAGAGAGTGAAAGAGAGAGAGAGAGAGAGAGAGAGGAGGAGGGAGGGAGAGAGAGAGGGAGAGAGAGAGGGAAGGAGGAGGGGGAGAGAGCAGGGGAGATGAGAGAGAGAACCTCTGAGCGACAGGGGAAGGAGGAGATGACCTGAACTCCATATCCGTGTCTGATCCATCCGCTTGACAAGTTGCAAAACTTCCAAATCCCTGCGTGAGAGCCGCTGAGGCTGGCTGAGCTGTGCGCTGATCTCTCATGCTGCGCTGGGGAGACGCGAGGGAGGCCTCCGCGCTTATTAGATCCCCCTTCCCCACACACCAGCATCCACCATATTTATTGTGTCAGGTGGAAACATCTTCATCGCTACACCTGCCCGTTTCTCACATTGCATCCTGTTGTATTATGCAACACAGAGTGAAGCACCAAGGACAAAAAAAAAAAATGGCGTTTGAAATAATAGATCATTTTGTCAAAATTGCAATCTTGTCAAACACTTCAGCAGTGTTGTTGCTGGGGAAGAAACAGTCGATGGTTTGAGTATGGACTTTCGGCGTGGAGTTGAGGACCAATGTGCACGTGTTTGAGTATGCATGCGCCGTAGCGTCATGTCTGTGGGGATCGATGGCGCAGGTGGAAGAGTGTACTTTATCAATAACTCAATAAGCGCAATGACAGAGACCTCGGTGCCATGCCCCCAGAGCCACGGAGACTGGCAGCACCAGACAGGACAGGCAGCACTCAGCACGGAGACGGTGGGGTGGGGGGGGTGGGGGGGTGGGGGGACATATCTTGATGAGACGTCACACCATTCAATACCTTGGCCCTCCGTCACAGAGTGGATGCTGGCAGGACAGTTTGAAGGAGGGCGTATGGGGGAGGCAGGATGGGGGGGGGGGGGGGGGGGGGGGGGGGCTGGGGGGTGTCTGTGTGTTGGCGTTTGACCTGAGGGCAAGACGTTGGCACAGTCAGCAAGATGGTGCAAGATGTTGCAATTGTGCTCTGGCATGGAGACACTTTTTTAAACAAGCACGCACACACACACACACACACACACACACACACACACACACACACACACAGACACACTAACACACACCTACACACATACACACACACACACACACACACACACACACACACACTCACTCACAGTAACACACATGATGTATGTACATTAATACATCACATGCTTCATGCAAAAATATGACATGAATTTTCATATATGATCTGCATGCACGGTAAAACACAAACACACACCCCCCACTCATGATGACACTCGTGATAACACCACCTCTCCTCTAAAATCTGCCGACTCTCCTGCACACAGGCGTAATCCACGTGGGCCTCAGGGAGCCCTCCTGAGGGGTGCCTCTGCCCCTCTCCTGGCCCTCGCTATTGAGCTGATCTGTCACCTGGGTCCTGGCTTGACCCCCGGCGCGGGGGCGGATCTATGGCGGGAGCACAGGTTCAAATGATTTCCCTCCCCGCGCCAGGCCCTGTTGTCCCACTGAGCTGATTGCTAATGACAACATTAGAAAGGGCATAATGGAGATTCCACAAACAATTTGCACCCTGGATTTGCAAACCTAATATCTGCAGAAGTCTTGGCGCCGGCCTGTTTTGGGCACTTTTGGAGCCCTGGATGTTTGGTTAAGGTTGTGCTGTTTACATGCTAATGGCAGAGATATACTGTAGCAGCAGTCTGTATAAGTTGACGTCTCTAAATGGACTAAATGCACAGTAATAAAGCTAAAATCAAGGGGAATTTCCACAGAATTCTGGAATCAGCATCAGTTTAGAAAAATATGAAACCCAAGGATTGTCCATGTTGCCCTTAAAAATGGCCAGTTTCAAGGTATTTCTTGGTAGGAAATATTATGTCATGTTGTACCTGCGCTCATAACCAGATTTATGTTCCTCTTTAGAGTATTTCTTGAAATATTTCTTTACCTACTCCACCAAATACCCCTGGCAAAGATCTCCAAATGCCCCCATTACAGCAATGAGTCTTACACACCGCGGCTGGATAATACCTTTCTGAGACACATATATATTTGTGTGGCAGGGAGAAAACATAAAAAGGTATTTCCAAAACAACGACATCAATCAGCTGTGCTCTGCAAGGGAAATGGAGCCACTGATGATGATGGCTATGATGATGATGATGATGATGGTGGTGATGATGATGAGCTGAGGTGTTCATCCATCCCTCGTAGCTGTTGCTTTGTACTGATGGGAAATGTCCCCCCTACCCCACCCCCCACCCTCCAACCCCATCCCTCCTCACATGCTGGTTGAACTCCTAAATATCTTTCATTTATGGAATTCAGAGGGTTAAAACCTTTGCAAGCCCTGTGGACACCCCTTAGAAAACCCCCTCCCACACAAACACACACACACACACACACACACACACACACACACACACACACACACACACTCAACCCACAACAACCAGTCCGCCTTGTTCTCAATTTAGCCAACAGAAAATCCACCATTAATCAAAAGTTACAAACAGACTTTGCCATGTCGTAACTCTTTGCGATGGCTTTCCCGTTGATTGATTCCTATACACACACACTGTCTGATTACCATAATGTGTTCTTGTGCCGAAGACTACAGTGGGGGGGCAAGGGGGAGGATGAGGGTGTGTGTATATGTGTATGAGGGAGGGATGTGGTGGAGACGAGGCAAATCTGTGTGTGTGTGAGTGTGTGTGTGTGTGTGTGTGTGTGTGTGTGTGAGATAGAGAGAGAGAGAGAGAGAGAGCGAGAGAGAGAGAGTGTGTGTGTGTGTATGTGTGTGTGTGAGTGTGCGCGTGTGTGCGTGTGCGTGTGTGTGCGTGTGTGGAATGGGGGGTAAATAACAAATGATGGTCGCCCCTCCTCGTGCGGGCTGATTTCAATCCAATGTTCCATCATCGTCGCCCGCAAAAGAGAGTCTTCAGGGTTTGGGCTATCAATTTCAGATTATGTGTGGAGGCAGACACAATCATTTCACTGATTGTCACCAGTCCCAAGCAGTGACACCAGGAAGTGATCCATCAGTCTATTTCCTGTGACACGCAAGAGAGTGATGCCGAGGGTCGTCTACATGACGACCAGTAGACGCTGGTCTTTTACATGCTCCAGGGAAACACAGTTTAATCTGCACATTTAACCTTTCCTGTTTGGACATTTGTCTTAAGGCCTCTATTGATTTATTCCTTCTGACGGGCCCAAAACAGGTGCTTTTGTTATTGATTAAACTTAGTGTGTGCACGTAGTGTGCCAACTGCTGTTATTTGTTTTCCTGACTTGTTGAGAGAGACGAAGACTTGCCCACACACACATACTCACACTCACACTCTCTCCCTCTCACACACACACACACACATACACACACACACCTATATGTAGAGGCATATGTGCCTGGAGTAAATGCAGTTCAGGACCTTGGACAGAAGCATACTGGCACAGGCATGAACTCAAAGCTCATATCACCCTGTATCCAGGGAAGAGAGGCACAATGGCACACGGAAATGGCCCGCTTGTTCCGATGCACATTGCTTTTCAGGTAACCATTCATCGTGAATAAGGTATTAAGCACTCTCACAGGCAGGTAAGTAGACAGCAATCCCACTGCCAGCAATCACAGCACTATAATCAAAAGATGAGAAAATGCCCGGTGTGTACAAAGGAGTGGAATCACAGCCGTGCTAATGGCCCCAAAGCATATTGACCCGACACTTTAGGCGAATAATAACTGTGACATGAAATAATAATAATAAAAGTCTCCCGGGTTCCCTGGGCCCCCTCCCATCAGGCGCTGGCTGTCTGCTTGTGTCATCTGATAATGGGGCCGCGGGTAAACTTAAGGCTCCGCGCAGTAATCTGCGCCTCGTGGCTCCGGCCCCATCAATCCAGATCCGCCGGGGAAGATTACCTAATCTGGTGGCTGGGGTGATGCAATCCGTCTCGACCTCATCACACACCTGACCAGTATGGTGCTGTGGTGCTCGCGAAGGAGAAGCGTGTGTGTGCCGTGTGTGTGTGTATGTGTGTGTGTGTGTGTGTGTGTGTGTGTTGGGGGGGGGTGGGGGTGGGGGGGGAGTGGTGGTGGTGGTGTTGTTCTGTGTTACATTATCACGCTCATCTGTAAACACTGCCATCCATCACCCCCCCACACATACACACCCCTCGCTTATCCAAACAGATAAGAGGGTGGATGTCCTAATAATTTGCTCATCTCTCAGAGAAGGGGAACGATAATAATCTCCCTCTGATGTACAGTGGCCAGATCCCCCCCCCCCCTCCTCCTTCCCTCCTTCCCCCCTCCTTCCCTCTGTGTGGCTCCCCCACCCTCTCTCCTTCTCTCCCACAGTAGACAGTCATAATGGCTCCACTGATAGTTTATTAATAAAACAGCCTAATTTGACACCGAGTACAGGGTAATTGATGAAACCGCGGCGAAGCCGTCCATCAGTTGCGCCCAAATAAACTGCCCAGGATAAATATTGTAATTCATACCCGTGATAAGGATCCTGTTGCCGCCTCTCGGCTGGCTGATAATAATCTTAACCCCTCCACTGCACAGATTGAAAACATTTGGAGGGAGGGGTGGGGTGGGGTGGGGTGGGGAGGGGAGGGGAAGAGGAGGCGGTGGTGGTGGTGTGTTTGTACTGGGAGAGTGTGCGTATGGCTGCACGTGTGTACGTGGGACATGAGGGATGAAGGCAGATTCTCACTCTAGGGGTTTAGATGAGCATTTGAAAATGACTGTGGTATTGTTGTTGCTTTAACATTGTGTTTGTGATCATCCCCCCACGTGAAGGCAGGTGCATTAGGGAATGGCATTAGTGTGTGTGTGTGTGTGTGTGTGTGTGTGTGTGTGTGTATGTGTAGGCTGGGAGGGGAGGCTGGAGTGGGTGGTGGGTGTCGGGGGGTGGAGGATGTTGTTTTCTCTTTCTACAGGTTGAGATAAACATCTTAGAGAATAGGCTAGCTCTTACCATCTTACCTGATGTACATCTGAAAGATATGTACTACATGTGTATGAGGGACATGGGGATTTTTACATGGGGAATTAGTCACATCACGGTAGGGTATGAGTATGAATATAACAGAAAGTGCTTATTTACAGTCTACAGAGCTACAGTTTTTATCATCTGCGTTCAATGAGTCCCATGTTTTCTGAGTAATTCTGTTTTAGGCATAATCAGTATCAGCATTAATTATTGCCTGAAACCAATGATGCAGCTTGTAAGCAGGTTGTAGTTTGGTTTCTCAAAACTGTTTGGACTTCTCAGAAATGGATGATAGAGACATTAAGAAAGTCTTGAGGTTGAGAAGAAATCCAAATGTTCCACACGTTGGAAAGTGGAGCTTTGTTTTGCTGTTCGCACAACACATTGATCCAAAATGCTTCTCTCTCCAGTTCCCTCAACCTATCTTAGCACAATGGCAAACAGTCACATTTGCAATGTAAATGCCTGCCTCTTCAGTATCGAATTGTTTGGGTAATTGTTCCATTTCTGCCAAGTACTAAAGATAACAGATACTGTCTAAAAAGCATTAGATGGTACCAGGAACCTGTGACCCCAATAACAACAACTCCCATCAGCCTCTAACGGAGGTCAGAAGGGGTCAAAGGCTCATGTCTGGATGCAGGCAAACACCAACATTTTCTTTTGCATATTGAGGATACAAGTAAGAGAGCAGTTAATGTGTAAGGGTTTATTGTAAAAACAAATAAAAAGACAGGTTTTTTTTCTCTTATTATGATATTATTTGATATAAAAAAATGAGATTATTTTGTATAAAAAAAACACATAATAGCTGTTTTTAGAGTAATTTAGAAAATAAACACGTAAATGTTATTTATGCATCATTACAATAATGTCTTTTATATTTTCCTTTCTATAATGATTAGCCTAACATGGGTTTCATTTGTGCTAAAATATTGTCATTAGGACTGGATCAGTGAAATGGTATATGCTGTCATAAAATAGGCACATTTTATGCCTGTGAACTTTTGCACAGTCACCGCGATGTATTATGTGTGCTGAGGAAGTAATATGCTTTAGTTTGATTATAGGGAGCCTGCTGAGGTCATATATCATTATACACCCTTTAGTACAATACAGAACAGCAGATCAGAGTTATATGCATATGTGCACACATGGATCAGGCATGCAGAGACGTGGTCTGCAAACACAAAAATGGACAACGTGGGTGTCCTGCTTTTATACCATTGATGTGACAAATTCTGTATTAGGTCTGTATTGACTGATCTATGTAGCAGCTATGACTGGTGCTTCATAAGAAATGAATACTTTTATTTTTGTTTAAATATGCAAGTAATTTCTTAAAGTAAAGTCTATGTACTGAAATGGTTCCGTAAATGTATGCAGATAATTTAATATTGTATACTGAATGAGTTAATATATATGTTGATGTGAGTCACTGATCTTGTAGGCAATGCCCAGAGTCTTGCTCTTTACACGTTAAATGAAAGAATAGGAAGTCGGCGAAAATGAGTAAAAATAGTACTTTACTTTTTTCACTGTAAGGCAAAAGACTCAGCAGGCAGGGACATAATTACATATCAGGCCTCTCAGGAACATCCTCAATATTAATGTTTGGTGGTTAGAAACGTGTGGATAATGAAAATTTCTTCTATAAATATGTATGCACCCCCAGTCACAACATCACAGAGGTGAAGGGAACAACAGGAACGCCGATGCTGGAAGATAAAGATGAGGCCCCGAAGAAAAGAATGTTCCCAGCAGAAAATTGGTTTAATTAATAGCACATTTTACATAATGATTACAGTGTAATTGCACCGACTAGCAGAGTGTCATTAAATATATCCTTGCTCCTTTACAACACCCTCTGGCAAAAAATAATGAGTTACATTGGAAATCACTATGCAACAGGTTCATAAATAACATTTAGGCCCATACAAGGCAAGTAGTTATAAATAATAAATATTTGCCTTTTGTAATTGAACAAAAAATGACTGCCTCTCTCTCTCTCTTTTGTGTGTGTGCACGCTGCTTTGTCCTGTTATAGCTGCGGAAAGGAGATTTTTCTCATTTTACCCCTGCGTGTAAGTGCTGAATAATTTATTTCCCGGCTAATAGTCAACACTGTCAACTCGGGGAGTTTAAAATATACCTGTGTCCAGATAAATGTCACGCCAGGCGTGAAGCTGATTATTCCCTGCTTCCAGATATTTTGTTGGATACAGGCCCTGTATACACCACAGTAAATCACTGCCTTCCAATTACCTCCCTCCATAAAACAAGCCTGTATTCAAATAAGGCCCAAACAGCTCAGGGAGCTTCGACACTGAGATGCCAGGGGAGCAGACGAGGACTATAGCCAGAGGGGGTGCTTGAGACAGGGATGCTGCTGGATGGCATTAATATGGGATGGGGAGCTGGGGGGGAGGGATGGGGAGGGGGGTGGTGAAGGATGGGTGGAGATGGGATGGATAGCATGTGTGTGTGGAGGGAGGATGTTGAAGGATGATGGAGCATTTGTACTGGGTAAAGTTTTGCCTATTCTTTAATGTCTTTGCCAATCTAAGAGGAGCCGGGAAGTAGCACAGCTTTATTTTGTTACGGCTCACACGACGTGAATCTCCTTCAGACAGTGGGCAACCTTGACAAAATCATGTTTGGGTTTTCTTTGTACCCACGTTGATCAATCATGTTGGATACAATTGGGTAATTGTAAAATAAAGGGATACAGACTGTATCAATAATATCAATTCAACTTAATGTCAAAATGTTTGAAATTGCTGAAAATGTGACAGCATGATAACATGACAGATTCACATAGTTCCTCAACACAATATTGTCTCAAAATAGCAGTACTGTACACTGGTAGGTCTATATTCACAGAACACATTCACAATAAAATTGTGATTTAATTTGACCTAGCACGGTTCCTTTGGCCTAATGTCAACTGTTTAAAATTTAAAGAGGCTCCTCGAGTGCCGAGTGCCAGTTTAAGCATCATGGTAGGGGCCAATATCCTGAGCTCTGGCACAGTCTGCAGTGCAAGTAAAGAAAACCCAGCATGGCCCCCATTACATCATTCTCATAATAAGTTTGTAAAGGTCAGGCATGCCTTGGATGGATGCATTCATTTGCACATAGTGTGCCTCTCTATAGCATTTACTATCTATCGGTGCAAAACATCACATCGCACCACAATTCAAAATGTAAAAAAAAGTAGTCTAATAATCTATATTTATAATTCACATTATAGACAAAACGTGTATCCAACATTACTGTCAACTCCCAGGTTCAGTTCATTTAAATGTTACCCATTCTAACTGACTATTTTGTGTGAAAGTTGCACTAAATGGAAATGGTATCAAAATAGCCACTGGATGGGTGGGTCAAATAAAGACATTTGAAATGTTCTTTGTCACAAACAAACCTTAAACAAATATTTTTAATATTACATTTTTGCAAATACAAAGTTACAGGCTGTATCTACCCTTTTCAAATATTTTTCAAGCCAGCAGAAAAATGTACATTTTAGTTTGTCTTAATGTAAATCAATAAGACTTCTTGACCGAAGTCAGCATTGTTTGGTCATCTAGATGTAACTTCACAGGGCCTTTGTAAACATTTCAGACGGTTCATTGCATAAAAAAGCAGCGTGTGTTTTAGAGGTATTGAGAGATCCTGATTATGTTCAATGTATTTGTCTTGTTGTCAGCAACACAGCAGACAGTCCACAGATGCTGTCTGTGCCTATCTCTCCTATCAGATAAGCTCAAGATGGATCCACAGGATTTTTGTAATATGATTTCAGCACCACGCCTCTTGCCCAATGCAGCCAAGTGTGTGTGTGTGTGTGTGTGTGTGTGTGTGTGTGTGTGTGTGTGTGCGAGCCTGTGTATGTATGTGTGTGTGTGTGTGTGTGTTTGTGTGTGTGTGTGTGTGTGTGTGTGCGTGTGTGTGTGCGTGTGTGTGCAAGCCTGTGTGTCTTAGGGAGTCGGTTTCAGTGCGTGCATGTGAGTGTGTGAATGGAAGTGTATTCACCGTGTGTCTGTATTTGTATGATTGTATGCAGATGTTGTGTGTGTTTGCGTGTGTCCACATGTGTGTGTCGGTGGGTCTGTGCACACAGCATGTGTTGGAGGATGTACAGTACGCAGAAAGGGGAGTGTGATGTAGAGAAATGAGCCTTCGTCGTGCCCTGCTCCGCTCCTCATCCTCTCCTCCCCTCATCTCCCTGGCGTGGTGATGAATGGTCCTGCGAGGACGCTCCTGATCACACATGCAGATCTCCCACATGCCATTCCCTTTTGATCAGCACCTTCCCACAGCGGCCCCCCGGGAGAGCTCTCGCAATACACCTCCTCCACACACCTCCTCAACACACCTCCTCGCCTTGTCTGCTCCGCAGTGCATTAGATGCTCCCCATGATGCACATACAGTCAGACACACACATGTTTATATACACACACACACACACACACACACACACACACATGCACGCACACGCGTGCTCACACACACGCATGCACGCACACACACACACACACACACACACACACACACAGACATACACACACACATACACATACAGACATACACACACACACATACACACACACACACACACCCAGCACACAGCCTCGTCTTGTCATAGGCAGATTACATTTATGCAGAGCGCATCCATAACAAGAGGGAAACTAAGAGGCCTTGTCAGAGGATCAGAGTTGTCAGTGGCGGTGTGGTGTGGTGATTCGCACGCCGCTCGCCGCTCATCTGGGCTCCGGCAATCAGCTGGTAATCTGGGGATGCATCACCCTCTGACGTGTAAATCACCGCTGCTCCTCCGCTCTCATCCGCACGGGCACCCATCACGCCCGAAGGCACTCAGCCCGCGCCCAAATGGATAAATAATTTTCATTCAAATGTATTAACAGTCAAAATACGGGGATCCATCATGGCGTCGCCGGGGCCTCGCGGTGCTTCCGTTGGGAAGCAATCAGGGCCACGAGCCGACGACGCGGCCGCGCGTTCTTTGTCTTTGGCGGCGGTACGAGACAAGGTGCAGATTACTTGCATGCTCCTCTTTTGCATAATGGCCTCGCAACAACCCCCCCCCCACACACACCCCATCATCACCGCCACCATCACCACCACCACCTCCTCCTCCTCTCTGCGCTTTGAAACTTTGCTGACGATCCATTACGTTTACCAAGCCGGGGCTCTCGTGCTTTAATCTCATGCTTCCTTGGGAAAGGGTATCTGGACAAGGGTTTAAGGACCTTGCCATCAAAGCAGGCGTGAGGGGGGGTCCTCCATCTATCTTCCCCAAAGCAGGAGACACATTTATGTTCCATGGACGGGTTATGTCCCGCCATCTTAAAGAGCAAAAACTAGCCCTTTTTACCTCATTGGGAAAGGCGAATACACAGGAATGAGGGGCCATCTGCCAAGGCCACCGCCACAACGCAAGACTACCCAACCGCATGACCCCTCATTTGCAGCGGAGAGAGGGAGAGAAAAGGAGAGAGAGAGAGAGAGAAGCCTCATCCAAAGGTGTGTGAAGGGAGAGCTGCGGGAATGTGCAAACGCAGCAGTTTTCTTTGCCCACTCGGCGGGCTTTAGATTACGAGCATTCATAATTAAGAGTGTAATCTCATATATTTCTCAGGATTCTTCCAAAAACACTAAAATCAAAAATGGGAAAGGGGGCCAAACGCTAGGAGACTCACCCCCCTGACTTTGAACCAACATGACGACAGCCCACGGTTTGGCAGTCGGATTTTTATTTCGGTTCCACACGTATGAAGATGTAAAACGGCATAATCCAGTCATCCAACCATCTTATTAAAGCACATCAAAAGGCACATCAAAATATCCCTGGAACCCCCCCCCCCAGCAGCCCACCCCACAGTCGGCACCAGGGGAGAGATGAGAGCGGTACTCACGAGAGGGGGGTGGGGGGTGTGAAAGCTCTCTCCGCCGCTGCCGCCTGGAAGCCGACCAAGCTTGACAGGACATGGGCTGCAGTTTTATGTCACGTCGTTTATCTGCGGTTTATATTTTCTATGACCGCATTGTCTCTTTCAAGAACCTTCGGAAAATACACTCGCTGTAAAAACAGTCAACCTATCGTCCAGGCGCTGGCTGCCGGATGCTAATGTTTTCCCACCTGCCACCTCGTTGGGCCCGGTAATGCATGCTAATAGTTTAGCCACTGGCATGTCTGCTATGATTACATTTCTAATGTGTGGCTATACCTAATCATAATCAAAGACTCGCAGGAAGGGAACGTCTTAGCTTTGCTCAGGCTGTAATGGATTGCTGAGGATGGATGGCACCAAACCTACCCAAGGATGCCCTCTATGTGAACGCCATAAAAGATACTGAAGCAAGGCGAACCTGCCGCTCACAGCCTGTTTTATTGCGGTTTAAAAAGCACTTTGCTTTTCTATTTTTCGTCTGGCTTTAACTGTAAAACAAAAACTTTCGTCTTAAATTTCGCAATAAAAGAATAATAATGGCTCTTACCCTGGACTTGTTCCTTTGTTGAGATTAATGGTTTGGATCTCTAATGAAAGGCTTAGAAAGGAAGGAAGATGTGGCTTTTTTCTGTCACATGCTCAAAAGAATTAAAGCACCATATCACCATTTATGATGGACATTTTATGTAATACAGACGTTATTATGTGTTTGATTTTATATAGTTCCATAGCCATGTGTTAGTATGTAGTGTGCGTGTGTCTATATATCTGAAACAAATAAACATATAACTGTGTGTGCTAACGTAAATATATCAAGTTAGCATAGCCTACCGGCAGCAATCAGATAAATAGGTAGACAGTCAGAATATAGCCATGATATCTTTTTAAATTTTAAATTACATTATTTTGATTAATCTGATTTGACAGTTCAACATAATTGAAGATGTATATTCAAAACATTATATTCAATAATTTATTCATTTTGGTGCGTTTTTTGGAATACAATTTTTTGTTGCTAGCTTTTCACCTGAGGCATTAGAATATGCTATTAAACCTGGCTGTGACTCAGGTCACTGAGTGTACACTGAGGGGTAGAGGGGTGGAACATGTTGTTTACCAGCGCCATACAAATCCATGCAAGAGCAGTTCAAAAGGGCTCGTAGAATACATACATAGCAGCGCTCACAGGAAATGGCTGACGCCATGCGAGTGTGTGCACATTGTGAAAGTGTTTATTAAATTGCAAATCAGGACGGGAAAATTGAAAAACCCTGGCACTTGTCATATCAGTTCAGCTTCCTCCCCACGGCTCACCCCATCACACACACACACACACACACACACACACACACACACACAGACACACACACACACCTCTACTCTTTTCTTCACCCCTTCTTCCCTGGCCTTCCTCTATGAGGGCACACAGAAATTATAGCTCACTGAAGTGCAGTGGCAAAACCCTGGAGATTCATAGACAGTATAGATGATAAAGTCCGGTCCAGGAGAAGTGCTACCAGTGCAATAACAGCCAGAGAGGGTCACAATAAAGTTTAGTTTAATGACAAGAACAAATAACTTTAACATTTGGCTGGGGTGCTGAACCCTGTGTTGGGGGTGGATCACATCTGATATATCAGCGGGCAACTAGCCGTGACTGCTGGCTGATTGTGCTGGCCTGTGCGCCCGGTGATACATGTGGCCCGCGTGGCAGGTGTCCATTTTATAGAGTTATTCAGTTGGAAATGCTGGATGCTCTGCCGGGTGGAGAGGGCCTACATTATTGTTACTGCACAGCTGACATCTCCCAGGCCCCTCGGCGGCCCCGCCGCCCGGACCCCTGACTCCGCCGAGTCACCGCTAGCATGCCGGCGCCGCCGCCGCTAACTGCCTCTGTGGCGGTAATAAGCAACCTGCCCGGGCAGAGGGGCCTGGACAGCATCCCGGTGGCTGAAGGCCTGTGTGCTGATGGCTCGTTTAAGTGCAACCAGCTGTAAAAGAGGGCACCTGTGAGGCTGCCACAGTTTATATATCAAAAGCCTCCTGACAAGAGGCAAAATGGTTGCACTGATGTGGTCTGTGTGTGTGTGTGTGTGTGTATGTGTGTGTGTGTGTGTGTGTGATACAGACTCATTTTAAGGCTCTTTCCCCTCTCCGTGTCCATACTGCAGCACATGAACGACCGATGTAATATTTACAATGTAGGCGCTAACACAGCAGCGCTAGCTCCAACCTCG
>NC_085008.1:11594926-11669926 GCF_963854185.1 Sardina pilchardus
ATCAAAAGGCCTTGTAAGTATTGCTACAAAACTGCAGAGGCAAGCAAGGCTGTGGAATGATGGTCCACAACCACATATCCTACAAACTGCCTGAGAGAGTGTGTGTGTGTGTGTGTGTGTGTGTCTGTGTGTGTGTGTGTGTGTGTGTGTGTGTGTGTGTGTAAGAGAGTTTGTTCTTAGGTCAGCAGAGGGCACCGAACTAAACATGAAGCCTCCAGGTCATGGTTTTGAGTCCTTGGAGGGGTTTGGTTATTTTAGCCTCTAATAGCTTTATAAATCATAACCACTACGCTCTTGGATCTAATTATGTCTGAAAAAATAGGAGTTCTTTTAAGGAAAAGTTCAGCGAATAACTAGAAGTAGGTATGTGATATATAAAATGTCTGTAGCTTCTGTTCTGGCCTTGTAACTGAGTACACCTTGGATTTTATTTATAGTATGTCAGCACAATGTATATATGCTGTGGTATTGCATCTAGCACACTGTAAAAACAGCTAATATGTAATGTATTGCAGGATCCGTCGCTATCATAATTACTGGCATATGTATTGTAAGTCTCTCTTTTCAGTGCACAGCCCATACTGCACATACTGTAGTATAGAGTCAACAGATGAGCAATGCATCTTTATCTAAATGGAGTTAATGGAGTTGGAGCCTTGTGTTTGCATCTTAAAAAGACATCCACAAGATACTTAACACACACACACACACACACACACACAAACAGACAGAGCCACACACAGACACACACACAGACACACACACACACACACACACACACACACACACACACACACACACACACACACACACACACACAGACACACAGACACACACACACACACACACACACACACACACACACACACACACACACACACACACACACACACACACACACACACACACACACACACACACACACAACCTGTTCAGTGTGCAAGATGATAAGTCACCAGGCCCTGCTGTATTGATTGTGGTCCCGGAGACTTATCCAAAGAGGAGGCGGAGGTGAGTGATTGTGTTTTACAGAGAACATTATCACTCCAGTCCATGTGTGGCCGCGCAGACTCCTCTCTTCCCACACGGACTGAGACCACCAGGGCAACAGGATGGGACTTGACTCACTGAAGCGCTAAGTCCAATTTGAAAGCCAAATTGTGAGCCGAAGCAAAAGCAAATGGTTACAGTGTGTCCAGACCATTTTTCATTCTTACCCCCTGACCAGACTCAAAATACGATCTCTCTTCATCGCGCGCCGGGGCGATAATCATAATGATTCTGCGGGAGAGCATTACGGCACCGCGTACGTGCGGGGCATTCACGACAGTGTACTGCAGAGATTTCGTCTGTCTAGTTCTCTCTCTTTTTTTTTCTTTTTTTTTTATCCCGGGTCTTTTTTAATCTTGCCCAGGTGCTCTACATTTTTATCCCAAGAGAGAATGAAATAGTGGAGGATGACTCTGTCACCGCGATGGGTGGTGAGCATTGACTGAGCATGGCGCTCCTGCAGCGGCCAGATGGATAAATCTGTCCGTTATGGGAATTTAAATAACTTTTACACGTTTATGGGGGTCTATTTGTTAGGCAGGAGATTTATGTGTGGGGGCCAGGGTCCTGTGTGTCTCTGCTCGCGCACCACTGCAGATTAAATCTGGATCAGCCCGGAGAAGAGCTCAGCCTGACTGCCATAATCCACAATTGGAGATGATCTTGTCTGTTAAAAAATTGCCCCAAGTCAGCGGTGGAGCCAAATGAGATCTCCGAGATCTTCTGCCCCCCCCCCCACACTCCGCTGTCTGTCTCTCTCGCTCATTCTTCCTTTCTCTTGTTCTCCCTCTCTCCCCTCCCCTCTCTCCTTCCCTCTCTCTCTCCCTCTATCTCTCTCCCCTCCCCTTTCTCTCTCTCTCTCTCTCTCTCTCTTCTCTCTCCTCAGTAAACCAGTGTTCTACATATGGCAAAGCCTTCGTAATCAGTGCTGGTATCAGCCACTGATATGCTTGTGGAAGGCCTGTTATCAGCCAGGTGCGATCTCATCCAAGGGCTGCTTAACGAGGAATTAAACATTTTTTCATGCTGCTGCCGCCACTTTAATTGATTGATGCTAAAAGTTTAGAAAATAAAAGCCCTCCAGCTATCGCGCGGCTCCAGCCCCGGGCCTTCGGGGGCCTTCTGAGAGGAGCAGCCTGGATTGGAAGTGGCAGCTCGCATTTTCAGCCTCAGCCGGCTCCGTCATCTCTGTCTGGATGTGTGTGTGTGTCTGCCACTTCACACCGCGGCCAGCCTGAAAGACACATGTACTCCGAAACAGGGAATCAATAGAACACTTAATGAACAATTAGGGGAACAGCTGTAGGCCTGTCAAAGACCCATCTGTACATAGCTGGGGGAAGGGTGGAGGTGTGGGGTGGCGGTGAGGTGGGGGGGGTGAGGTGGACGTGGAGGAAAACACTGGGTCTTTTTGCTTCAAGAGACAACAAGCACCAACCCCACCACCCCCTTTAAAAAGCTCCATCAACTCATTTGCACCTAGCGCTGAGATCCCCCCCCCCACCTCACCCCCGAACACACACACACACGCACAAATGCACAACCCAAAAATCCATCTGATCTAGAAATCCAGCAAGCCTTATTTATCCTCTCTCCTTCTCATGCACACACAAACACACACACACACACACTCACACACACACACACACACACACACACACACACACACACACACACAATTCCCATCCATCAGATCACACATCACACCTGGAGATCAATAAATTTGACCAAAAACTCTGGCGTTTATGTAAAAATAGGGATGCGAAGCCAGGCAGTTTGTTGTTGCTGTGCAAATGTGTCTGTCAATGCTAATAAGGCTTAAAAGAACAGATACAAGCATCTGCATGTTGCCATTCACCGCCTACCACTGCAGTGCCATGACTCCTAGACAAAGGGACCTGGACACGTCAGCAATATCTCATATTCCCACACCATGAAAGGATTAAATTAATAATTCACTCTCTCCCACTCTCTCTCTCCCTGTCTGCCGTGACCCTTAGCATATTCTTGAAGCATAAAGAGGTATTCTCACAAGCTGCCAAATAGAACTGATGAACAGGGGCGGATGTTGCCTGTCTGTCTGTCACTGCCAGAAACTGACCTTACATGCCCATCAGATGGACAAATAGTCAACAACAGAGCTCACAGACATACACACACACACGCACGCACACTCACACACACATAGATGTTAGATCGCTTTAACCTTCGTCTTCCTGGCGGACATAGATGCATGGGTGACTGGGCTGTGACTGACATCTATTACGGCGAACTCAGCCCGAGTATCTGGATCAGAATCCACATCGACGCTCATAATTGACCTTGGACATTCTCGGTCGTGCTTTATTTAAACTTCATTTAAGGAGGACAAACCCTCGGCAAGGTGAGGGCTACAGACCGTAATGGATTAGATGGGGATCCATTATGCATTGCGAACAAGAAAAGGGGCCCCAGACCTGCTTAAAAATATATTTTTAGTACTGAAAATGAATGTGCTCACACACTCCACTCCATCATTTTAAATGGCCTTTTTTAGTACATTAGGTATATGTGTTGAGAAGGCCTATAATTCAGACCAGACTCCAGACTAATGGTTCATTAACAGATGAGTGTTTTTCACCTACCGGACTCTAGTAGTTGTTGGATACTATTTCTAGTTCATGGTACATATTGTTCGTGACGTCTCACCTGAGCAGAATGAGTCTCTGTCCTGCTCTGTTTTTGACACTTCATAGCGTTATAAATCATATGTGTATAAATATCACAGAATTCATCATTATTGCAGATAAGACAAAAGCAAAATGGCGGCTGCTGCTGGCATTTCTTTATGTGCAATTCCCTAACACAACCTCCTTAGAGAGCTCCACACGTTCCCTCTCTCTCTCTTTTAGTCTACACTTAACATTTGTCTTGGATGATGATACACTCATCAAAAGAAGCATTTTGAAAAACTAACGCTGGGTCAGGCATATAATTTTTTATCATTGTAATTTCGGCCGTATTAAAAAGGTTAGATTGTAACATCAGGAGGACTTTTTTAACACGGCCGCTGATTAACGTTGATTCACCGGTGCAATTATGGCAGAATCCCAGTTAATTACCTGCAGTTTTATAGCATCTCGGTTCGTTATAAAGCCCGCAATAATGGGCCAAGGCCCTGGGGACGACCTTGTTTCACATACAAGGAATCTGAAAGTAGTTCTTCCTCAGGTAGATCGACAGAGGTACTCCGTTGAAAACAAAGATAAAATATGATACAGTTTTATGTATGTGTTATGAATGTGTCCTGAATATAATGTGGTCCAATGTCAACAACTGCTCTTTTTTTATCATGATAAAACAGTTAAAAAAACGGGATACAAATACTAATATAAATATTACAGAATTGCATTTACTAAAAATGAGTCTAGGGCCATTCAGTCTGGAACAAAGCACATTAGAGTTTTCACTATCACATAGCAAACTTTTATGATCGACTTCACCAGTGTTATGGAGAAAACGCTTCATAAGCTTGCTTTGCTCAGGGACTGAACCACAGGCACAGTATGCAGACATATAGGGCACAGGAGGCTGACAGATATGGCAAAGACAGATGCAATGTCCCAATGAGAGCTAAGGTGTGCGTGTGTGTGTGTGTGTGTGTGTGTGTGTGTGTGTGTGTGTGTGTGTCTGTGTGTGTGTGTGTGGTTGTGTGTGTGTATGTGTGTGCGTGTGTGTACGCGTGTGTGTGTGTGTGTGTGTGTGTGTGTGTGTGTGTGCGTCTGACACCCCACCCCCCTCTACCTTCTCGTCCCATTTCGACACAAGAGCACACAGAGCTGACTCGACAGCCCAACAGCAGGTAATATCCTGTGCCTTCAAGCCTGGGTGCGTGTTGGCGCTGGATGTATTTGGTTAGTAAAACATGACAGAGGGTCGGCCATGCCTGAGAGGAGCGGGGAATGAGGAAGCCCGTGATCCCCTGCGTCACCCTGGAGATGCAGCCACCGACCGCTGGCGAGATTTCCTGTCACCGGGACGGGAAATGGAAACGGGCACATACATCTGTTATCCAAATGTTAACTTCAGGGGCCCACCATGTTGTCACAGGGTAGGCGAGTTAGCAAACACCGATGGCGAGATGCACCTGCCTCCAACTTCTTTATTTATTTATCTATTCTGCAGCATTCTGAGGGGAGAAAGTCTGGAAACTAAGTTCAGGAACTTTTCTTTTCTTTTTCTGAGTTGGAGTCAGAGTAAAGGAGTCCAGACAAGCTCTAGTTGTCAGCACTGCAGATGAGGACGATAGTGATGATGGCTGTTCTGAATGGCAATATAGTTATACAGTAATACTGTATATAAAGCAGTGACAGAGCAGAACTATGTCTTGAGTAGAGGACTTTAAATTCAACTAAACTAAATAGATATGTGCTTTTATCTTGACATTTATTCAAATAACCAAATGTTTCAAATGCATTTAATATTGCTGTTTGCACTTTTTGCTGGCTTCTGACAGACTAAGTCATCAGAGGGATCCAAAGAAGGATAAAATAGCCAATCTTTTACACCTTTCTTACACAATTGAGGTGATTTGCATTTAGTCATTAGGCCAGAGGCATACAAACTAAGGTCCGGGGGCCACATGCAGCCTGCAGAGCCTTCATAAAATATGACAATTTCTCATGAAGCTAAAATGGGTTAGGTTCGAGGGCTGATTTGTCATATTCATGAATATAGTCCTCCTCTTTCCTTCTTTACTCAGCACGCTAACATGTCCTCTCAAGAAAGTGGGTTTGAGATTTACAGATACATTACAGACTCATCCAAATATGTTTCCTGACAATATGGTGACATGCAAGAATGTTTGTTATACGCCCCCCCCCCCATCTACTAGTTGCCCATCAGTCCATATCTAAACCCCCTAAATTCAGCCAAAATAATTGCCAAAATAATGAAATGAGATAAATACGAAGAGACAAAAGAACAATTTTGTTAAAGTATCACAAGCATCACAGTGAGGAAAGTATTGAAGATAATAAACTAATTACACATTTTTAGAAATGACAATTTGTATAACTAATGTTTTGTGGCAAAGGTATTAAACATTTGTAGCAAAACAATAAAGACGTATTTAAAGCATCATTGATATATCACAGCAAAGTATTTTTGATCATTCTAATTTTATTTCTAATTTCTATTTTTTTCCACATCTGACCTTTCTCAGGGCCAAACGGTCTGTGGTCTTCCTTGAATGAAATCCCCTAACTCGTGGAGGCATAGAATGCCCCTGTGGGAGTGGACAACATGCTACACCATCACGCTGTGTGATCTTAAACAGAAAGCGCTGAGCTTGACATTCTTACACACTACTGAGTGGGGTTCAACAAGCCCGCAGCAGCCAGCCAGGAGCCTGCAGACAGATCCATGGGAAACACTTGTACCAACGGTCAGGCGAGTGTCCAGTATTTCTGTTCTGCCGACTGTGATTGGATATATTTAGGCAGGATGGGGTTTCAAAGTGGGGCTATACCTGTTTGAAAACACATGGCGTTCCACAGGAGCGTAAATCTTACTACTCAATGCCTAATCTCAGTGCTCCATGCTATCCAAGCCGACGAGAGCACGCTCACACACACAAGCTTACTCACACACACACACACACACACACACACACACACAGAATGGCCCACAAACGACAGCAGCCTTAATGTGTAGGGAGGTATCGGGTGACTCCTGGAAAGAGAGCTACTACACTGACAGGACATACCACCCAAACTCACGCACACACACAGGAAGACTGACTATGTCTCCTTCTGCTGGATGAGGGCAATAGGGCTTCAACACTCCCACAACTGAACCATATCTGATTAAACTGTGATCGTTCTGTGTGCTCCATATATGTGCCACCTACAACTGGTTGGCAACAGAGTCAGATCACTGCCACATATCAACATCAAGATTTATTTCACGCAGGCCCTCTGTTACTCTGCCCTCAGGATACAATGGCCTCCTCAAATTAATAGATACTGCATAATGCATAATACACGTGTCCCACTCAGACAAAGCTGCATCCCAAAGGAGACATGAAGGCATCACTTAGGACACTATCAGTGCCTGAGAACACAAAGGCGATCGCTGAATTTCAGACCCCTTCGAGCTTGGGCAATGTCCACCTCCGAATGTTCAAAGTTAGCAGTGGGGATTATGTTTACTGACACGCTATGTGCTTAACCTCTTTCTCAATGGGAAAGCTAGATGTTAGCATTCAGCATAAATCTTTCCTTCAGTTGCACTGGTCAAGATGGATCAGATGTTAAAGGAGGATGTACTGAAGTACAAAAACGGCAGTGGGAAACAGTGGGAAACGTTTTTGGCCAATATGTCTTCTCTGAACAGTTAAATTTGATGATTTGGTGTAAACATTCCATTGTAATGGTAACACTTCATCAAGCTCACATCCAGCTCCACTGTGTCTTCGCAGAGAACTACCTCCTTAAACTGTTTGTGAGTGTTCACAAATGTTCGCAGAGATCTCAGAGCAAACCAAAAACTGTTTGCAAACGTTTGCAAACATTCGCCAGCATTTGCAATGTTTTATTGGTCTTCAAATCAGGCACCAATTATCCTTTAAATGAATGAGTAAACACTAAAGCAGATTTGCAGGTATGCCAATGAACACAGAAATACATCCTACTCTTAAATCTTTAGTTTGTGCCATTCTATCATGGGTGTAGTCAGACGAGGAGTTGGCAAGTCTGGGAGAGGAAAGAGAGGAGAGGCTGGCGGTAAAGGCCACATTTTGGCAGGTATGCTAATATGACGTTGTGACAGGACTGGCAGGAGTGGAGTAATGATGGCTTAAACAAAAATAATTAGGTCAAGGCATGGTGTCAGACTTGACCAATAAAGCCAAAATGATAGTGCATTCTGGTGATCTATAGAGTCAAATGACACGACCGAGAGCAGTTCAATGCTATCTGCTCACCAGTGCAATTTACTGTCAAGAGAGAGAGAGACAGGCATTCCTTAGTTTGGCACATAAATCAGAATCAAAGGTTAAACAAATTTACTTCATTCCACCATGCAATGACAACTGAAGTTTGTCTTTCCCACGCACAACAGAGACTGGCAGATTATTTAATTATTGGAAACTCACTTGTGCAGACCATAAATGTAAACACTATTCTATTCTGTGGTTTTGGCAACTAATCGCAGGTATGGATTCTGCAATTAACAAAGCATGTCGCTGTTCAAATGGCTGGTAGATATACAGCAATTCAATTCTGTAATGCAATGAAGAAAAACACACTGCAGGGGGTGTCAAATGATGAGACCAGTCGTGAGGAGCATGCCACAGATGCCCAAATTCGATGGGATTTTGTTTTTTGATACTGTGACTATTATGCCCAAACGTTCTGATGTATTTAGCTGATTTTATAAACTAAGCTTCAACAGAAATGCCGACCTATAAAGCACTTAAAGGGTATCAGGGCCAAAGAGCAGAACCCATATCGTGGGGATTCTACATGGGGCTTATTAGCACATAATGTGTCATTAGTCTTAGGTTTATCTCAAATACTGAGTAACTGTCCCCATTTTTACTCTATTTGAGTACCCTGCAACCTCACAAAAGGTAAAATTTGATTTGAAAGAATACCTGTGGATTTAGCTTTCTTGATGAATGGAGTTCATGCTGCTAACCAACAGCTACTCAACACTCCCTCTTCCTCTGAGCTATTTCATGTGTTAATAAAGAACAAGTGCTTAGACATCTGTGTCTAGTGGAAACCGCAGACAGCATTATCTACATTTTTGTAAAAAAAAAAGGAAAACAGAAATTTGTCGGTTGATTGTGTCCAAACTGTGGCCAGAATGATGTGTGTCAGACTTCCCAGGCCCTTTCATGTCAGGAATGTGCTGGGATTTGATTAGATTCGCAGGCATCTAGTCCCATCAATAGCAGCTATTGGCAGCAGTGTTAAACAGGGTGTCGGGGGCCAGTGCTGCACAGTGGATTCTGTCTCTGGCTCTATCTCTCTCTCCCTCTCTGCGTTCCCCCCTCAGGGCCCTGACTCATTAATCAAATATTCATACGCCGAGCACCCTGTAAATATGGCCCGAACACGACCACCCCGCCGCCACCCCCCCACCCCAAAACAGCCCACGGCACAAGCGTCCTTTCATGTGGCGCTGACAGAAACGTCGGCATGTTGCTGCATTCTTAATGTCCCTTCACCCCCCCCCCCCACCCTCCGCCCCCCTCCGCTGAGCTCCTCATCGCTCTCGCGCCCTTCCTAAAAACAGCCCCGTATGAATTTACCGATCAGACGCGAGGCCTGGAAAACACTGCTAAATCATCGCTTTGTGGCGGATCGGCAGCCCTTTCCTCTCCACAGCCACGGAAAACAGACGACCAATTCTTTCTTTCTTTCCCGTTCCCTCCGTCGTGAAACCCCCAGCCCCACCCCCCATCTTCATATCAGAGGGGGGACTTATTTGTCCCTGTCCCCCCATCCCCTAAATGGAACTCATAATCCAAGGCCATGTCCTTATTAATACAAGAATTTGTATTTAACATGAAAATAGTCCAAGCATTGTTCCATAAAGCGTGGCAACGGGGGTATTACCCATAGCAACACTGTATTCAACAGAAGGATATTTTCTTTTCCTCTGCTGGACACACAAGAGGCGTTTGTCTCACTGATATGGTCTTGCTGTTTCCGACGTTCATGCCCCATGGACATGATTGGCACCTCACATGTTAAGTGCAGTAGGGAATTTAACCAGGATTTATATATTTTAAGTTCACTATGTGCAGCTAAATATTTCAACATAACAGAAGGTAAGACTCAGAAAAGTAAACAACTTTTGCTAAAAATGATCAAACTTGTACATTTAATTTTATTTGTGAAATTATTGTATAACAGACAAAGTCTATTATGGCGAAGCAGAGGGATGAACTGCCTGATTAGTATCAGTTGTAACTTACAATAACATTTGAGTGCTAGAGGCACACATTCTTAGAACCTTAGAGGGCTCGTTATCAGTGGACATCATTCATGTACCATAATAACACAACGTGTTAATGAACCAGAGCTATAAAGTTAGTAAATCAAATATATTCTGTGATCTGTGAGGAATCTAGTGTTAAAAAAAGAAATTCATTTAAAGAACTTTGGGGTTTCACAAAAATAGGTTGAAAACTGTAAAAGCAACATATTTCTATTGTCAACTGAAATGTTACAAAATGTACAAGATTTTGTAGAAATTAAATATATCAACTACTGTACTACTCTTGATTTGTAAAGCTAACTGACAACAACTCTGCTTTAACGAAACAAATATGACTCCTTCTATATCAAAACAAGTATGAAAAAGAAACCTATTTGTTTGTTTACAAACACAGTCTTGTACGCTCAACATTTTACAACAGCAGGATAGCACTGAGGCAACACAAAAGGACACCAAACACACACAAATGTACTGCATATGCCACCAGAAACTGGCAGAGTAGTAATACTGTACCAATCTGCAATTCAACAAGACCTTGTAGGTGTTTCATCACAGACCAATATGAATTGACTATGGCCTTACTCTGGCAACCGGTATATTCAATGAGCTGCATTTCTTTACAGAGCACATTGTGTTATAGGGACAGAGGCACATCCTATTCCCTACTAGTCTACAGCACTGGAAGGCCTTGTGCCAGAGTTGCTATGTGCATTTCAACAGCAGCACCAGCACCGTTTCAAGAGACTATGGATTTGGTAAAGCACTTCTCTTACTGTTCAGCCAAGGCACCTGTCCAGACGAAAAAAAGAAAGGCTTTCGGTTCAGGGAGATGTCAATACTTTCCTCCCCTCTTCATATGCCCCCAAGTCTCCTTGGTCTCTCTGTACCGAGAGTAGGCTTGAAATATGGCCACAAAACAGTTTTCTTTAAACACCAGAACAGTCCAACAACAAAAACATTTAAAATACAAATTCAGCTCCATCTAATACATTATTGTTTGTTGAGAAATGTGCTGGACATATGCAGGGAATGCAAGCGAGGATATGAGTTTGTGAGTTAATGTCTAAACGTCAGTGTAAGTGTGTGTGTGTGTGTGTGTGTGTGAGTGTGTGTGTGCAGAAGAGCGAGTGTGTGTTGCTGTGTGCTGGTAGGTCCTAAACTCAGGATGCTGTCTGAATTCTGTGGTCCTTGCTCTTAATGTCCAAGTACAAGACCGTGTCCAAGTCCGAGTATGAGAGTGTGTGTGCGCGTGTGTGTGCGTGTGTGTGTGTGTGTTTGCTGAGGGGTCAAGATATGATAATAGTATTTAGTCCATTTGCTTAAAGCTAAACAAAGACCATAGTTGCATTGCAACACCCTCTGTGTGTGTGTGTGTGTGTGTGTGTGTGTGTGTGTGTGTGTGTAGGCCCCTCACTCAGAGCATCACAAAGTCCCCAGCAGTGGCCCCAAGCCGCCTGGTGTCCCTGATGAAGGGCCACTCTTTCTTCTCCATGGGGCCCGCCAGCTCGTAGTCTCGCCCGTGCCCGTTCACAAAGGTGAACGCCGGGTACTTCTCCTTGGCTGAGGGCTTCAGGACCTGTCACACACACACACATGGAGACACATTCTATTTATCTTCTTAGGACAATTGTTTTTTTTTTATCTTGAATAAATATTTGTGTGTCTTGGTAACTGTATCACTGTGCTTCGTATGCGTTTGAGCCTGTCTACAAAGCAGGGTTTCCTCTGGGAAGGTAGTAAAGTTCAAATTGAAAACATCCACGAGGTCGAGATATTACAAGTGTGCACGTTACAAGACCAAACACATGATCATTTAAGATGATATGATATTTAGTCTTGCCATGCTACACTTGGAGGCTTCACATGATGTAAATGAAAAAGTTACCATTATTTCAAAACACTGCATTAACAGACTGGCCAGATCATTAAAGAAGGATCCTGCACAAGATTTTCTTCTATCGGCTGGTAAGACTTTTCTGCTTTTACTTCCTTTAAACCCTAAGGGGTGATGAGATGCTTTGTGATGTTTTTGACAAATTTTCCATGTAGAGAGTTCCATACAAATAACAGTACATCAAACTGAATATCTCTCCATTTTGCCCTTGCCTTTGGCATTTGCTTAGATACGGCCAGCCTGGAGAGCTTCACCGACGAGACCTGCTGATCCTCAAATCCATAGCTAAATGCTGCCACCTTCTGACCAAAAGCCTTATTGCAGGTTAACCAGTTCAGCTCCTCCTGCATGCTGGATGCTCTCATCAGACCCATAACTCACCTTTGCCAACTCGGTGCTGATTCGGTTATAGTCCTCAACAGTTCTGGAGTAGAAGCCTATGGTGCAGCTGGGGTCCATTTTGTTGAAAGGCATCTTCTTTGGTGACGGACAATGATATGACTAAAACACAACGGATAATCAAGTCTGTGATGAATGATCTGAAAGCCATCATTGTATTTAAATTAAAGATATGAGCAGAGCAGATTTCATAGATTATAAGTATTTCACTATGAAATTTTGAGTGTTGAATCCCTCAATAATTTAACAGCAGCGACTACAGCCATTGAACAGGGAGGCACACAATTCACGAGATCTACGGCTGCAATAAAATCTTGGCAAACTGAAACGTGTAAAACGGGAGTCTGACAATCCCATGTGTTGAGTTATGGGAAAATCCGTCAGACTCGCCCGTGTTGTCAGGGAGACCAAAAATGCACAGAGGCCATTCATCAGCTGACGCGTGTCATAGAACTTGTGCCTAAACACGAAAACGCGCAGGAGTCGAGATATGTGGCGATAACGCAGGAGGCCTGTGATATACGTCTTGGACAGTGTATGTGAATCAACTTTTTCAGGTCCACACACACACACACACACACACACACACACACACACACACACACACACACACACACACACACACACACACACACACACACACACACACACACACACACACACACACACACACACACACACACACACACACACACACACACACACACACACGCGCGTTGCTAGCTGGTGCAGGGCAGGCGGGAGAGTAAATCAGCCTGCTTGCAGTCAGTAATTGAGCGGGGGGGCTGCTTTCGGATTCAAACCCTTAAGTACTAACAGACACTATTAAATTCCCATCACTAACCCGGCGGTCAGCTCTTTGTAATTTCACATTACCTGGAGAGGGAAATCGCTCGTGCTGACGTCCACAAAAGACTGACAGTAATGAGGGTCCATGTAAATCAAGCTGTCATCTGCAAGGACAAAACAAAAGACAAGTTATTCGAAAAAACACCCGCGTGCGATTATTAGAATGCATATCCCCTCGCAATTTCCATGCAGAGTGGCTCAAAGTCACCAGCCGCCTTCCTCCCCGACGTTAAGGATTTTACCTCCCCTCCACACCCCCCTCCCCACCACACACACACACACACGCACACACACATTCACACACACACACTCACACCATTTACCCTCCCCCAAGGATGGATTAAATTCTGCGAAAAACTCAAATCTGGTTGTATAAGCACATTCTTTACGCCCACCGAGGAGCCTGTCATTTAATTTTGGTGGTGGAAAATTACTTTTACAAACACGCAATTATATTCCGCCATTTGCATATGATGAATGCAGCGCCGAGGTCTGGGCTGGCAGGAAGAATGTATGGCTTGTCATTTAGACATCATCCCACACGCTGCTCCACACTGCTAAAATGTAAATGGGTAAATATTGACTGCCAAGATGTACAACTGAGGGTTCTCATCGGCCTCTGAGGGAGATGGAGAGTGGGGCACTTTTGCAGGGGATTGTGGGAAGGGAAGGTGAGGGTTGGGGTGTGTGGAGGGGGGGGGGAGCTGATGAAATTTATGCATTCCTGAATATGGAAATCAATTACAAGCACACCTGGGTGGATGGTGGAAGAGGGGGCTGAGAGTGCGTGATGAATGAGAGTCTACTCTGATGGGTGGCAAAAAAACAGAAAAAGCACCAGTTCAACAAGCGGCTTTGCATATTTGTTGTCCTCCCAGCACCTTACCATGAGAATGAATTGATGCACTCCATATGAAAATACAATTAGGCCAAATACAGTGCTGCCCAGCTTCTGAGCGTGCCTCTGTGTGTGTGTGTGTGTGTGTGTGTGTGCGTGGCGTGAATGCGCTCACCTTGAAATCCCACAAAGTAGTAGGCCTGCTTAGGCTTCCCCCCTATGATGCCCATGCAGTAGTCCAGACTGAGGATGCCCTGCAGATACACCGGAACACACACTGTTACAGGAACAACTCGACGTGCTCCTCCACATACACACTAATCTAGATAAAAAAAAATCATGTTCACACATTTTAGATGTAGATGTTTAATTGGGCCAAATCGGAATAAACACCAGACATATATTTCACATCTGTGGGTACGCCCAGCTGAGCTCAGTTTGTGTGGGTGCCACACCATTTCTTACTCCATCCTGAATGAGCCAGAGCTCACTAGTGACACTCGCCTCCCATCTATGCATAGCGGCCCTAATGTCTTTCTGTGATGGAAAGATGTTTGATTGGGCAAAATATGAATAATATTTCACATCTGTGGGTATGCTCATTCCACAATCCACATCTGTGGCCATACCATTTCATACTCTCCTGAATGACTAATGTCTAAAAAAGCCAGAGCCTCCCACCTACAGTAATTTCCCGACTATAAGCCGCATTGTGTATAAGCCACAGGACAGTGTTTTATGCAAGTTAAAAGAAACAAAACCATATTGATACCATATTAACTGTCCCCGTGTATTAGCCTCACAGCTGAAGACATTTTGCAAAATCAATGTATAAGCCGCGGCTAATAGTCGGGAAATGACGGTATGCATATCAGCCCTTAGTGTCTTTCTGTGATGGAAAATGCGTCCTCACTCACCTTGACAAAATTGAAGTAGTCAGGGTTGATCTTCTCTCCACCAAGGCGTATGGGGATGAGGATAATGACCGCCCTGGTGTCCATGGCCACCCCCCCGGCCAGCTTTGGGGGGGCCCCTGACCGAGGTGCGTGGCTGTCGATCACATCGGCATTGTAGACTGGAGGTGGTCAATACCAGAAAGGTCAAATTAGGGTCAGCTGTCTGTCCCTTTCTTTCACTTTCTGTCCCTCTCTCTCTCTCCCTCTATCACTGTGTATTGATTGCTGATAACCCCCTACCACTAGTGTTTGTCTGCATGGAAATGAAAACACACACACACACACACACGCACACACACACACACACACACACACACACACACACACACACAGCTGCAGGACATTCACACAGACAACATGGGGGACAACACTTTCTAACAAGCGATTATCAGAGCTCAGCTACAGCCAACTAGTTGTTTTGGATGTAATCAATACATCCATAAGTGTGCCAATCTCTGTGTGATGGTGAATGGACTAATACATTTCACAAACACCCTTACTGAAGAACAACAAAAAAGCGAAGCTTGTGTTTCTGTGATACTAATTGGCACTGCACATCATGCATCAGTTTGATTTTGGTCTATCGTCTTACAGGGCTGTTGGGTAGAATCACATGTCTTACACATGACTTAAGTTCCGATGGAGCAAAAACACACACAGGGATTTCAGGACTTCCCCAGTATTGGAGAGGTACATGGATTATGCATCTAGAATCTAACAACTACACTGACAACCACTGACCACTGTCTTTGACCTGTTTTCTAGGCATTGTCCCCTGCCACCTTTCAAACACAATACAGCATGTCAGTCTCTGTGTTGTTTAAAGATAAAAGGTTTCCAAGGAGACAGAGAATAGCATCTCATGGAAAGTCAAATGCAAAGGCTAAAAGGTCAGGAGGTTAGAGGTGAGAGGTCAGGCCAGCTAGTGTCAGCTTAGAGCACGCGTGTGTCTCCTACCTGTGCAATCCTGAGCCACATACACACTGACGCCTGCCAGGTCGGGATCCATGGCCTCCTCCACAGCTTTCCTACAGGCACAGCATTAGGAACATCAGCAAATCAAACTCTCCATCACAACCTCTGGTTCTCTAGCGTCAGCAGTCTGTCTCTTTGGCTCCCTGTCGGCCCGCGGGATTCTATCTCTCTGGTGTTGTCTCTCTGTCATTTGAGATGAGGGACGGGGACAGCGCCCGAATCAAACTCACTCTTTGTCTTTGTTTTTTCGCTTGGCTCGGCTTGACGCTGCGACTCCTAACTCACCACTGAAACCTGCTTGGAGCACGTTCAACTGTTGACAAATTACCTCGTGTTTGGGTTTGTGATTTATATCGACCTAAGTGAACGGAACGCAGACGAAATTGTTAGCCAATTTGAATTTGCTCTGCAGCTCCAGCTGGAGACCTTCCCATTGAAGTGGATTTCCAAATCACCAAAATACACGCAAACTGCGCAATGGCTGAACGTGGATTGAGCAAACAACTGTATTTAAAACCTTAATCTAAAACGAAAGATGTGTTTGCTGTGGCAAGATGCGTTTGCTTTGGTAAGAGTACAATGTTTCAATTTCAACTGCTGGTTATCCTCCTTGGAAATAGGAAGTGAAAGAAAGGTCCCGAGACCCGATCTCAATCTCAATGGAGATTTGAGAAGCAGTCTGGTGTTAGCCAGGCTAGATTTACAGTATATGTCAATCCCTCAGTGAATGGGATACTGTAAGCCAGAGACAACAGTCGTGATGAGCAGCATGACGCTAACAGATACAACCTCTCAAACTTATTCAACATGGCACTGAGTGCACCTCAAAAACAACGATTTTCAGAAAAATAAAGCCATGTTTATCAGAGCACAGGAAATAAACACACTCAATTCCATGTAAAGTTTCTCCATGTAGCTATTCATAATTCTGGCATGTCAGATGTGGCTATATGACAATGATAAATGAGTAACTTTTAAGGGGTTTTAAGAAATCATGAGCGCAGACTACACATTTGATCAAATCAAATGATCAAATGTCACCTTTACAGTACATCCCTTTATTTCAGTCATGTGAGATAGGCCCACATGACATCTCAAAGGCAGAGAGACAGAGAGTGGAATTCTGCCCTAGCTGCCCAGTGGGAGTGGCGGGCCCTCTGCCCTCTGCACCCACCTGAAGATGTGTGCCACCACCCCTGGGCCGTACCAGTCGCCGGCCCGCTTCCCTGAGGTCCTGCCCAGCTCCACCAGCCTGTGCACGCCCAGCTGGGCGCCCGGGCCGTCCCCGAACCAGGACACCACAGTTCGGTGGTACACCTCCCTCAGGTGGGTGTGGGCCTCCTCCGCCCCACCCTGGGGCTGGGGGAGAGGCTGGGGGGCCACGGGTCTGTCTCCCGGCAGAGACGCCTCCAGAGAGGCCACCAGCTTCCGCGCCGCAGTGCTGGTCCACGTCTCGGCGTCCAGACGCTGGAGGGACAGAGCCTCCGACCAGGTCCAGTCTGAAAAAGAGGGTCAGAGGTTAAACGTGATGAAACACCAGAATGGGTTTTGTTGCTGTTTGTTTGGTGACTAAGGTTATGGAGCTATGACAGTGTAAGAAACAACATGATCAGACACACATTTGACTTTGATGATACTTGATATATCTTATAGGTAACCTACAAGACAGTCAAGAGAGCTTTGGTGTTAAAAATATTTCACATCATAGAAAAAGTCCAGCACAAATTAGAATATTGTGTGATAAAAACACTGGTTATCGACCCAAACAGCTGATAGCAAAATCTTTTTAGAAGTTTCACTTTCCAACAACATTTATACAAATCAAATCTCTTTCACACACTTTTGTCAATTTTTGGAAATTATTAAGCAACAAAGTGAGCAAAACCTGCAAGTTCACACAGGTTCCTAAGGAGAGAAGTCGGAGACATGCCTTTTGAAAGTCTGGAGATAAAAGTTGCTTTGAATTACTATCCAGCCATTTGACACATACATTTGCGATGCTCTTTTAATGAGACGGGGCGAAAGATAGAGGCAATTTCTTTAGAATAAAAGTCCAATTTCAGCATTCAGTGAGATCACTATTTCACTTTTACTACACTTTAGCCTTACAAACAGGGTGGGAACCTGTAATGGCAGGGGTAGGAGTGGTCAGGGTCATAAAAGAAGCTGGACCAAGCACCAAGGCATTAACATAATGACCTTGTGCAGGATCACCACTGTAATTGATCAATAAATTATTTTAAGTGGCCATTAGTTACTTTATAGTGAAAGATTTCTTTAATGACATATTTCAGATTCACCTGAGAAACCAATTCCTGATTAAATATTGTTTTCCATGTGGTTACATAAAACTTGGGAATCTGATCACCTCAGCTGGTGATTGAACTGACCAGGCGTATTGGTCAGGGCGTTACACAGTCTGCTGAAGGAGGGAATGTATAACATGTCTCTGGGGTGCCCTGACCTTCAATGACCTTCAGGCGAGTTCTTTCAGATCGCGCTTTCATTCATCTTTCGTTTTCCATATGCAAAATAGTGGAAGCTTTATCACAAATGAGGATGTGAACAGAAACCTCACAGCAAGTATCAGGTGGAAGTCACCTGAGAGAGCACAATAAACACGACACATGACGTCTCAGGAGAAAGACTATGCAGGCGCAGAGCAACAACAGGGCCAATGCTGGCTCAAGCCTCAGGGCCCGCAGGCTGGCAGGGCCCTGACTGACAGAAGTCATTGTTTCAGTTTAAATGTGAAGCCCATTCCTTGTTCATGTGAGTGATGAAACTTGGCAAAGAGTATCAGACCGGTATCAGGAAGCCTTGGTATGTAGACAATCTAGAAAGGTAATGATATTCGATATGTGTGACTAAACAATTTTAAGCTCTTTCCCATCTATCAGGCTAAAACCATGCAAATGTAGGCCACAAGTGGGCCTAAAATGTTTCCAGTCTAACTCTGCGCCGCCTTTATGTGACATTTTAAGTGGGTTTTTTTACCGTTTCAAGTAAGCCTGTATAACATTTTCTGAACTGAACTGATTCACACAGCCTCTCCTTGACCCACTCACTCTCATTCTCTCAAAAAACTGACCCATCCCTCCCCTCTATGCGTACAGGCTACAGGAAACAAAGCAAGTCATTCCAGGATAGTTGGTGCCACATAGAAAATAGTTGACAATGCAGTGTTCACTAAAAGTTGGCATCATCATGAGCACTTCAGCACAATCGTTCTTCTCAAAATTCGAATGAACTAAGCTTGTTTATCACAACAAAGTCAACTAAGTCAATGGCAGAAAACAAGTTCCTCAAAGAGATCATAGCATACGCATAAGGACATATAGGACAGTTAAGCTAATGTAAGAACACAGCTGGACTGTCTGAGGTTGTCGACAACTCATGGATAACTTCAGGCTACCATTCACTATTCATTAAATTTGATGGAATGTTTGCTCCTTTAATCCTGATGAAAAGTGACAAATATTTGACAAGACTTGAAGGGCTTGTGTAGAGGAGGCACAAAGACAGCCTGGACCACAGGAGAAAACAGAAACTTAAAAAAAAACACACACATAGGGAAATTGACCAGTGAATAGATATCCAATTACTTTGTGTGCATCTCCAGGCTTCAACCAGCACTGTTGTGGCAGCTGAAGCAGCGAGAGACAGTCAGGAAGAGATAACTGTAGAGAGGAGTAGAAGGGCAGGACAACTGTACTGTAGCTAACATGGTGCGCCGGGGGAGCCAGCTTGTGCACATTACAGCAAACACAGAGACACAGATGGCCTCATTTGTGTCAGGATACCAGGGGCATTTCACAAAGGCAGGATTAAGAGATCCAAGATAAGTGATAAAGCGAGGCTTGACCTTGCATTGTCTGGTCATCCTAGCGCAACATGTTTCATTAACACCAATCCAGGATGAGTAGGTGTGACTATGTCAAGCCAGGAGTAAGTAATTCAGATACGTGCGTTTTTGATATGAAGTGAAGTTTTTCTTTTTTGAATGGGGAAACACAGCTGTTTCTGTAAAACAGCGAGAGTAGGCGTGGTGGACCAACTGAATGTAAATTTACATATACACCCACGTGTGAGTGCTTCCTCACGAAGGCACGCGATGTCATTAAGAAAAGTGCTTGCCACTGTAAATGTACACTTAGCAGGCTGTGACTATGATGTTATATAATCTTTGAAACCGAATTCCTTGAAAACACCTTTGAAAAATTGCCCTCCATTTCCAATCAACTACTGCAGTAGGCTATTCATCAAACATATGACAACAAAAGAAGCAAGCAACAGCTATGTAACTAATTATAAGGCTACCACAATTAAAGTGACATTTATGGATTTCTCATCTCCATTCAATACAGTGAACATCAACACTCTTCTGCACTGCCTCCAACAGCTGCAAGTTAACCCAATTCTGACACTCTGGATTAAGGAGTTTTAAAGAACAGACCACGGCATGTCTTGTGAGAGTAAATGGGTTTAAGTCCACCAACACTATTTTTAACACCGGAGTGCCTCAGGGCTGCGTGTTGTCACCTGTCCTATTGTCTATACAAATGAGATCACCTGTAGCAGCAACGGATTCAAGCTATTTAAGTATGCAAATGACATGGCCTCGGTGGCCCACCTCAGTGATGAGGATTCCCTGTCCACTTACAAGCAGTATGTCAACACAATGGCACTTTGATGGTTGAGTAATATTTTTTTCTGTGGTTTTATGATAAAAGAAAAGCTATCTATATCTTTATAAATCGTATGTGCAGGTAGTACAGGTAACCAGCAAACCCATACAGTCTATGGGCATATCAAAATAGAGAGTTCAACATCAACAGACTGGATAATAGGCTTTTACCTAGAGTTTGGTCTCATTTTATCTAATGTGTTCTTTCTGTGAAAATATGGAGCTGTCAAACATTATTGGTAGAGCTTTCAGTCAATCTGAAAGGGGAAATGTAATGTACTGTAGGCGATTATGGTGCATTTCCTTCTAAATAAAAAGAAAAACTGGTTGTCAGACAAATCTGCAACTGTATGTCTGTGAATTTAGAGGAGGCACAAATATAGCTTAAATAGCAGCACTTTAATAACCTTAAAGATACCAGTGGAAAAATATGCAATCTTTTGAGAGCTACCAGCAACAATCTGCATCACCCAATCCTACAATCGTAGTTGGAGAAAAAGAGAAGGACGTCTAATGACAGCAATTCAGAATACTGAGGCTCTAACGAAGGGCACTATTCCTTAGCAGGATTCTGCCTGATATCAATTAATAAGTAACTGATATGACTTTTTCTCTCATGTATCAACTAGTGTCAAAGTTGTCATGCAATAGCCTAGTCTTCTCTTCCAAAACATATGCAATTTGTGTCTCAGAATCATGTTACTTTCATTATATGGTGACTGTGCATGTTCCTTAATATAGCATTAAACTCAGCTCAGATTAATAATAGTAATGTACATTGTGTTTTTTTACATTCTACTTAGTCTCAATAATCTAGCTGCTCACAATTTTTGTAGCTGAGTTGATGAAATTGAAGAAGTGACATTTTGGTTTGTGTTTAGGTTGTGTTTAGGATGAGACCGTTAGGATACAGCGTTTCATTGCGATTGCAAATTGGTACAACTACCTGATGATCTTTGCATCCTATGTGTTTTAGCCACATGGTTCTATGGTACTGTTGTCTAAACAGGTCAAAGCTAAGATTGGTAGATTGTAGAAGCTACAACTGATAGATGTTTTCAAACGACATTGTGGCATTTCTCGTGGCACATTGTTCCTTCAATACACACACGCCAGTGACGCCACATTCACTCACCTCGTCCCAGGAAGTGATTGATCAGGCCCTGAGCGAGCATCATCTGGCCTGCTCTCAAGGTGCAACCCCAGCCACAGTCTGACGTAAGGGCAGAACCAAAGAGAGCAGGAAAGTCTTCCCTATATGTAAGCCACACCCGGGAGGCAAAGTCCTTCCGGAAGGCTTCCACATCTCCCGTGACAATCTCATTCTCAGTGGACTGAACATTACTGTCGTCTGTCGGGCTTTCTTCATCTGCAGAGACAATGCAATGACAATGGCTCATATCACCGAGGTAACCAGGTGCTGAAATGTAAAATAAATAAATCTGCCTCCTAAAAAGGATGAATGCTTTGGAATCATGCTTTTACAATGCAAAAGTTATAAGATATAAACAACTACCATCTAGAAAGCATTACCTTCAACTTTAAAATGATAGCACTTCCCAAGGAGGAACACAGGAGAATTTCTGCTAAATGAGGTTTTAGACTTCAGCGCCCAGCCTGGAATATTGATTTAACAAATTAATTTCAACAAACCTACATTACTGCAGCAAAACATATTAGGGATATATGATACCTAGGTAAACTTCCATAAGAAAAAAGGACACCAAAACAAAGGTGTATAACTGGCTTCAAAAAGTGAAGTACCACAATTCTGTTATAACCATTCACTAAACCAACTGATGTTAATTAGCACAACTTGTCACACAGGTAGATCAGTTAATTCATGAATAATGCATTTAACTCTAGGCCTGCTTGCAAAAAGAATAGGCTATGACATGGTGCTTTCACTTTCTGAAGCCTGGGTTGTCCATCTCTGTCAAAAACCTGTGACACATTGTCCACATCCTGTCGCGTGTGTGTCAGGGTCAACCTCATAAACCAATCACAAGTTGTGTTGCTAAAAACAATATCGCATCAGCTGGGTTGATACATAAGACGTCCTCCACTTACTGTATTTCACATTGTGCCAAGCAGACACAAATTTTGACTTCAATTTCTCAACCTCGTCGTTCCCTTTTTCCATTTTGACCACCGTGAAGAACCCATCACAACGGGAGTTGAGTGACAGAGAAATCTTGTTTGTAGTCTCTCGTAGCTACGAATGCTGTGCAATTTCCCATTACTTCGTGAAACAGTTCAGCAACAAAAACAAGTTGAGAAAATGTACCTGATCTAACCAACTGCCAACCAAGTCAATTAACTACATGACGTTAGCGTTATATCTCAGAGTAACGTTTTGTCAAAGAGGCTCCTCCACCACCACCACAACAACACCACCACCACCCCACACATCACATGAGAAGCCCATCATACTGAGTGCTTGTAACTGCAAGCTGCTAATGTCTTACAATGTTTTCTGTCTATACTGACAGATTATTATTTTAAAAATCACATAGCCTATCTGGACAAGTTGAATCCATTTACTGTCTCTAAAAAAGACACCTAGCATGTTTGGGAGCTAACATTGTTCATACTTATCGGCTAGGTGTTAGCTCGATAGCTAACGAAGTAAATCACAGTAAAACATGAAATTGACCATTTCTTTAAATTAGCCACACTGATATAATACATCTTAGCAAAGAAGCGAGTTGAATCGTAATCATAGAAAATCTAATGTAGGACGCATACTTACAGCACACAATGCTGCTACATACTTTCAACTGTTGTGTTTACATTTTGAGGAACCTAGCTGGGAACCTCCGAACGACGTCTTTGCCGTATACGTCAAGACGCATCGTAAAAAAAGGAGTGGCACATCCAAGTACGCACTCATGTTCCAGTTATTTTTGAGTTGTGGCATCAACTGTGGTACCATATTGTAATTACGTTGCCTGGCATTTTTTACGGTCCACTTAATTCCTTGCTTTGATCACCGAATAACATTCATTTCATTTCAAATTTCTATTAACTGACCATCCTTAAAACTCCCACATAGGCTAACGTTGTAATTTCTTCCACACATTAACGCCTAGAATAAAATGGAATGACTCCTTAACTGTTTATAACCACATGACTCAGGAAAACGGAACCGACTCAATTCACACTCCTTGGTTTCCCATTTGGCTACTTGAACGTTTCCTACACAGGACAGGATATGAATCACCCTCAACAATTTCCAGTTTTCGCAAATAAAGAGGTCTGTGGATCACATCACTCCCTGACTGCACAGATGTTTGATTCCATAAGCTACACATTGTCCCTATCAGGCAACAAATAGTATCGGATATATAGAAAGATGCATTGGTCTGCTAAATGCAATTCATTCATGACGAAGGCATGTTTTTCATAACCCAAAGTGTGCATGAAAAACAAACAGGGTTGCGTTGCTATTCTGTTGATTACGGTAAAGCTATCTGGGAACTCCTGTCTCCTTTTTTCTTTCGCCTGCAGCCAGCAGAGCTTGAGAGCCTGGGAATTCGAGTAGTCAGCGGCAACAGCTATGGCTGAGCGCCGCGCCTTCGCCCAAAAAATTAGCAGGTAAGGGCGTTACCATGCGCATCCAAATTAATTACTGTTACTTTGCAGTTGCTGAGCGCTACATTTTGTCTCGTCTCTCCTTTCAATCGTCTGTAGCGGCGAACACAGACTCCAGCCATTCCCAAAAAGGGCCTAGCCAGCTAGGAGTTAGCCATAGAAGCCATATCAAAGATGCCCCAAGCGACCCACCCTGGTCATCTAACCACTGCTCTCTTCTCTGCTTGTGTTTGCTGGGATTGGCTTGTTTTGTGGCCACTTAGCCTAGTATATTGTTTGACGATGTACTTATAATAATAATCTATTCTTATCAAGGTTGATGTGGGTTTAGGCGTGTACAAGATTCCACAGAAATACGCTTTTCACCAGACTGTGTGCCTAACAACCAGATGACATACTGACACATCGGTTCGGGTAATTGCTAGCTCGTTTGCGGTATAACGTTATCCAGTGATCAAATGTGGCGTGAGAAATATCAGAATTTGTATCGACATGCATGTATCCTTATCCGATGCATTAATTGTGTCACTTCGTTTGGTTATAAATTTAACCATTTGGTGGAACGAACAAAGGATCTGTTTTTCAGCACTGTGAGCCAATGTGTGTGTGCAGCTAGCCCTTGCAATAAGCTATTCAATCTGTTGACGTAAACAATAAATTGGGTCAATGGAGATGGCGATAATAAATATGTACTAGCTTCTTCTAACGCCTTTAGTTAAAGTTGTATGTCAGTAAGAGGGCATTTCTGTCGAGAGATGCCTTCTGTTTACTCGCAAACCCTAAATTGTTTACCCACCCTTTTCAACATCTGCTTGGTAAAGTCACAAGTGTTTTCTCTTGGATTGTTTGTGTCAAGCAATCCAACCTTCATAATAGTCTCCCAGAGGTTTAGAAAGCAAGGCCTAGATGCATTTAAAGGGAACACATGACATTTCTCCCAACCCCTGTTTCTGAAGTATTTAGTTAGGTTGTGATACTGAAGCCAGCTTGCTTTTCATCCAGACCTTATTTAACTTTCCATTGGACTCTCTGCGTGATTTCCCCTGGTGGGTGTTGAGGATAATCAGGCAACGCTGGCTGCTTTTGGAAGTCTTTTCTGAGATAATCAGTACGATGTGGGGATATCACTACTGCACTCCACCCAGGCTTTGCTGAGTCCTCCATGCCAGATGACAGAAGCACCACCCCAGGAGGATTGGAGTTATCTTTGGTTCCCACAGAGTGTGTGTGGGTTTTGTGTGTGGCGTCGGAGCCTTTCGGCACACTGCATGTATATGTCTCTGTGTGTGTGTGTTTGCCTGTGAGCAAGAGTTTCTGTTGGGGAGCTTAAATGGCCCTAAGTGGTTTGAGAGAAAGAAGAATGGGTTTTTATTGAAATAGACCTACACAGTATTTTGGCGCACACACACATCATGAAGGACTAAGTGCACTCACCCGGCCTAACACTTTTATGGAATCTGTGGAACACTTTTAAATAGCTGGCCCATCACATGCTTAGCAGCAAGCTCTTAAACACGGTCTGTCTTTGAGCATCCTGAACAAAACACTTTAGGCTGATGTTTCCCTCTCTGACTGGCTGCTGCGATGGTCAGAAGACAAGATTCTCTTTGAGGGGAAACAGATAGACAGATCCATTCTAAAATCTCCCCTCTTGTCATGCTTGCCTGTCTGGTGGCCTTGGAGACTGACTGCGAAGACTTCTTGAAGAGTGCAGCGCTGTGCCTCTGGCCCGTGCCAAAAATACTCCGCAGAGCTGGACGGGGGTGACCAGTGGCCCTGATAAACAAGATGTCTGAGCACGGCACGCTAATCAGTTCGTCCTTTGCCGCAGGAGTGGCTGAAGTTAAATAAAGACTGTGCGAGGAATCAGGAGGGATGTGGCTGCTTTAGCTTTTTTTGTGGTTTAGCGTTTGTGTTTTTCTCAGTCTGTGAGGAGTAGTGTGTGTTGTGTGTTGTTAATTCAGTGAAGTGGTCCGAGCTACTCTTTTGCACCATGTGGTGTCAATGATTCAATTCTCTCAGGTGGGAGTTGTTGTTTTCAACCTGATGTCATTCTATTTCAGAGTTCAGGGAGCAGTAGGTAGTGACGTTGTGTAACTCGTTATGGTCTCTTCCCACTGCAAAAACTCTGTGTATGCTAGCTGTGTATAAGACTGCAGAAGAGCAGTTGTAGACCCCTGTGCATGCCAGTAAAAGAGATGACACTGTAGCCTGTACTGTCTTGCTTATGTAGGCTAATGTTAAGAAAATGATATACAAAATAGGTGGCTGTTCTAATGACAGATTGACGTTCTATGGTATGTATTGTGTAGCAGCTGGTACACTTAAGCTCCTAAGATATATTTCCAGATCTGTGTTCTCTCTTGCTTTGTAGAATTAGACCTGTGTGTGTACGTATATTTGGAAGCCATGGAAACAATAGATCCTTACCACCAAGGTCAAAACTGATAACCTCAAGGTAGTGTTACAGCCTATAAAATAGAGCTGTGCAAATTACAAACATGTTTTATAGATCACATATTTTTAGTTTAGGCCTGTTGACCTGCTTTGTGACTTGTGACTTTGTGAATAGAGACTCTAGATCTGGTGTTGTAGGCCCAGTTTGACATCAAATAAATCTTTGCCCAGCAAAGAAATACTGTAATCTCATTGTTATAGACCTATTTTTGGGGGGCGGTTGTCATACAAGCAGTTTTTCCCACCTCAATTAGTTTTTTTTAATTATGCATGATTTACTGATTTACTTCTGATTAAATTGGTAGCTAGAATGTCTTGCGGGAGCAATTGTGTTTAAGTGTAGTAGGCCTACTGCCTGAAGGCAAGCTCAGAAGGGGCCGGCAAGCGACTGGCACCTTGGCAGCGACGTGTTGTAGAAACCTATGGTGTAGGACAACGACTTTTCATTGGCAACAGTATTAAACCAACCAACCATATGAAATATTAAGAGGAGCTCTATTATGTCACTGAGTTCAATCGAAACAATGTCTTCTAGTGCTCGTGAACCGATAGCCCCTCCGGCTTGTATTTGGGAATCGGCCTTTATTTGTCCGAATCGACTGAGGCCCGGTTATAATCAGAATCTAGGCCATCATTTGTGGATTTATGCTATGTATGTATGTATTTGTATATATTAATTTGACATGTGTGTTGTTACCTGGAGTTGAAAGGATGGCCTGTACGATAAGCACTCAGCTGGCGGCACATACACCTGGCCACCACAATCGAATCTTATAGCTGAACTATAATACCAGGCACCTACTGTCAGGTTAGGTTACGCGCCGACCTCTGTGATGTCAATGACCTAAGACTTCTATGTATACAGATAAACCCCGGACTGTCTAGAGGAAGGTGCTCAAGTCTTCCAGGAGAATAACCAGGCGTTTTAGTACATAAGAAGGCAGGGGAACATCAAGGCCCTGACAGTTAACTCACGCGTAAAACATTCGGTCTCAGTAAACAGCTGAAACTCAGGTCATTTATAAGAGGTGCTTAGTTTCAAGGCTTAAACTAAGACTCAGAAAGAATAGAAAAGAATCACAGAAGAAAGACGTTATCTTTACCATCCTGTTTGGGAAGTGGTAGCCTCGTCCCAAAACAGAATACAAGCTGAAAGAATCGGACGTTGGATTAAAATAGTTTTATAATTCAGCATTTTTAAATACAGCAAAAATGCGGCACAATACAGCTTGTTGGTTACAATATGTAGGAAAAAGATAATTCCATTTTGTGGTGAGAAGGAAAAACAAAAGAAATTAATCCAATAGACGTAGTAATTCCATTTTGTGTTGAAAAAGGAAAAACGAAAGAAATTAATCCAATCGTGTCGAAAAAAGCAAAGAGACAAAATGAATTCTCGTTCCGTGATCTCCCTTGTCCGGGTGTAAGGCCACGAGAAGCAGGTGGATGATGCGGAGTTCCGATGTTCACTGGAGCACTAAGTCCCGCATACTTGGTTTCGCGACGACGTACGGAGTTCACATAATAACTATCAGGAGCTACAGAGTAACACAACACGTAAGACGAGGAAAGAAGAAGAAGCAGCCTCGGACTTTGGGTGACCTGCTTCTTATAGTCCTGATTTTTCCGTGACCCCATGGTCCTCCCTTACACATTCCTGGGGCGGTGCCCTCTTCACAGAACTTAATGGAAACTAAACTTACTTCAGAACATTCTAGACAGTCAAAGGCACACATCTCCGGGTTACAGAGCGGAGTTTTACATACATTCAGTGTTGACGAGAACATTCTAATTGAGAAAGATGCGTTCAATATCGGCATTTACTGGTTTTAACATACAAACAGTTTACATTTGATTACAGGCAAACATCGTAGGCTATGTTCATACGGAGTATGTTACATTCAGAATGATAAGTATTTCATTGCATTTGGTTACATTGTCGTGGTTTATTAATCGGGTAGGCTAAAAAGAAGCATGTCTTTATTGAAGGCACGTAAGTCGTTTTATGGTATTTTCACACATTTTGATTTTCACCCATTATTCCCCAAAACCCCATATCTAACGTAATACTTCTGGTATGTTGTATTAGTCAGCACTTTCATAGCATAACATTGTGTTCAGTCATTCATTCTGTCGTTTATTGGATAAGAATTTTATAGCGTCATTCATCCAGTCTTCACAACTTTCAGTCTCACACGCTCCTCATCACCAAGCGTTCAATTCAGTCTTTGGAGCTATTTGTTCAAATAGGCCTAATCACACACACTCTTCAACAGTTGCGCACATTCCTTCTCTTCCATTCAAACTGGCGCACTTGATTCAATAGTGGTTAGCGGGACAACAGTGTACTATATGGTTTCTGTTACGTTACTTCCTTTATCGACCTAAGCATAGTTGTCAAGGCAGGTGTCTCTCGTTGAGAGGACATCTCACATCTGGCTGATTTGTGCTGACGCAAAAGCAGCGAAGTGGGCGCGAATTCACGCATGCGTTCGGTGCTCCATGGGTGGGGCCTAGGTGACACGACACCCCCTACTTGGAGCAAAGGACGCAAAGGGGATTCAAGTCAAAATGTATTGTAAAGAAGCCCAAAAGGCTCAAGTTTGAAAATTATGAAAACACATCAAAACGACATGGGTCACTGGATAACTGTAGGCTAAATAATTGAGATTTGTCGATATGGGGACAGAGTCCACAAGCATAAAACGAACGTGTTTATCAAAGCAAACATACTATCAGGATACACACTATCTAAAGCCATGGGATCCGAGGGTTGTGTAGTAGTCCCTTACCCACCACTCAAGCCTAGCGGAGAGATATGTTCCACACGAAAGGGTATAATTTTAGCCTGGAGCAAAATTAACAATACTACCGTCTTTCGGTCACCTCTCGCGTCGCCGCACTCGAGCTTGGGGCCAAGGTGAGCTTCAACAGAACCCAATCCGATATGGCTTGATATTCCGTGATTTGTTGAGGTGGAGCTTGAGCCACATTTGAGGCTGTTCTCCTCCATTCGGTTTGGACTACATTAAGAAATTAACAAAGATTTATCCAGCGCCCCATTGCCATACATGTGAGGCTTTTTCAAAGATTTGTGTGATACTTGACTATGCGGAGTGACCACACGACTATGTGCAGGATGCTATTAAGACTCTATAGGTTAACATGTTGGTGGATGCAGAAAAGGGAACGATTCAAATCATCCCGCGCAACATTCAAACTTCCTCTCCCGCTCTGCGTGTATCACAGAATACATGCAACATTACATAATGTATAGGGAGGAATAACATGCAGGGCCATAAACAAGTACATTTCCAAACAGGCCATCAGAAAAGGTGAAGCTACATATCAGGAGTGTTAAGATCACACAATATTAGTCCAACAAAGTTAGTCGAGGTGGTAGCCCATCCAGTCAGATGGGAAACCAAACCTATTGTTATATTTCAGTCTTCCCAAAGACACAACATAATTAGTAGAGGAAAGATGTCGTTGTATTTAAAGTTAGCTAATAGTCCATCAAGAAATGACCATGCAAAATCAGTAGCATAAATGATCCTACGATACTCACCTATGTGTGGACTGGCACAGCAACATAGCACAAGGTATAAGCAATGGTTCGTTTTCGCAATGGCATGCGGATTAAGGTCATAAGTGGCAAAGTGTTAAAACCATGCATACTAACTGAGAAGTTATCATATTTGTCAATCGTACTACTCACGGAATAAGCAGAAGTTGGAAAAGGCCTATGCCTCCAGAGTTAAGAGTTCATCCGAAAAGTGAAGTCCAAGCGCAACATGGGCAGAGACCCAGAGCTTTTACGCACAGGGTCGTTCTACGTTGCGGCAAATAATATCACAAAAAATGTCGACAACATAACTTTAACATGGTTAGAACTATCTTGATAATGACTGGTTCCCTATTGGACAAAGGGTTTTGAATACATCTTTCTTTATCATTTAACACTGGGGACATTGTCATTATTCAACTGTCCAAAAATTCAGAGATTTGATATATTCTGGCCTACCACATCTATAAGGCCTTCAATAACGTTGGGAAAGTTAAATACTGTGGCACAATATTTACCTTAACTAAGTATAATGAACAAAAACTTACGTATAGACCCAATTACGGAACTGCTTGCCCATAGAAGTGAGTCCTCACTGTTGCTCAGCACTTCGTGAGCTTTCAGGACTATAATAAGAGATGGTTGAGAGAGATGCTTTGTCATGAAAGGTCTAAAGACATCTAACTGTCTTACTTCGTACCTACATCGTACCTACATGGGAGGCTCCTCCCCTACCAGTTCTACTTACCCACTCTGCGTCGGGGTCATCTGCAGGACCATCATGTCTGTTTGCGTTCACTTCTACATAATGTCTTTGAGTTTACTGGGTTTAAAAATATCCAAGAAAAATGTAAAATACAAATTCCCCTAAATAGAACATTCCCTAAATGAGTCTAGGAATGGACTGATTGATTTTGGTTAGCATATGCAGGCATCCTATCACCCCTCTAACAATAAACCATTAACGTTATCTCCCACTGGGAAACATCCAGCTGTGTGGGTGTCTTCACACTATCCCGTATTGAGAACTTTGCAATGGAAATATATGTTGTCTCTCGTAGAAAGCACTTTAACATTATTACTACAGCTGAAATCCAAAAAACCTATTAGACCATTCCTATGTCTGTCACCGAATATGCATCCACAAGTTTGAGGTAGCTAAGATGATTCTGTACGGAGTAACTTACGTTTAAGTTTACTCTACGTTTCTGAGAGCCTCGCGCATTGAAAATCCAGAAAACCAATTTCACTTCTTCCAGCGCAAATATGCGTAACTGATTTCCCTCTTCACACTGCGGTGTGGTAACTTAGAAAAAACCTGTAAATTCAACTACATCCATATGACTTTTGTAACGTTAACAACTACTAAGGAAAACCGAGCAACACACAAACTGTGTCCAATTAATACACAATCGATAAGTTTATCTTCATGTTAAGTTTCTGTTTCTGAACGCGCACGTAAAAACTGAGAAAGTCTGTAAGTTGAACCAATGATATCATAGTCCATTTCTGCCACACTGTCCGCTATACCGAGTCATGTCACAGGATTCTTACAGAATCAGGAATCTCACAAAAAAGAGTTGTTTCTTAATCACACGCTGTAGCTCAAATCTTCAATAACTTGCTTATTTGGACACATACAACTGTTTTCTTGACAACGTCACTATGATTATCCTATTATTGTCTACTTTACGCGCAATAGATAACATGTCAACTTGCGGGCGCGCCTATAGGTGCGGACAAAAATCTCTCAATGCAATACCATTCAGCACGAACCAATTCCAGAAGGGACGAGGTTATCGGGACTTTCGAGATAAAACGTCATAGGCTATGGGCAGAAAAACATAACAACAGTCCCCATCTCACATTGAACTGTAACAACATTAGTATTGAACTGCCAATTGCCCAAGTGTGACATTCTCCACATGAAATTTCGTTCCTCTGCATAAAGTTATCGATAACTACATAGGCTCATCTTGCGCATCAATATCATAACAGCACAATGCCCTAACCTTACCGGACTTCTCCAAAGTATCACGTAACCTGTTCTTCATCGAAAGTTATATGCATTATGTTACCGAGTAATATGGAACTATTAAAACCTATAGGAGGCCTACATGTCAAAGTTTGCATTAGTCTAGCCCAGCGGTCTTTGAATTGTATCAAATCGCATAAAATGATAGTCTCAACAGGACGGTTCACGGAAGACTATTAGCAGAGCCTATTCCAACTCCGACATTGTACAATTTCGTTTTTACCTTGCCCAAAAGTTTTCCATCGAACCATTTGACGTCACTTATTTCTACAATAAGGGTAATAGTATGAAACTTGAAAAGGATATTCTACAAGTCCATGGTCTACTGACTGAGAACCATTATCTGATCAGATCCTCACAACTCCACAGAGTTGGTTTCCGTCACGCATCACTGCTTCCAAGGCTCCTCTACCCAAGCCTCTAGAGGGCTGCCGAGATGGTTGTAAAGTAACCCCAATATGCATCGCTGACGTTTTTACCAATCATGGTCATTCAGAGGATAATTACCCAATTAAGTCACTATAAGTCCAAAATGATTTGTAAAGCAATGTTACAATATCCAATACATGCAAGCTAACTAGTTTACCAACAATGTTTGAAATGGCCAACGCTCCTCTGAGATTGTACCTATTGACTGAAGCAACCTACTAACGAGGATCCTGCGCAAGATTTACTACGGACCGATGAAATAGACTTGAGAAGTAAAGCCCCAAATATCTAAACAGTTACCATTCACATTTGCAACCTCCAATTAACTTTGTACGTTGTTACAACACATATGCCTACTCAACGATGAACTTCTATCTACAAACTCCAAAAAGCCTATGTTAGGGAAACCATCTAATGAGAACGAGGTGTGATATCCTAATGCGCACTTAACAGCACAATTAGCCGATCTTTTTACTTGATAAGGAATTCAAATTCAACCTTTTGAGAAGATCAGCTACTGGACTTTGGGGGATTCATTCGAACTCTGCCTCACAAAACTAATGTGATGGTAAACGTCTGGAAATCACTATCAGGATCGTCGGTTCCCTCAAGGAAAAACACTCAGACATGTATCAAAGGACAAGTCCTTGTAGTGAAGGCTATAGACTTCCAAAATGTAATATTTACCCAAGTAACAACGGTGAATCTGGCTAAAGCATCGTCCTCTGCCCGAAACAGAACTTAACCTACAGAAAATATATGTCCCAGAGATAGCCGAACTGTCAGGAAAATGTTGGGAAATTCCACTACACACAGATGTTGGGAAATTCCAAAACGTTGGAAACTCCAAAAATGTTGGAAAGTCCGCTACCCCCACCAAGGGTCATAAATCCGACTCTGTCCTGATTAGACAGGCGACAAAAAACAGAACACCTTGGGATCGTGAGTTCGAGAAGCTTCCCATGTCAGTTCACAATTAATGGCCTTTTTGGTTGCACCTGGCACATCGTCGGAATGTCAAACTCCCAAGAAGTGGCGCCGTTCCCTAAAACAGTGGTCCAAGTAGGCTACTCACAAACTCCGAATACAATTTTCAGACTATGGTTATGTTGGACAAAATCACGATTAGTAAAAAGAATACACAACATCAACGCATCTTCCCGCACCTTTGCTTCATAGCACAATAGAGTCATGGGCTGATGTGAAACATGTCGACTATAAAGATTACCGTTCTATGTAAACTAATATTCTAAAGATTTGTTGCGAAGACTGTCTAGAGCGGAACCCCTGCGCCCACAATGAGCAGTGGGTACGGTTCGCAAACATCTCCTTATCTAGCCTACTCCAAAACCCAATAAACATTGTGCTTTCCACATAAGAATCATTTCAATCTAATGTTTGCTTAATGTCCAAAAAATGAAAACTAAAGCCCGATGATCCGGCAAACATAATCTAGTAGGCCTATGTCTAGTGGCAACTGTACGTAACTATCAATTTATCCCTTCTGCAAACTTTCAGCTAGAAAGGTTACCATACATGAATGAAATCAAAGACGCATCTTGGTGGATTAGTTGCAAACGAAACATTGGATTCGTACCTTCAATAGTTTACGTAGGCTATACGTAACCGAAGCCTTTTTCTCCCTTCACTGACCACAGTATTACATTGAAACAGGCTATTAACTTGGCACTTACACTTTCCTCTGGTTTAATTAACAGTCGTCTCTCTCCGTCTATGCGACGCACGAGGTTCAAAACACAGTCTTTTTATTTTTGTTTTGTTTTCAAAAGTATTTTACTCGCTATGTTGAACTGTCTCTCATCGTCCTTGCTTCTTCAGCTTGTGTCACAGACGGGTGTGACAGATCGTAATCTCCGAGAGTCTATCCACTTTGCATGATAGCTGCGGCCGTGTCCTACATCCTGTTAAGTAGCCAGAGTCACAATACTACATTTCTAATAACTTTTAAAACAAATGGGAGGATATGTAAACGAGGTTGTTTACCGCATAAGGCAACACCGAAGCATTATGGACAACTTTTCATCCCGATCACTATATGGCAAATCAAATACTGCATCTTCACGCAGCCATGGATCCCCAAACCTACGGAGTGGGCTATCCCTCTGCAGGAACTGTTACAAGTTACGTATTGAAACACGACGGAGTCAGGATAATTTAGATGATCTATAAACCATTCAAAATCATACTATATCTAATTAGGCTACGAGACCAACACTAAAGCACTTTCATCTATTGCGCGCACGTTCTTTGATTACCCAGTTTCATGTCTCATTCTGTCGGACTACAGATTCGCTACCTGAGCTGGTAAACGGATGTAGGGAATGCAGAAATGACATTCACCCTTCTACGCGTTGGTAAACCACTGAAATGAGTTTTTAGAAACTTTAGTTTAAGGTACGAAAACTCTTTAATGTTGTCTTAAGGACAAGGCAGTCGGGAGTTTAAGTGATTTTGCTTACTTTAGTAACGACGATAACCCATTATAGCAGCGAAACAACATGGGTATTGGCCAGACACCCACGAAGCGTTACCACCACAATGCATCACCGAAGCACAAAAGTTTTATGTAACTCACTAGACTTTCAATCACTTTTGATCCATTTATGTATCCTACTGCCTTACTATTGCACGCAACTAAGAACTCATTCACTAAATGCATGATTAGGAACCGAATGGTAAGTTGTAAGCACTATGCTCTCGCAATGTATATCAGTGATGTCTTCAGCCTATCTGAATCTCGGTGCTTACTGGAGGGGCGCGACCCCCCACAGCTCAACCGCAACTAGGGAGACTCAGACGGCCATGGAGTTAGAGAACTGGTGGTTTAACCGCAAATGATTAAAAGTTTAAAAGGTTGAAGAGCCAATGGCATGGCTAATATTGTAGCAAGTAATGCAAGTAATCCAGTAGCATACCTGGTGCGTTCTATGCATCGTTACCGCAAACACAGGGCACGAAGTATGAAGTATGATTCACAAGAAAAGTGTAATACATCAGACACTTGTTACATACTTTTACCGAGGGATTATATATTAAACCCGTGTATTCTTTTACGTGTTCCTTTAGTAGGAAAATTCTCGTCTACTGATAGAGAACCACATAAAATTAGGCCGAAACAGGAGATTTCTCTGCCACAACCAACGTAACACAAAGCGCCGTAACACAAAGCGCCAGCACAACGCAATGCTCCTGTGGCACCGGGCACCTGTTAAACGTCCACTTTTGACGATGGGTCTTGCTAAACCACATATGCCGTCTGATATTGTTTAGCTACTTGTACCTCCTGCTCCAAGAATTGTCTCTATCACAGTAGGACCGAAGAAAACAACTTAGTCTGCCATCGTTAAAGTTCAAGCTGGAATGCGCTGACATCCGCCTTTACGCACAGCTTTCCGACTATAAACTCGCCGACAAAGCACGAAGTGGCGGGGATGTGGGTATAGATCTTCTCCAAAAACTTAAGATATTTGTTTAGATATCTATTTTAAGTTTCATGTACCACTTGTCTAGGGTAACCCGTCCTCTGGCGCTTTTATGGCCTTCTGCCTTATCACCACACGCAACAAGTGCAGCCTCTTATCTGATCAACGCAACCAGTGCAGCTTCTTTCTGACGCTACACCTGCTACTCTCCCAGTATGCCGGCTTACTGAGACCCGCTCCCAATAGCGGACTCGGTACACAAACTTTCTGTAGTGTTTGTCGAGGAATAACAACGTTAACCCGTGGGGAAGAGGACTATTCTGTTTCTCACAGCATGCACAAACTAGGACGACCGTCTCCAATGCAATTATTAGCATGAGTCTCAGAAAAAATCGCTTCTACTCAATCCTCTAATAATGCTCCTTATTAGTCCGTTTACATCCCACTTCTGACACCATGTGTTGTTACCTGGAGTTGAAAGGATGGCCTGTACGATAAGCACTCAGCTGGCGGCACATACACCTGGCCACCACAATCGAATCTTATAGCTGAACTATAATACCAGGCACCTACTGTCAGGTTAGGTTACGCGCCGACCTCTGTGATGTCAATGACCTAAGACTTCTATGTATACAGATAAACCCCGGACTGTCTAGAGGAAGGTGCTCAAGTCTTCCAGGAGAATAACCAGGCGTTTTAGTACATAAGAAGGCAGGGGAACATCAAGGCCCTGACAGTTAACTCACGCGTAAAACATTCGGTCTCAGTAAACAGCTGAAACTCAGGTCATTTATAAGAGGTGCTTAGTTTCAAGGCTTAAACTAAGACTCAGAAAGAATAGAAAAGAATCACAGAAGAAAGACGTTATCTTTACCATCCTGTTTGGGAAGTGGTAGCCTCGTCCCAAAACAGAATACAAGCTGAAAGAATCGGACGTTGGATTAAAATAGTTTTATAATTCAGCATTTTTAAATACAGCAAAAATGCGGCACAATACAGCTTGTTGGTTACAATATGTAGGAAAAAGATAATTCCATTTTGTGGTGAGAAGGAAAAACAAAAGAAATTAATCCAATAGACGTAGTAATTCCATTTTGTGTTGAAAAAGGAAAAACGAAAGAAATTAATCCAATCGTGTCGAAAAAAGCAAAGAGACAAAATGAATTCTCGTTCCGTGATCTCCCTTGTCCGGGTGTAAGGCCACGAGAAGCAGGTGGATGATGCGGAGTTCCGATGTTCACTGGAGCACTAAGTCCCGCATACTTGGTTTCGCGACGACGTACGGAGTTCACATAATAACTATCAGGAGCTACAGAGTAACACAACACGTAAGACGAGGAAAGAAGAAGAAGCAGCCTCGGACTTTGGGTGACCTGCTTCTTATAGTCCTGATTTTTCCGTGACCCCATGGTCCTCCCTTACACATTCCTGGGGCGGTGCCCTCTTCACAGAACTTAATGGAAACTAAACTTACTTCAGAACATTCTAGACAGTCAAAGGCACACATCTCCGGGTTACAGAGCGGAGTTTTACATACATTCAGTGTTGACGAGAACATTCTAATTGAGAAAGATGCGTTCAATATCGGCATTTACTGGTTTTAACATACAAACAGTTTACATTTGATTACAGGCAAACATCGTAGGCTATGTTCATACGGAGTATGTTACATTCAGAATGATAAGTATTTCATTGCATTTGGTTACATTGTCGTGGTTTATTAATCGGGTAGGCTAAAAAGAAGCATGTCTTTATTGAAGGCACGTAAGTCGTTTTATGGTATTTTCACACATTTTGATTTTCACCCATTATTCCCCAAAACCCCATATCTAACGTAATACTTCTGGTATGTTGTATTAGTCAGCACTTTCATAGCATAACATTGTGTTCAGTCATTCATTCTGTCGTTTATTGGATAAGAATTTTATAGCGTCATTCATCCAGTCTTCACAACTTTCAGTCTCACACGCTCCTCATCACCAAGCGTTCAATTCAGTCTTTGGAGCTATTTGTTCAAATAGGCCTAATCACACACACTCTTCAACAGTTGCGCACATTCCTTCTCTTCCATTCAAACTGGCGCACTTGATTCAATAGTGGTTAGCGGGACAACAGTGTACTATATGGTTTCTGTTACGTTACTTCCTTTATCGACCTAAGCATAGTTGTCAAGGCAGGTGTCTCTCGTTGAGAGGACATCTCACATCTGGCTGATTTGTGCTGACGCAAAAGCAGCGAAGTGGGCGCGAATTCACGCATGCGTTCGGTGCTCCATGGGTGGGGCCTAGGTGACACGACACATGTCTCAGTGGCTGTTGCTTGGAAATGGTACAATCCTATATAAGTGCACAAGGTGTGTGATGACAGGATGATTGTCCGTGTGTATTGATGCTTGACCATTAACAATGTTCACTTTCTTCTCCACTCTCTCCATAATCCCTCTCTCTCTCTCTCTCTCTCTCTCTCTCTCTCTCTCTCTCCTGTCTCCCTTTTCTGCCTCTCACTGTCATCCTGACCCTCTCCTCCTCCTCTTGCTCCACCTGCTCTTACCATGCTCCTCAGGACGGTGGCTGCTGAGGTACGCAAACAGATCGCAGGTCAATATGGAGGCTCTCCTCAGCTCCTCAAGAACCTCAACGTGGGTGCCAACGCCGCCAGCAACACTGTGAGTGTCCAGCCCGCCGATTTGAAACAGACTGGAATGCAGTGCATCCGCTCACAAGCCGTGAAGCAGATGGTGAAAAAACAGCCATTATATAATTCTGCCAGCCAGTCTTAAAAAATATGCAGTTCAGATGTCTCTTATAATGGCAGAGTATTTCCATATGGCAATATGACAATAAATGGCACGCGATCATATGTTTTATCCTAGAGTAAATGTTTACATCAGAGAGAAAGAGGAAGCCAATCTGCACACCTCAGTTCTATGGGTCATTTATTGTTGATAAAGCAGCCTTGGTCATCATCACCCAAACCTCTGCTGTAGTGCTATTCCTCCGCATATTTTCTAGTAGCAGCATGTGTTGATTGATCCTTATGCTAGAAGCCTTGGATATAGGGTCCTAAAGAAGCTCTGTCCTTAATTACTGTAACAGTGTCATAATCAGTCTACAGTAGTCAGTAGTCTACAGTTTGAACTTGAAGAACTGGTTTGTGAAGTTGTCGTTGCGCTTCCATTTCAGAAAACCCCTTCCTTCAACTTGTACTGTTATCAGGAGTTCTGTGGTCCTTTTTTTATCTAGCTTTTGAGAGAGCAACTTGTATGACTAAGCACAGAGATCCGCACGAACCAAATTCCAACTTGGAAGTAAAATGTCTTGAATAATTAAGCACCACTGTTGTAGTTTTGACAGTCTCTTTTGCACTTAGAAGATATTCATTTTTTACATTTTTCACGGTGCTCAGCATTTTTGCTTGCTTAATGAGTGGTGTAAAGAAGTTGTACTGATTAATATAAGAACAGCTATGCGCTTTAGTTTTACAGTATGGCATCAAATCCTGCCCGTCTCTCTATCTGTCTCTGTCCCTGTGTGGCTTTCTTGCCCTCTCTCACTTTTTCTCTCTTTCTATTTGTTTCTGTTTTCCTCTTTATCTTTCTCTCTCTCCTTCTCTTATTCTCTCGCTGTATCTACGTTCTTGTCTGTTCCCCTCCACAGGTTCCTCTCACAGAGACAGTGGAACCGGTGGACTTTGAAGAGTACCTCATCACACATCCCCCTATTGTTGAGTCGGGGCCACTGAGGGACCTCATCGAGTTCCCCCCTGATGACATCGAAGTGATCTACACGCCTCGCGAGTGCCGCACAGCGGGCCAGCCGCTGCCAGAGGAGGGGTGCGTGTGTCTGTGTGTCTGTGTGTCTGTGTGTCTGTGTGTCTGTGTGTCTGTGTGTCTGTGTGTCTCTGTGTGTGTGTGTGTGTGTGTGAGAGAGAGAGAGTGAGTGTGTGTGTGCTCATGTACTTTACGCATGCACATGCGTGTATGCTTTGTGACTGTCCAAGTTCAATCTGTCCATTCTGTTTGTTGTGGGGAAACCCCCATGTTTGGGTGGGAGTAGTAGACACAAGCTATCATTATTGCCTATAGGCCTGATTACTGACGGCCTAACCCAATTACACTCTGCTGGAAGCCTCTCCTCATGCTGATGCTAAACTCATTGCTACTATTGATTACAGCAAATGAAATCAGATGGCTAACCCACTTAAACTCTGCCAGTCCTGTGTATGTGAGAGAGAAGGGTCTTCAGTTGCCTTACTTTCTTTTTTACAGTATTTATATGATTACGTTGTGCTGCTCAGGCGGATTCTACCAGTTAGTCCATTTAATTGAGAAATTGCTATGTAAACATTAGCAAGAGTTACTGAACGAATCGTTAATAAGGGGAGGGGAAAAAGACTTTTGCCTTATGACTATGCTGATTTTTTTCCTCTGTATGTTCTCCTCTCTCCAGTGACAATGATGCTCACGTCAGAGATTGTACTCGGTCCTACACAGAGGAGTGGGCTGTCGTCAACCGCAAGTAAGAACGCCACAAGTGTGCATGAAGGCAGAACATTGCCACATAAAGCTATCATTTCCATTAAGCCCTTCATTTCCATCTGTGTCTCAGTGTGTCTCTGTATTTAACCATTTCCTTCCTTTTAACACACACCATGTAACAGAGTTTTATGATATAATGGGTGAGTTGAGAGTTAGATTGTAGTTTCTTGCTTTTGATACACATGTAACATCTAGTGCTAGTGTGCCGCTTTCATAGGACTGTTGGATATGTAGGCTTTCATGCATATTCAAGCCGCTTTCAATTTATATTTATCTGATTCAGGGCTAATGCACACAGTCACTGATGTGTGTTTCTTTGCTTGAGCACATTGCTTTAGATTAGAAAGTTAATATGAGCCCTTATGATCAGTTGGCTGGCGGCTATTTATATCCATGACATTTCTGTAATCTCAGACAAATGAAGGGCATGACCAAGGATGTTTGAGCCTCAGTCCTGGGCTCCAGTAGCCTGGTCCTAACCATCCCATAATACTACCATTTCATTTCGTATTATGGTCTGGAATTTCTTTGCTCTGAAGCGCTTGCAGGAAGCGGGAAGTAACGCCCAGTTCTGGTTTGAATTGATTGGACAGCTCTCACCCAATCGGCGATAGTTACTCATAACAACATAGCGCAGGCGTTTAACGTCATCGTCACGAGCGCCCTCCCCCTTTCGCCCCCACCAACCCGTCCCTTCGTTTATTGGCTGCTTTCTAGAGGGGGGGCGTTCTGTTACAATTCTACCGAGCAGAATGCTCCACAGAGGAGCGCGGCCAGACTCGTAGTGGAGGCAATCCTTGGCCGGAAGTACGTGGATGGCTAGCGAGGCTAGGGCTCCAGTGCCATGCTTGGTGTGTTGATATTGATGTTTGTAGTTTTGCCATAAACTGCAATGTTACGACCGTGAGTGCGTATGCAGATGTTATTTCAGAGATCCCGTGTGGAATCCGAGTTTCTGAGCCACAGTGATATGACGTGTTCTAGATGATGGTGGAATTTTCTGCACTATGGAGGGATTTTTGAGAGAGTCTGCAGAGCCAGTGTAATCACAATCCTGAAGCAAATAGCGCTTGTGGCTACTATAGATAGATAGATAGATAGATAGATAGATAGATAGATACTTTATTGATCCCCAAGGGGAAATGCACGGTCCCAGCAGCTTAAGACACCACACACAACATACACTAAAATGTAAACAGGATGATAAAAAAGCAAATCAATATGACTAAAAAGAACAGTGAAATATACCAAAGATAGAGATGTACATGAATGTACTGAGGATTGGTACTGTGATCCAGTATGAGGTGTGTGTCAAGGTGGTAGTGCAAAAGGTACTAAGGTCCTGTCTCCCTTAGTAAAGATCTACAGCATGTTGCATAACTTGAAATGCTTTGGATCAGGAAGTGATGGGTTTGTGTTGTGGTCAGGTACCATAAGCTGGGCACTGGGTTCAACCCCAACACCCTGGACAAGCAAAAGGAGCGGCAGAGGGGACTTCCCAAACAGGTGTTTGAGTCAGATGAACTGCCAGATAGCAGCAGCTATCAGGATGATCAGGTAACACCTGCCCCAACAACCTCACAGCAACCTTACATGTGCTGCTGCAAGCTGCTTAGCTTAACCACAAAATAGAACTTTAAGTTCCTTTTTGATATAATTCATGTTAATAATAATAATAATAATTAATTGTATTTATAATGCACTTTACATCAAGTTAATGATCTCAAAGTGCTAACTGTGTTATTGCCTTTGCTCTAGTGTAGTTGTCCGTTTGGTGAATGGTCTGTATGACTGTGGACGTTTACGTCTGAATGTCTCTCACTTTAGGATGACTTGAAGCGGAGGTCCATGTCCATTGATGACACGCCTCGGGGCAGCTGGGCCTGTAGCATCTTCGACCTGAAGAATTCCCAGCCCGATGCCCTCCTGCCTCATCTGCTAGACCGCGCCCCAAATGAAGAAATTGACCGCCACAATGAGGACCAGCGGAAGTCCAATAGGCACCGCGAGCTTTTCGCCCTGCATCCGGCCCTGGACGAGGTACACATAATACACAAATAAACTGAGGACGTGGTCTTTGTTTACTAACTTAGAAATATAACATCAGCAGCGTTAGTGTTGGATTACAGGAAATAGCTTGACCTGTTTCCATGGGAGAATATGCTTTGGACTTTTTTTTCTTATTATATTTTATGTATAATTTTATGAACGTCCTTAACTACAAAATTGACCTGTTAGCCTGGCTAGCGTCTGGGAACCAAACCTTCATTTTCTCGTATTTGAAAAAAAAAGCCCAGATCCGTTTATTTGGCGCCAGAGATGTCAATCAAATGCGTCTGCGCATAGCTCATCATCGTCTTGCTTTCCCCCCTGTTCTGTGATTGGTCCCCTATCTGAGGCAAAAATTAGGGCGGTAGTTTCCAGGCTGCCTAGGCAGTGTGAATCAAATTGTGCGCAAGGCAGCATGGGAACACCCAGGATACTGACATGTGGTAAAAAAAAAAAAACATCCCTCCCTCATTAACTCATACAGGCGTATGCTGTGCTAATTGGTCTGCTCTGTTTCAGCGCTGCTTCATGCCTTTGCTTGTCTCACAGGAGGAGCCAATAGAACGCCACTGTGTGCCCGAGGTCCCCAAAGAGCACTTTGGTCAGAGACTGTTGGTGAAGTGCTTGTCCTTGAAGTGAGTGGAGGTCGTTTTAGAAGCTTTTTACTCTGTTTCGCTTGCCGCCTGCAAGATGCTTTGTGCTGACACGTGCTGTTTCTTTCTTTTCTTTCGAGGTTTGAGATTGAAATCGAACCAATATTTGCAAGTTTGGCCTTGTATGATGTCAAGGAGAAGAAAAAGGTGAGACACTGGTTTGTGACACATCTGCAGAGTTGCACTGTGGGAGAAAAGCTGTTAACGGTGACCTTAGTCTCTCCAAGAATAAGCTGAGTCTATCACTATGTTATGGAATACTATCTGAGGTGAGAGAAAATGCACACTGGCACTCTGTCACCATCCTGCAGAACAGGATCTCTTTGCAAGGTCATGTTTGAATTGCACATTATGTTATGAAATGTGTGAACTGCACACCGCACACTTTTGTGTGCCCAAAATGGCCCAGTTCATCGTAACAGTGTACCGTGAGGCACTTTCTCTCCTCTTGTCCATATTTCAATACTTTCTGACCAGCACTAGGGGGAGCTACTAAGCCCTGCTGGAAATGACTTTTTTTCCCTCATCTGAATTTAATTCTCTGTCCTTTGTCAGATATCAGAGAACTTCTTCTTTGACTTGAACTCTGAGCAAACCAAAGGCATGCTGAAGCCTCACATCCAGACGGCTGCCATCTCCACTCTGGCTCGATCCGCCATCTTCTCGATCACCTATCCTTCCCAAGATGTCTTCCTGGTGATCAAGGTCAGTGGCGGAAAACAGAACTCAGAACTCCAGAACTCTCATGGGAGATGGGCTGCTCTGATGTTCTGTGTTACTCACAGTTCAATGAATGCCCTCGTGATGAACTCATGTCCTTATAAGATCCTCAGCCTCCACAACAGAGAGGAAACCTCTCAATGACCGCAGCAACTAATTAACAATCTCTTCTGTGCTATTTAGCGGAGACTGTATGCATATCGATGTGAATAACCCTAACCCTAGATTGTTTCAGTAAAGAGGAAGTTCATTTCTGAGGTCTCTTTCTTGGTTGCTGAACTGGTAGAGCGTCTTGTTAAAACAGCTAAGCAGAGCAGATGTGTAGGATTTAGTCCTTGCACAATGCTTTAGATAAGAGCAAATACATATAGAGTATCTGCACAGCGTGATAACATGTACAAAGCAGACTGCACCCACCCACACAAATATCGGTGATGTCATTTCTCCCTTTTCCATGCGGATTCGGGTTCATTCACTGTGCTTTGTTTGAATTCTAGTTGGAGAAAGTGTTGCAGCAAGGGGACATCGGAGAGTGTGCCGAGCCATACATGGTATTCAAAGAGGCTGACGCCCCTAAAGTAAGTCCGCTAATCCAGTAAGGGTCACCAGCTTGCCAGCTGTTGCCCTCACCAAACCTGATTCTTTGGTTACAGTGTGTTGAGTCAGAGCTCTGAGGTTATGGCATGCGAGGGGCTGGAGTTACTCTGTGGATGTTTGAGTAACAGGGCAGTGGGTAACAGAAGCAAAAGCACAGAGGTCTGCCTCAGAACAACTGTTCATTCAAATGCAACTTTACGGTCACAAAGGTTTACAGTCACAGTGACCCTTTGCCCATTTCTTTGTAGAAAGAAAACCAAAATGTTTCAATAGAGTAATCTGGACCATGTGACAACACATGCTTAAAAAAAATGTCTGAAAACTACTTCTCCTCTGTTATAGCACTCTGCTGAAATATAACCCCAAGTGGGGAGAGCAGTACTAGTATTGACTGGTCACTGTTTTTCTTGGTCAGAACAAGGAGAAGTTGGAGAAGTTACGTGGCCAGTCGGAGCAGTTCTGCCAGCGCTTGGGCCGGTACCGCATGCCCTTTGCCTGGACAGCCATCCACCTGATGAACATCGTGAACAGCGCCGGCAGCCTGGAGAGGGACACCGAGCTGGAGATGGGCCTGCCAGGTGATCACCCCCACCCCCCCCACCGCGCCCTTTCAGTATAGAGATACCCATAGATGTATACAGTGAGGAGAAAATGTATTTGATACCATGCTAAAGTTGCCTAAAAAGAGGAATATAAAATCATAATTTGACAATTGATCTTAATGTCTTAATTCAAAAAATGAGTAAAAATAAAACCGCTAAGTACACCAATTTTCTTTGTGATTGAAGAATGTATCGTAAATAAATAAATGTTCTTCCTAAATGCTAAGGGGAAGGAAGTATTTGACCCCCAATGTAACCCTATGGGAATTTAACCCATAGGGTTAACATAGGGGCAGGCAGGTTATTATTTTGTTAAGGTCAGCTATTTCATGGATCCAGGATATTATGCATCCTGATAAAGTTCCCTTGGCCGTTGGAATTAAAATAGCCCCACATCATCACATACCCTTCACCATAGCTAGAGATTGGCATGGTGGTTTTTCCAGTAGGCCTATTAGCCTGTTTGATGCTCATTGAGCTCAATGCAAATCAAAAATGCAAATTATTATATTCCTGTTTTAGCATGGTATCAAATACATGTGCTCCACACTGTATATATGTCTATGGTGATACCAGTGATAGGTTCTCACCTTTTGACCCTTCACTTGTGTGACCATTGCAGAGCGGAAAGGGTCCTGGTCAGAGCGTAGGAACTCGAGCATTGTGGGCCGGCGCTCCCTGGAGAGGACCACCAGTGGGGACGAGTCCTGCAGCCTGACCAGCTTCAGGCCGGCCACTCTCACCGTCACCAACTTCTTCAAGCAGGTCAGGGGTGCTCCTCCCTACTGGGGAGAATTTAAATGAGTAACATTATAGATGTATTTTTTATCTTGACACTTGTTGTGAACTTGTGACCCTTTACTGAAGACTGAAACCGAGTGGGACGCATTTGTCCTTCTGCACCATTTTGATCTTGTTCAATAATAGCTTCAAGTAAACATTAGAACTCTGAATTTGGGTCTGACTCACTGTGCTGATGCAACCAAATGGACAGATGCCCGGTAAATAAAGTAAATCCTTTTAGTAGTAGTAGCCATCAACTGAATAGTCAATGTTTGCTTATCTGATGTTGCTGGGCGGAGCTAATATGCCCATCGTGAGGTGATGTGGTTATCAGCTTGTGTGTGTGTGTGTGTGTGTAACAGGAGGGTGATCGTCTGAGTGATGAGGACCTCTATAAGTTCTTGGCTGACATGAGGAGGCCCTCCTCCGTTCTCCGTAGGCTCAGGCCCATCACAGGTGAGTGTGCGTTTACCTGAGTGGCTCAAACCCAGTAGGGGCACATGGCAGAGTAGGAGGGTCTTTGTTAAAACTAGAACACAGGGCTCTGCCAAGCGAAAGCACAGCCACCTCCTGGATCAAGACGGCGATACAGATCACTCCCAAAATGTAGCCATTTCTTCCTTGGGCCATTTCAGACCTTCCCTGAAAATTTAATCGAAATCCATCCATAATTTTTTGAGTTATCTTGCGAACAAACAGACAAACAAACAGACAGACAGACAGACAAATGAACAAACAAACCCCGATGAAAACATAACCTCCTTGGCGGAGGTAATAGCAAGTCCTTATTTTGTGGACTCAAAACCTGTCTTTACGTGTGTATGTTTCTTGTATGCGAAAAACTCAAACATGCCTTGCAGCCAGTGCAAAATTCTCTGGAGCAGAAAGACATGGGCATGTTGTAAGCCAAATGCTATCCCTTAGAGCTCAACTTCCACTGTGCACTTGTCAGGTAGAAAAGAGGAGCATAAATGAAAGAGACAGAGAAATTTAAAATGTACAGAATACAGGACATTCGGGGGCACTGTGGCACAGCAGGCTACAGCGCCCGTACCATTTACGGGTCCGAGTGCCCATGGGGACCCAGGTTCGAAATCGAATCAATCGAAGTCATGGATGTTGAAAAATCGCATGATTGAAACGACAACACAGAGGACAAGTCTGAGAACATCCTCCACTCCTCTGCTGTCCCACCTTTTCATAATCCTTGTTCTCTTGCACTCCCCACAGCCCAGCTGAAACTGGACATTTCCCCAGCCCCTGAGAATCCGCACTACTGCTTGACCCCTGAGCTGCTGCAGGTCAAGCCCTACCCCGACAGCAGGGTGCGCCCCACCAGAGAGATCCTCGAGTTCCCCCCCAGAGATGTGTATGTGCCCAACACCAACTACAGGTATGCTGACACTCATTTGTTGAGGAGGTTTCACACACGACACGGGTGAATTACCTGAGGTGTTCAAGTTCAGTTCAGTTGAACAACATCCTGTCTAGCTCCATGCTAGCTTGTGTTGTTTTCAATTGTGGTTGTGTGTGTATTAGTTTTTGTGTGAGAGAGAAGGGAAGTTTGCAGGGTTTTTAAAATTGAATGTGCCACGGTCAAGAGTCTGGATCTCTGACGTGTGCTTAGTGACCCAATGTGAGTTCACTGTTACCTCCATGACCACTTTTGCCGTGTGGTTTTTTTTCGTGTTCAGCTTTCCAAAAAATGTGCGTTGAGTTTGTTTGCGGTGTATTGCATTTCTCTATTTCAACATAGACATTGATCACCAGTGGCTCTGCACCTCTGTACACTGTAATGCTCAGCTGAGGAGCTCCTCAAGGTAACTTGCAACACAACAGCCTTTTGACAACCCATAGGCTTTGACCCTTTGCAATTTGTGTTTCTAATTTTAGTCAAGGCCTTAGGGGCATAGGTTGGTATCAGTTCACTGTGCGTGCGTGTGTGTGTGTGTGTGTGTGTGTGTGTGTGTGTGTGTGTGTGTGTGTGTGTGTGTGTGTGTGTGTGTGTGTGTGTGTGTGTGTGTGTGTGTGTGTGTGTGTGTGTGTGTGTGTGTGTGTGTGTGTGTGTGTGTGTGTGTGTGTGTGTGTGTGTGTGTGTGTGTGTGTGTGTTTGCGTTTGCCCAGAGAGAGACCCTGAGTTGGGTCAGTGCTGATTGATGAGACCTGGATAACCTATATCAGTGCCATGATCTCTGAAGCAGTTGGAGCGCCGCTCCGTTTGTTATGGAGTTGTGCCAGCTCAGCTTAGGGCACTGTCCTTTAATGCACGGTCTAGCCAGGTTCATATACTTATAGCTTTACATTGATTTCCTCAGATTTGCATGTAGTTGTCAAGGAGCCAGCGTGCTTCAGATTTTTAAGCTAAGAAATGGTTGACCATGAAAAAGGGGCTTTCAAATGTGAACCCCCTGTAATTCATTTCTATTCAGGAAAATTGACCAATTAGTGGTATTTTTATTCATGTGTTTTGATGAGGAACTGTGATTGATGACCACACATATCAGAAATAAAGTGACTCCAGTCCTGTGTAATTTGAGTCTTTTTAAATACTTTTAATTGTATTGTCATTATAAATATGAAGACTCTGTAATTAGGTAAGAGAGTCTCGGTAAACAAATACATACAGTCCATGTACGAAGAATATGTCGCTTGAGTCAATATGACTTAGTAATAAGAAAAAGCTAATGCTAAAGCCCCTGTTGTGAAATGGTTATGAAAATGGTTTAAATACAGTATACTTTACACCTTAAATACAATTTGTAAGACAGTATAAAAAAATAAAGTGAAACATTTCTATACTAATGGTTAGTTGTTTTTTTCCTCAAACACATACACATAAAACAATAGGCCTTGATGCCTAATCTACAATAAATGGAATGTAGTGATGGCCCTCTATTATGTCTATGACGTCAGGTGGCAACACCTTATTAGGTTCTGACCAGATGAGGTGTTTGCCACTACTTCAGATGTTCTAGCTTAGGAAGATGGTTTTGTATGCAGCATGCTTATCAGTCAGTTATCTTTTTTCACGGTCCTCTTTTTCACTGACATTTCAATGTATTTTATACTCTTATTATGGAAGCTATCTAAGTATTTCTCTGTCAGTCTAGTGCCCACAGGTCTAGACTCGAACGCGTTTGCCTTGCTAAACTTTTGTTGGTCTGTCTGAAGTCCTCTGGTGGTGAGAGATCATTGACACGGTGTTACATCAGACCGAAGCGAGTCACGTAGTTCGCGCGATTGCCTGCTGCTTCTCGATGCGTGCTGACTGGGGATGGCGGAGGGTGGTGGTCAGTGGCGTTGGGGTGCTATGGAGATCTTGGTGGACTTGAGGGCGTAGGGGCTGCCCTTTGCTGGCTTCCAGTAGATGCCTTTCCTCCTCAGAGCGCGCCCGCGGGACTTGAGCCATAAGTACCTGCCGTTGAGGTTGGTGTCTCCACAGGCATTGAACCACCAGCCACCTATGAGAAATGCATAAGACATGTAGTTAAAGAAGCTCAGAAAAGCTGTGAGAGGTTACTTCCATAACTTTCTCCTAAACGGTGTGTCTGGATGTTTTTTGTGCCACTTCAAGATTATCCAACACCCAGTGCAAACACCTGTAAAAGTTTTTGGGTTTTTGTAAAAGTGGCCGTCTCACCTGTGTAGTTGCGAGCACAGTTGGAGTCCTCGTGGTTGTCGTTGTCGCGGTCTTTGGTGGAGAACCTCATGCCGGTGTGGTTGCTCATGGCGTCGGGCAGGTTTCCCCTCAGGGGCGTCAGGTGGAGCGGGTAGTCGTTGGCGGGGCCGTCCAGGGTGAACAGGTACTCGATGGAGCGCGTCTCGTCCTTCCAGTCCTCCAGCTGGATGTGCATCACGCTCGGCCCCTGCCGGGCAATGGCGTGGATCTTCTCCAGGCCCAGCCAGAACTCCTCTGCTCAAAGACAACAGCACCAGGGTCAGCTAGTTGGAGTCTGCTCGCAGACGCTTTACCCATTACGTAACAGCCTTCTGAGTCAACTTGTCGTGCTGTGAACCCAAAAACTGTGGACTCTTGAACCCTGAAGTCTGACTGCTTCTGTTAGTGTAATATACATTATTGATTGTTTATTATGATTTTAGTCTTACAAACTGGCAGCATATTTGAGATGTTGTTTGCATGAGTTTCTTGCCCTTCGTTCTTAGTAATATTACCAAAAACTGCACTGATATTTTCATTTCTTAAAAAAGCCACGGTGAACTTTGTAAGCACTAATATCCTTGATGCACAGTGGATGTCCTTTTAGCCATCGCAAGAAAGCAGCTTGTTAATGCCGACACAATTGGTGTCATGTGCTATGGCTTTCAGCTCTGTTGCAGTGTGTGCTGGTGGCTGTTCTCTAGTGTCTGAGCTCTAACTGCTGACACCAGGCCTGTGGCTGACTCATCGCTTCTCACACAGGAAAGTCATTATGCGCGAGGCATTCCTAGCCGCAGGTCTTGGTTTTGAGCGTTTGGGAATGCACTCTGATTTGTGTCTCTTGGCCTGCCTCCAGGTGTGGCTGGTGTAATAGCCTGTCAGTGCCCTGTCAGGACAAAAAAAATTGAGGCATCTAAACTGTCAGCTGTCTGCTCGGAAAATGTTCACAGGCATCCATCGGATGCACCCTGACAGCTATTTTCCCTCCCGTCTGGCTAAAGATGTATGTCTAGCTGGTCGACAGAATGAAGCCATTGTTGCATTCGAAATGCTTTCATTTGTGTATTCCAATGAAGCAACGTTACTTAAATATTTCCTTACGCTTTAAGTCCCCAAAGCCTTTCTCATACTTCTCCCAGGTCTGGTCAAAATCTACGGAGCCATCTTCTCGGCGCTGAATGACAACGGCTCCACCATCTACATGACACACAGACAGAGGAGGGACATATGTGGTTAAAGCAGACAGGTTGGGGGTAGGGGGTTTGGGTTGAGGGGGAGGGGGGCATAAACAAACAGGAAAAGCCCAAGATAAAGAGAGCGGTGTCTTGTGATAAGGTGTTCCTACAGAATAAACAATGTGCAAGTGTTTGTTGATCATGCATGTGCTGCATGCTTCTTTGATGTTTGCTTAAACATGCAGTAAAGTTCAGGGATTTAATGACATTTAGAGTGCAAATCAGTAAAAATGTCAGATTCTATGGATTCTACAAGTTGTCAGTTTCCTTCCATTTATCATTTCTGCCTTGTTGGAAACGGATTGTGGCAGAGAGTGTTGTCTTACCATAGTTCATCTCACAGAACACATTGAAAGGCTGTGATTGATTTGGCTTGATGGCGTATACCCCACTGTTCCTCTGTCCTTGGTTGAAGATCTCATTGCAATCCATGGGGAGATCTGTAAGCAGTTTAAGGGCCACACTTGGTTAAGCAATAATTGACTAGGAAGGGTAACATTGTCAAATTGAAAAAAGAGTTTTATTGCAGTTGTAGTACCAGTAGTGTTGGTGCTGCTGTTTGTAGAGATGTCTGTAAGGTAATGGAGAAGACTTGGAGCATCAGATTCAGAATTTGTTGGTTTCTCAGCCGTTTCTTGGAGAGTTTCAAAGTTAAACTGAAACAGAATTTTGAAGATCCGTTATTGCTGCAGTTTCACCGGATGTTTTTGTCATATGTCATATGATCTCAAACTTTCAGAATTGACATTCCTTCAATTCAGGTTTTATGTAATATTCAGCCTTTTAATGAATGTTGGAAACCCAAAGCTGGTTCTAATTTCACTCACCTTGTCCTCCAGACCCTTAATCTTGTTCTTCTGGTAGTTTAGCTGCTCATTCTGTTCCCTGACAGCCTTCAGCAGGTCTGTGATGGTTCTCTCCTGAGACTCAATCACATCCTGAAACACAACATGTGCAGTGCTTAGAATTGTCCATTTTGAATGGATTGGTGCTTCTGTGCTTTTCAGTAAAACCCCTCTCCACATCCACTGCAAACCTCAATTAAAAGATTCATGTGCTTTACATTGCTCAGTTGCATGATAACAATCTACAAAACCTGGCAAAAAATGACAAAAGTGCAATTTCCAAGAGCAGGCTCTGCTATGCTGAACAGTACGAATTATGAGTTACTCATAGCTGGTCACTCACCTTGAGGGTGGTAATCTCGTGGATTTGCTCGGCGGGCATCATGGTCTGCGACAGCCCCTTGAGTTTCTCCTCCAGCCCCCCCACTTTGGTCTGCAGCTGCGAGCGCTCCTGAAGGATGCCGTCAATCTTGGAGTTAATCTCCAGGGAAAGGTTCCGGATCTCCTCGTTGTTCACCTTCAGGAAGGTGGTGGTCTTCTTCAGCTCCTCTTCCTCCTCCTTAATCTCGTTGGTGACCACAAAGAGCTGGTAGAAGGAGCGGTCGAAGATGTTGAGCTTCTCGAAGATGTCGTTGATCTGGGCTTTGGTCTTGTGCACAAACTCCCGCAAGCTCTGACCCAGCTGCAGGAGGCCGTTGGCGAGAAGACGGACGTCGTCCAGCATGGCGAATCTCGATTTGCCCTCACCCGGGGCATGAGGTGTGGGGGTGGTGGCATCCGTCGTGGTCTTGAGAAGATTAAAAGCGACAGCAGCACTGCTTAGACCCAGCAGCAGTAATAACACACAAAGAGTCTTCATTCTTACTTACTGTGTGCTTCCAAGGCTTGCCTTATTTAATATCTTTTGGTCTCTTGAGTATGTTATTCTTGCTGTCTTTTTTTTTTCCTTCCCCTTTTGGTCTACCCGAGTCTCAACATTAATCTGCCTATCTCACCGCTCTGTCTCCTTCTCTCTCTCTCTCTCTCACTCCGTCCCTCCTCGTCTCTCCCTATCTCTTCCCCTCTCCCTTTCTCGTCTTGTATGAGGACGATGTCCAAACAGAGTGAGGAGCACTGTTATATACCTCCACTCAGATGGGGGAGGGAGGATGAGTTGATGATTAAACAGATGAGAGAACGAATCTAGAATGCTGATGATACACGTTTGCCTGCCCTATTTCATCATGTCACAGCTGGATGCTGAAGAAGGGACTCGCACCAGAGCTGGGTTCGGGTGTGGACAATAAGAAAATGTGCAGTTTTTCTGTCTGAGAGAGTTCGATTTAGACACCTGATGAGTCAGCGCTGCATCACTCTCCAGTGTCACTGAGGAGGTCTAGATGAGTTCTTGTTGCCCGTGGATCATCATCGCTGTCCCATGACTCTGGGCACCAGAGATGGAGGAGGTGATCAATACGTGGTGTTCAGCTCATCCAACTAGTGAAAGTGATTTTTTAGGATGGGTAGAATTTCTCTTGCTGGTACATTATGTTCTATCTCGTTAGCCACTATCTTGTTGCTTTATATCAATACTGTTTGAGATTTTCTTATCAGTTACAGAGGCAGTTGATTTGAGAAATACACTCAAAATACAGTAATTTCCCGCATATAAGCCGCATTGTGTATAAGCCTCAGGACAGTGTTTTATGCCAGTTAAAAGAAACAAAACCATATCAACACCATATTAACTGCACCCCCTGTATTAACCTCATAGCTGAAGAAATTTTGCAAAATCAATGTATAAGCCGCGGCTAATAGTCGGGAAATTACGGGTAGTCATCATATGATGTAATGAAATATCTTCAACCAACGCCTTGTGTATATTGGTATTAAGCAGTCTTTTTTTTTTTTTTTTTGTACATTTCTCCAAACCGCCGTCTGTTCTCTTGAGGTGGGAAGATCTTGATAGAATATGGTGTCTTCTGAAAGGGTTTATTTTATCATGGCGTAGGTGGAATTCCTCTGGACCTTATCTTGACATCATGCTCTCTACATGCATTCACTCCATGAATCACTCTGTGACAGCAAGTCATGGGTGAGTGCTCTCCTGTGCACCTAATGCTCCCATAGCTTTAGTGCATTCATGCTCACCCTGTGTGTTCTCTGTCAAGTTATTTGAGGAACATAGGCTTTGGACAATATATATATAAGCAGAAGACGGCACATTTTGAATTGTGACTAAAATGATTCTCATAGGCCGTTTCCTCTTCTTGTAAGCAGTTTTTTGTATGGAATTGTCTAAACAACAAAGTAAGGCAAAGAGACCAGATCTCATGCACTGTTGCCTCATTCTACTCACACAAATTAGATGATGGCTACTCATCTACATTTTTACCTTGTTCCATAAAGGACACATTAGCAAACATCAGTATGAAACAAAGCTAATTCCGCTTCAGCTTATGATGGCTCCTTGCTTTCTGATTTGCTCATCCACTACAATTTTCCAGTTATTTAATTATTTTATCTAATAGTGACATTTTTTGTCTTCAGCTGCTAAAGAATCGGTAGTCGAGAGATCGACCATCTTGGGTAATTGGTAATCTACCACAAGGTGGTGCTGTTATAATCAATTGCACATTTTTGTATTCAAATTGGTTTGGCCAAATATTCCGCCATATTTTCTGGTTGTGTGCTCGCCAAATATTCCGCCATATTTTCTGGTTGTGTGCTCACCCCCCCCCTCACAAACAGGAGGAGTCTCACAATTGAAACCAGTTCACAATGGTTCATTAGTATTTGCTTTGGTCTGATTATGTCAGCTCGCTTTTGACTGTCCTGGCAAACGGCCCTTTGACTTGGTCTGGATCTCTACATACAGCAAACATGGCCGCCCTCCCTTTGTGTGCCCAGGGGGGCCCAGCATGAATAGGAATGAGTTGCATCTGTGTGTGCTTTGGAGGGGCCACAGGGTCTTGGCATTGAGGGCCGCTGGGCTATTTTGTGAATGATTAAACCTCAGGTGGGTCTGATGAGCCTGATAAGCTAATGATACATTGGTCAGCTTCCAGCAGGGTACTCGCGGTCATTTGACGTGCGCCGCTGCCTGATGTCTGATGTGCACAAAAAGGCTGCGAGGCGAGGCAAGGCAAGGCGAGTTTGTTTATATAGCACATTTCACACACAGGTGCAATTCAAAGTGTGTAAGGAAGACATGCCCTTTCCATCCAGAAGGGATCTACCCTGATCCTCATTGCCGTCTTTGACTTCCCTGGCAGATCTCTGTAAGAAAAGGATAACCTGCTCTTCCGCCATAGACCTGCACAAAACATGATGCTCCTCTCTTAACATGATGCTCCCCCTCAAAACAATTTATGACAGTTGTGACACCAGTTGATTTGATATGTAATAGGGCTACAACTAGCCTGATTTTTATTCATAGTTCATTCATCCGTTTTATTATTTCCACAAATATTCAATTAATTGTTTGATCCTTAAAATGTCAGAAACTGTTAAAAATAGAATTTCAAGTTTTAAGAAGCTGGTAAGCTGTTGCACGCCAACATGATCTTGTGGCTCAGTAGTTGGGCCATTTATTTATTTTTGAGATTTCTCCAGTACACAAATCCCTCTTAAGAAAAACAAACCCGAGGATCACGTGACCAGAGTGATCGTGAGAAAGTTACAGGATGTCCAAAGGAGAGGAAAGGAAGAGAAGAGACGGCAAATCAGTGGCTGTTTTTATCTCTCTGAATCCTGCGGTCTTTGGAAAAAAAATCCCTATGGATTCCGAGTTACGTCACTGCGGTCAGTGTGTTATGACATGCCTCTGTTGTTACAGTGCACCATTCAAACCTTCTGCCTCGCCCCAGGGGACTGGTGTGACCACTGAGTCAAAAGGCTCGCATTTACTCACAAGGGCCCCTGAGTGGGTGGACATCCTGGGCCAGCAGTCATTGTTCCTTATTGCCCAGGAGGGTTTGGTGTACTGGATTGTGCGAGTTGACTAGAACGCTGCTTTTAAATAAATGAAATCTAGGGAGATGCAGTTTCATAACTTCATAGTTTGTCACTGAACTCATTGTCTGCCTGTTCAGCCGTTCCGTCTGAATGACGGATTAATGGTTTCCTGTCACTCTTTACCCCCCCGCTTCCAGTGCGTAAAGTGACATGCACTCATAACCATGTGAAAATGTGGGTCAATAACTCTATCTGCTTGGCCAATGAGAGAGGGACAGTGAGTGGTAGGAAGTCAAGCCCCCTGTTTCCACCAATCCCTCAGCTGACCTGCTGTCTCTGCTGAACTTGCACTGTCAGGAAAAATGAACCTACTGTACGTGAATCACCGTTGTCCTACTGATAATGACATTCCTCTGTATGACAAATGTTTGAGGCTTAATATCACACACTGATCACAGTTCTGCAGGCAATCCATAGGCATCAGTTGAAGATATTTTGTTTCGGTTCTTTTGATACTGTATAGGAGACGGCCTCATCAATGAACTTGTTCATTCTGGAAATGAAACAGGAACTTAAGTATGAGAGGAAGAGGGACGCCGGTCCAACTCAGATATCTTCTAAGTTTTTTATTTAGAAGGTGCAAAACATTGACATAACGTTTCGATGTTAGAAACATCTTCATCAGAGTCCTTGACTTGATTGTCCAGGAATCTGATGAAGATGTTTCTAACATCGAAACGTTAGTCAATGTTTTGCGCCTTCTAAATAAAAACGTAGAAGATATTTGAGTTGCACCGGCGTCCCTCTTCTTCTCATACTCTATCTGTCCTGGCCTGGTTGCACCAGATCGACGCTTAACTGCAGAAGCGTGGAGAACCTTCTTTTGTTTGCAGGAACTAAAGTGCATTAGTTCTGCTTTAATCAGTTCTGATTGTGTCTTGTTTTCTCCATCAGGAACCTCCTGTACGTGTATCCTCAGAGCCTGAACTTTGCCAACCGGCAAGGTTCTGCCCGCAACATCACAGTCAAAGTGCAGTTCATGAATGGAGAGGATATCAGCAATGCCCTGCCTGTAAGGACCAACAATGCAAACAGATGACATGGGAATTAACAGAACATGTGCAAACACCTAGCGCTGGAATTAGGCATACACATAATTTGACAGACAAGCCAGACCACTATGGATTTCAATTAATCATTTAAAATGAAAACATCACAATGAAAACATTTAAAATATTACATTAACATTTTATTTTACCATGATTTTCATTTTCACTCCAAGATCAGTAGGATGAAGTAGCTCCATGTTGTTCTAAGTTGTGTTAATATACTATTTCTCCTACAGGTGATTTTTGGCAAGTCCAGCTGTTCCGAGTACGCCAAAGAGGCCTACACAGCCGTGGTGTACCACAACCGGTGAGTCCCGCACTGCAGAGGAGCAGCCGTTCTCCAACTAAGGAAATGTTGGTCGTCCTGTACCATTAAGTGTCTCAGGATTACATTCTTCCCTCATCGTCAAAGATACTAGCCATTTTGGCTGTCCATGCTGACCGCCATGAGACGGGAGTGTGTGGATTTTATTCGGCGGTGACCCATGTGAGTGGAGTGCCATGTGATGTTTTGATGGCAACTGATTGGGCCAGCGCCTCAGCTGATGTGCCAGAGGTGGCTGTTGATTGACAGAGAGGGCTGAAGCCACCCTGGCCAGGCACAGTGAATTTTGCCCCTACCGTGTGGGGAACTCTGCACGTTTGTTTGTTTCTTTTTTTTTTTCCAAATAGTGTCCTTGTGAAACTGCAAGAGAATGACCAACATTGAACAGCGAGATCATTATCCTGAAATATTGCGTTTTAGTTTTGTTTCTTCGGGGATTTATTGAGAAAACAGTCATTCTAATAACAACATTGGACAGCTCGGATAACAAACCATGTCTTGATATCAGGCGTTTGCTTTTGCTGCATCTGTTTTGCCACTCGGTTAGCCACTGTGTCCCAGGCCTGTCTAGGACGCCCCTAGTACACGGTGTCTCATGGCGTGCCATGATGCCCTTGGCGGAGGCCCCTGTCCTTGTCCAGATGACTCTCTCATGGCACTAAATCTGCCGGCCGCGTTCCCAATCAGGCCGTATTTTTCCCCGGGTCGTCTTTTCCAAGGTGAAAGTAAATAAACCCGTGAGGCGCACGGCGCGCGGTCTGTAGATTTGATCGCCCTCGGTGAATTTATGATGCGCTGCAATCTCCCGCCGTGCTGCGCGGGGATAATTATTTCTGCCGGGGTACTTCTTCACCTTCCCTTCATTCTCCCATCTCTCATCTCCTGGCCTCCGCAGCTCCGCACGGACCGCAGACACGCTCCCGCTCACTTAACCCTGCAGCTGCGTTTCTGCATAGACCTGAGCAGACACTCCCATGGGAAAAGCATATGGGGGTTACACAAGACACGCTATGTAGTGGCTTTTACAGTTCACCTAACAACAACATTTTTTTATTGAAAATGTGTCTTTTGGGCATTTCAGAAATAAGCACATCCCGTTGTTTTACGGCTAATTGTACTTTTTGAAGTGGTGTTCCTCCTCTTCCTCCTCCTGCTATTCCTCTCAAAGCGTTCTTATTTTTACGCTCCCTCAGGTCACCCGATTTCCATGACGAGATCAAGATCAAGCTGCCGGCCTCTCTGACTGACCACCACCACATCCTGTTCACGTTCTACCATGTCAGCTGCCAACAGAAGCAGAACACCCCCCTGGAGACGCCCGTGGGCTACACGGTATGACACCCTCTCCAGCCCGCACACACACCCACACACACACATACTCACACACAACAACAACCAACGGAGCAGGTGGACATTCCCACAAGAGACATGGTGCCATCCACACTCTTACTGTGTCTCGCTAGCATACTGACTCACACATTGATGCGTCCGTGACACACATAATAAACACACAAAACTGCTGATGTAAATTGTCATAAAGGCTACAATACCATACTATCACCATATTTTTTCAGTACCAGATATATACCAGTTATATTTGTATGTACTAATTGAACGTACATTTTCTGTAGTTGGTGTACATAATAACAAATGATACAGCATGGCTTATAAGCGTTTTGTGAACGTGTGTGCATCCGTTGTGTCTCTCCTCAGTGGATCCCCATGCTGCAGAACGGCCGTCTCAGAACGGGGCACTTCTGTCTGCCCGTGTCCCTGGAGAAGCCCCCTCAGTCCTACTCAGTGCTCTCCCCAGAGGTATGTCCACTCCACACACACTCTCCCATGCTGATGCACATGTCTGGACACATGTATTGATGTTCACATACTGTACCTTTACACACATATAGAGCCATTCAATCTGTTCCTAGGGGATTTCTGGTCGAAATGTTCAAAGCCAACGCAGATGCTTTGAAATAAAAATGTATCGGCCTTTAGCGTAATGGTCTACAAGATATTGACTTTAAAACCATTAAGTCAATGTTGTTTTCTGTGCTGCCAGTAATGCCTCAGGAATGCTCATGTTTGTTTCTGTAGTTCAAAGGGTTCAAATCTTTATCACTTGCATTTCTTTTCTATACTTCCTCAAAAGTTGATTTTGTTTACTTTATGTGCTAGCAATTTTACACTATGCACTAACAAATATAAAGTGCTAGGGGTTTGCATTATGGTGGTTTGATGAGGGTCGTGCTTTGTCATTGCCATTGCAGGTGCCGCTGCCAGGGATGAAGTGGGTTGATAACCATCGAGGGGTTTTCAATGTGGAAGTGGTCACAGTCTCAGCCATGCACACACAGGTACGCTCACCAAAACGAGAAGCAAGGAAGCAGTGTATTTGCATAACCGCCTCATGTGTATTCACAGAGTTGACAAAGGAGCACATCTTCGATATCTGTTGATGGAATGATCAGTGAGGTGTTTTGACCTTGACAGCTCTTGGTCGGAAGTGAAGGCTTTGCCCCGCAGCCTTGACTGTACTGTACCGCTGCATGCAGCCTGATTAATTCAGGCCCGCACTCTCTCTATGAGAAGTTAATAATCAGGACACTTGATTTGTGTAGTGATGGTGAACTTGGCTGCGGCAGCATGTGATTGGTTGCTCTTATTTAGTGCGCTCCACTCAATCTCCCCTTCATGGGTGTACGCCATGTCGGGCCTTCATAACCACACCTCCTAAAGCTTACTCAAGGTAATGAGGCCCTAAATCACATAACTGCCTCACATGCCAAGCTGGAGACTACACTTTGTTCATAGAGTCCAGATGAGGTGTGTGTGTGTGTGTGTGTGTGTGTGTGTGTGTGTGTGTGTGTGTGTGTGTGTGTGTGTGTGTGTGTGTGTGTGTGTGTGTGTGTGTGTGTGTGTGTGTGTGTGTGTGTGTGTGTGTGTGTGTGTGTGTGTGTGTGTGTGTGTGTGTGTGTGTGTGTGTGTGTGTGTGTGTGTGTGTGTGTGTGTGTGTGTGTGTGTGTGTGTGTGTGTGTGTGTGTGTGTTTCATAGATCATGTTCTACTGGATGTGTACTTTTAATGCACATGTTCATGGGTTTCATCAGGTCCCTTTGCACAGGTGTATCATTTCAAGCACCTTGATTATGAATGCAAATTGCATGGTGCTTGATTAGTACACCTGTGGAAAGGGACCTGATGAAACCCATGAATAGATAGACCCTTTAAGTCTGTTGCTAGAGGATTTCTGGTTAAAATGTTCAAAACCAACGCAGATGCTTTGAAATGAAGATGAATCGGACTTTAGTGTAATGGTCTACAAAATGTCGACTTTAAAACTTTTAAATATTTATTTGTCCCTAAGTTACCATTAACTCCATGTTGTTTTCTTTGCTACCAGCTTTTTTTTTCAAGTTTTTCTGTAGCAATATTTTTTAAAATAAATTATGAATAATTCATATTGTTTAGTAAGAGCAAGATTTGCACTTAAATCCCTTTTTAACTTAAATGCCTTTTAGTCATTTCACAAAATAAACGTAATCGATAATCGGATTTTGAGAGAAGGAAATCGGGATTTGATTTTCGGGCAAAATTGAACAGTCCTTCATGCACTGCACGCACTCCTCCCTCTTCCTATATCTGAGTGCTTGCAGTCTCTGGGTGCCTCTCATTTGGTCTTTTATACACCCTCCCTTCCTTCCTCGATCCTCGTCTAGATAAAGAATGATGGGGCGGCAACAATGGGATAGTCTATCCAGTATTAGTTATAGATCAGTGGGAACGAGCCTCGAGGATGGAGGAGAGAGTTTGAGAGCCACCCTCTGAGTGTGTACCGTTTGCGTGGCTCCCTCAGGACCAGTACCTGGACAAGTTCTTTGCGCTGGTGCACGCGCTGGACGAGCACATGTTCCCGGTGCGCATCGGAGACATGCGCATCATGGAGAACAACCTGGAGGCGGAGCTCAAGTCCAGCATCGCCGCGCTCACCTCCACGCAGCTGGAGCCCGTGGTGCGCTTCCTGCACCTGCTGCTGGACAAGCTGGTGCTGATGGTGGTGCGGCCCCCGGTCATCGCCGGACAGATAGGTCAGGCCAACGCACACACACACACACACACGCACACACAATGGAGCACACACACACACACACACACACACACACAAAGCACACATTACTGCACTGGTTTGTGGTGCCCTGCCATCAGTGGACATTGGAGGCACACACACACACACACGCGCACACACACACACACACACAAACACAAGCAAACAACCATGATCCACTGCTGATTGAACTCTAGCAATCCAGCTGAGGAATTGCACAATCCAATGACCCATGTCAATCCAATGTCCTGACCCACTGCCATGTGCTGTCTGGCCTGCGTTTTTAAAGTCCGAACTGAGGCCCGTGTGCCATGTTGTGTTTGTAGTGAATCTAGGCCAGGCCTCTTTTGAAGTGATGGCGTCCATTGTGAACCGTCTGCACAAGTACCTGGACACCAGTCAGGACCAGCACGGGCGAAACTCCCTCCTGTCCTCCTACATCCACCATGTCTTCCGTCTCCCCAACATGGACCCCAACGCCCCCTCACCAGGTACAACCACATGGCCAGCCTTCAGTAACCTTCACCATCAACATGAGGTGGATGCTCACTGACAAAAAGTGATCCCATAGAACACAGATGTATTAGCTTGCAAGACGATTCTAATTCATTTTGGACACAGTTGTGTTGCTGTTTGTAAGACGTATCCAGGCAGGATGGTGTCATTTTGATTGGATACTTTTGGTGACGACGATAATCAGAATGTATACACCACCGAAGACTCCCATTATGTATTTTGTGCCTCTGTCTGCACAGTTTCTTCCATTGGGCATGTGGTCACTGTGTAATGAAGTGTGTAGACGTCCAGTAGCTCGTCTGAGTGGCCCCTGGTCATAGCTCCAGTTCCTAGAGAGCACGAGGTCTGACGACCATTAACCAGCCAACTCTAACCCTCACTGTCTGATAAAGCAGTGTGCAGCTTACATAACACCAGCCGTACTAGAGTGATGTTTTAGCAAGCAGAACAGTTCTGCTGTTATTAAGATTCATGTATGTGTCTCTTTCTGCCTTATGTGCCGTAGAAGTGCATGTGTTCTTGATGTCAGTAATACAGAGATCATATGGCCAAACTTTTAATTTATAATTTATTTATTTACTGATTAATTGTATCTCTCTGATAAATGCAAATTGACCGAAGGCTCTAAAAGAACTCTTAAGGGAGGGAGATTCAATTGAGCAGATTAATACAGAGATAAGGAAGTCTACTGTACGTGACCCAAGATGTACTTGTGTCCTCCTGTGTGTCTGTGATCCAGGTCCTGGTGGATTAGGCGGGTCGGTACATTACGCCACCATGGCCCGCTCCGCAGTCAGGCCCGCCAGCCTCAACCTCAACCGCTCCCGTAGCCTTAGCAACAGTAACCCTGACATTTCGGGGACCCCCACGTCCCCTGACGACGAGGTGCGGTCCATCATCGGTAGCAAGGTAAGATGACTGTACAGATATGGGACAGACATGTTACTCGGCGCTTATCTCCTGCATATTTTATCCAGGTCATGTTTTACAAAGCAGCAATAGAGTCTCCCAGGCCCAGTGGCTCAGTAGCGCGACTGCAGCAGGCTTTAGAAGACCGAGTGTTGCTGTCCCTCATGTCGTGTAGTTGCACTGGCACATTTGATATCCTTCGTCTCTGTCTTTGTTTACGTCTAGAGAAGTGGCATGGTAACAGTGTGCCAGAAGCGGATTGTTCACTTATGATTAGTTACAAATTAATGGGTCTGAATGTGCTAGTGTCTAAATTTAACTTAAATTAACTATTGATACAACCAAGTGGTGTGAACATATTTTTGGGAATTTTGGAGTACTTTATTTCTGACTTACTAATTCAGAAGTGTGAATAGTGGAGTGCACACGATCAGTAAAGATCCCTCCAAAGTTTCTAGAACTTTGGCAAGAGATGCATGGCTGCTGTGGAGGCACTGGCTTGCTGATCTAGTCCACATACTGTAGAGTGGGTCAGCATTTCCCAGAGCTGCTATAGTCCAACCCTATAGCCCCACAGTAAACACGCACAGGAACACGTTATCTCTGACCTCCGACACAGCCCAACCTCCAGCACACAGCGAGCCAATAGCGTGGCTTTACCTCAGGACATGTACAAACCTCCTGTAGCCTGTTTAGCGCAAGGGAAGAATTACGGAAGTGAAACTTGTGTGAGATATTTGCGGTGTCTGCTTTTGGATAAGACTTGGAATGGAATGTACCCATTTCTGCCCTGTATTGGCATGGAAGCCTGAAATCCCACCTGGGCATCCTACCAGCTATCTCTGGCAGTCAGAGTCTTTTCTATCAAAATTTCATGCATGCTTTTCAACTTTCCTGGTGTTCTTAACAAGAATCTTTTCTCTGGGAATGAAAACAGTTCTTTCCCCTGGCTTATGCCATCCCTGGGCATAAATTGGGTACTTTCCTGAGAATGTATTACTGAACTGTGTTTGCAGTCATTGTGAAATGATTCATGTTCTCTCCTAACCTGAATCCTGTGGCTTATCACTAAGTCTGTGATGACTCTGAGATGGGAATCTGCTCCTGATTCTGCATTCTGAGTGAAGTGTTCTGTTGTGTTCTGTTGTGTTCTGTTGGAAATGTTGCCATGGTTTTTTGATCTAACTAACCAACCTTTGTTCCTCTCCTCCGCTGACCTGCTGACCTGTGAACTGTAACCTTTGACTGTTCCCTCCCTATGCTGCTCGCTTGCTCGTTCCTGCCTGTGACCCCGTGACCCCCCCTCCCCCCTCCTCCTCCTCCTCCTCCTCGCAGGGCTTAGACCGCTCCAACTCCTGGGTGCACACGATGGGGTGCAAGAGTGCCCCCTGGGGAACCAGCCCCAGCTCCGCTTCTGACACCGTGCAGGTGGTTCAAACTACCCCACTCCCTCCTCCCCCTTTTACCCCTTTACCTCAAAACCAGCCTCCCTCTCACACACTGCCCTCTCTCCCTGCACCCAGCTCCTGCTGGCACTCCCTCTCCCAGAGCCCTCGGCCTCCTCCTGTAGAACGCCAACAGAGAGAAGCCTGTACCCTTCCCTGCACCCTCTGCTCCAGTGCACCAGCTCCACTGGCTCACCCCCTGCCCTGCCCTGCCCTGCCCTGCCCTGCCTTGCCCTGCCCTGCCCTGCCCTGCCCTGCCCTGCCCTGCCCTGCCCTGCCCTGCCCTGCCTCACCTCCACCCTGCTGCTCTGTGCTCTTCGCTGGGGCTGTTCCACACTAGTGCCACGCGGGCCATAAATCAAGTGGCTTTTTTACCTCCCGAGGATGACTGCACACTTAATCAAATATTAATTGAGAGAACAACTCCAGCTGCGCGGACGGAATAATTGGAATGAGCTGTGGCAACAGCGTTCCGTTCCATTCAGCCCTCCCGCTGTGTTCAGCAGCTCCAACTGTACTTCACACAAACAGCCTAATAAGGATCCCAAAGGCATTAGCTGTTGAGCAGATTAGTGCGCTAACTCAGAGGCATCGCTATCATGCGACCACACAGGTGGTCCTGCGGAGCCCATTTGGAACTATCTGTAGCCAATTAGAGATTGTGGCCTGATTTAGAATTGTTGACAGTGATTCAGGTTTATCTGTTACTGTTAATATTCAGAGCTACCAAAATAAACACCATGAATGTAAGAAGGAATCCAGATGGAAATGTATGTGTCTTATGTAGCACTACATTGTAACAGAATAGATAGCCTAGAATAGACTAGATAGGGAGATGAGCTATATGATCCTAATGTTAATGAATATTGTTCCTGCCAAAAGGTAGCTGCAGAAAATATTTCAGTTTGAAAATAGTGCAGCTAGTGCAGCTGACCACTGCACTGATCTCATCTGATCTGAACCTAGGGCCAGGATCAAGGTGTCTGGTCGCAGAGCCAGTCACAGGGTGCCTCTCATTTGGTCTTTTATACACCCTCCCTTCCTTCCTCGATCCTTGTCCTCACTGATCTAGATAAAGAATGATGGGGCAGCAACAATGGGATAGTCTATCCAGAGTTAGTTATAGAACAGTGGGAACGCCCATCGAGGATCGAGGAGAGATGTTGAGAGGCACCCACAGTCTTGTGTGACAGGAAGCTGTTAGGAAGCAGATGCTATCATAGCGCCCCCATGCGCCTCTGTCTGAGTCATGAAGCAGAGCTGGCCCCCAGAGCACAGAGCAGGGCCTGCAGTCGCAGAGCCAACATGGCGGCGCAGAGCACGGAGCAGGGCCTGCAGTCGCAGAGCCAACATGGCGGCGCAGAGCACGGAGCAGGGCCTGCAGTCGCAGAGCCAACATGGCGGCACAGAGGCTTCTCCATCCTCCCATTGTCATCTGCTCATCTCCCCTCTAATCACTAGTCTGCTAAAGCCTCTTCTACAATCCCAACCCCTTCATCTTTAACGTCATTGCATGGCCAACCTTCACTAACATCATTTCACCGTGGGTTGAGCATGACATGAGATGCTGCATGTCTGAGTGTGTGTGTGTGTGTGTGTGTGTATGGGTGTGATTGGGGGATGTGTGTGTGTGTGTGTGTGTGTGTGTATGTGTGTGTGTGCGTGCGAGCGATTGAGTCTGTCTGTCCTTGTCCTCTTCACGTCATGGCTGCTTTCGTGCTGTCGTCTCATGTTGGCTGTTTGTTATGGCAGATCTTTCTGTTTAAGTATTCTCTTGATTATCATGTAAGGGTGCGGGTACCTCTAGGTTCTCAAAGTAATGAGGCGGTAAGAGAGTGGGTGAGAATACTTGTTGCCATTATCAGTTAGTGGAGAGCAGCCTGGCAGTATTATGCAATATTCTCCTCACATTTGTAGATTACATTTCTTATTTGAAATAAAATGAAGATTGGTGGTTCAGATGAGCCTGCTTTCTAAGTTTATTTGTGAAAATATATAGCACCTTTCTTTTTCAGTAAGATTTAAGATTTATTTTGGAATCTTGAGGAGATGTCTTGGAAATGAGCCACAGTATCTATTGTGCAAGGTTCACACACATTTTGTACACTTTTCAGTATCCGAGGACTTTTCTAGTGGAAATTTAGTCTAATTCTTTAGTGATAATTCTGTACACTGAAAGAACTTTACAGGGTAGGGTGCATGGTGTGTCACTGTTAATGTTATATTTGTTCTCTGTTGTGTTATGTCGTGTGTGTGTGTGTGTGTGTGTGAGCGAGCGTGTGTGTGTGTGTGTTGATGCGTGTATTTGAATGAATGTGTTCACACATGAATGTGTATGTGTAAGCAGCACATACACCTGTATCTGTGTGTGTGTGTGTGTGTGTGTGTGTGTGTGTGCGTGTGTGTGTGAGAGAGAGAAAGAGTGTGTGAGGGAGTGTCTCTCTGGCAGAGGATGGCACCACACGCTCCTGTGCTCCTCACTAATCTGGTGTCACCCTTCCATTCATCCCCACCCATAGGCCATGGAGCGCAGTGGCAATCGCATGTCCTCGCACACTGAGAGCGCCAGTTTCTTGCAAACTTTAACAGGACGGTTGCCGACCAAAAAGGTAGAGACCCCGCACTGCCGGGGGGTGGAGCTAGCATAGCCCCTCCCCCCCTCGCCTCACACCCGCCCCACCCGCCTGTCTGTCTGTGGATGTCTGCCTTGTGATTGGATGGTCTTTGTTTTTTTTTTTAGTCTGGTGGTCTGTATTCGGTCTGTATTGTTGGATGGTGACTGCCCCCCCGCCTCTTGATGTGAATGCAGCTCTCTGATGATTGTGATGATATGAATGCATTTTGCCCTTTCCCGAGTGAACAATTTGGAACGAGTGTGTGTGTGTGTGTAACCGTGTCTTCCGTAATGAAACTTCCCTTTCCATGCAGAGCTTTACAGCAACAAGATACAGCTGAAAAAAAAAGTCCCACAATTGTTTCTCCTCTTTGTCGTTAGAGATAAGGCAGAATGCTACATTATGGAGGTTTTCTTTTTTTTTTTAGCCAAACGGCTCATTCATGTTTGGAATGACCGTGACGCCATGTTGTGGTGTCTGACTTTTGTCCTGTATCCGTTTGTTTCTCTCTCTCTCTGTGACTCTTTCCCACCCTCCCCCTCCCTCCCGATCCCTCCCTCCCTGTCTCAGCTCTTCCATGAGGAGCTGGCCTTGCAGTGGGTGGTCAGCAGTGGCAGTGTCCGAGAGGGCGCGCTACAACAGGCCTGGTTCTTCTTCGAGCTCATGGTGAGACGTCCCTCCCTCCTCACGTTGATGGAGCTCAGTTGTGCCTGTAGATATCGTGGTGTGTGCAGGTGAAGGTGTGTGGCTGAAGCCTCCCCTGTCGGTGTTCTCTCCCTGCCTCAGGTCAAGAGCATCATCCACCACCTGTACTTCGCTGACCGCTTGGACTCTCCCAGGAAGAACCGCTTCCCTGAGCGCTTCATGGATGACATCACCGCTCTGGTCAGCACTATTGCCGGTGACATTGTCTCCCGATTCCAAAAGGTCAGTCTCGTCTCATCTGTTGACGTGATCTACTTAGATCTTTTTTTTTTAAATTGGCTACTACTGTATTGTGTCTATATTGTCCTGTATACATTTTCAGTATGGCTATCCAGTGCTGTGAAAAACCACCATTGCGTAGGTTCCTTCTGTCTGTATGTTTAGACTTCACTTTGAATCTCTTGCTTCCCTGTGGACAGGACCTGGAGCTGGTGGAGAGACTGAACATGAGCCTGGCCTTCTTCCTCAACGACCTGCTCTCCGTCATGGACCGCGGCTTCGTCTTCACCCTGATCAGGACCTACTGGAAACAGGTACTTCACCTGAGGCTGGGAAAACGCCAAATGACTTGAGATCTTTTCCCAAAGAATATATTTCCCTGAGGCTATGTGACTATGTGTATTGCAAAGAACTTTTAGCATAAAAGAGCATTTTTATCATCGTTTGTTATTGGATAAATAAAGGCCATAATTGATTTGACCAGTGTATTTTATTCTGCTTGTGTTTGCTCTCCCCCAGGTGTCCACTAAGCTGCACGCGCTCCAGAACCCCACTCTGGAGTCCCTGCGTCTGGACTTCCTGCGCATCGTGTGCAGCCACGAGCACTACGTCACCCTCAACCTGCCCTGTAGTCTTCTCACTCCACCTGCCTCTCCTTCCCCATCTGTCTCCTCCGCCACGTCCCAGGTGAGAGCGACAGGACTCTAAATACTCCCTCGGTTGCTTCCAGTGGAAACATCTTTTAGTCCATCCTAGTTGTTGATGATTGTTTTGAGCTTTGACATCCCTAAACTAAGATTCTGTTCTCTACAGTTGTATCATTAGACCGTTTACACGTTTTGGAGTGATTTGGGAGAGTCATACATATGTCAAATGTATTAACAAATGTGTTGGTGATTTTCCTTTCTGAAATTGTCCTCCTGTCCTGCTGTCCCCGTCTCGTAGAGCTCGGGCTTCTCCACGCACGTGCAGGACCAGAAGATCGCCAACATGTTTGAGTTGTCTGTGCCGTTCAGGGAGCAGCACTACCTGGCTGGCCTCGCCCTCACTGAGCTGGCCATCATACTGGACCCAGAAGCAGAAGGGTCAGTATACAGCAGTCCTCACTCCACCCCATCTCTAGTGTGTGTGTGTATGTGTGTGTGTACTGTATGTGTGTGTGTGTGTGTGTGTGTGTATGCATGCGTGTGACCATAAGTCATTTCTGTTTTCATTTTTGTTGTGTAGCTGATTGGTAGGAATAAAATAAAACTAAATAGAAAAAAAAACAAAACAAATAATAAATGTGCATCATATGTATCTTGTAATTGCATTTGTTCTTAACGCACTATTTACATCATTGCCAATGTCTCTGTCTCTTTCTCAGGATGTTCAGTCTGCATAAGAAGGTTATCAGTGTAGTACACAACCTGTTGTCCAGCCATGACTCTGACCCACGGTACGCAGACCCTGAGGTCAAAGCCAGGGTTGCTATGCTCTACCTGCCACTCATTGGAATCGTCATGGAAACGTTGCCCCAGCTGCACGACTTCACTGGTATGTTGGGCTGGATTTGGGTGATGTCATTTGAATGCACAGGCCATGATCTAGGCTCACAGTGAGACCTTCGTCACCTGTCTCCTCAGAGTCCCACAACCAATGGGGTCGCCCAGGCGGAACAGCAGGGGAGGAGCCAGAGGTCGAGGGCAACAGTCTCATCAGTCAGACGGTTGCCATGGCGATCGCTGGGACCTCTGTGCCGCAGATGTCCAGGCCCAGCAGCTTCTTGCTCAATCCCCAGGTAAGCACACACCTACACACTTCCACATACACACACCCTGTCAGAGAGACCGCATCAGGCAAGAAACCTGGAGAAGTAACAGGGGGTCACTTGCGCGTCAGCCTGGTTGGTGCCTCACAGAACAGGACACAGGGATCAGTGGGGGGACCCGAGTTCAAACTAGGACCAAGGAGCGAGACCGGAGCACTCACACTTTTTTTTTTAATGGTGCAAAGTGACCAACGTGTAACCTGAAGATGTCAAATGAGCCTTCAGACCAGAGACCCATATTCCCACCCCAGAGACAGAGCTAGAGGAAGAGAAGCATCTGCTGGCCGTGCTTGGCCTCTCCCGTGTCCTTCACTGGGTCCTTCACTGGGTGGCTCTCAACATCTCTCTTCGATCCTCGATGGGCGTTCCCACTGATCTATAACTAACACTGGATAGACTATCCCATTGTTGCCGCCCCATCATTCTCTATGTAGATCAGCGAGGACGAGGATCGAGGAAGGAAGGGAGGATGAATAAAACACCAAATGAGAGGCACCCATTGGGTCCTTCACTGAGTCTCTCACTGTGTCCTTGATGACCTGTCCCCTCTCCTCCCGCAGGCCACGCGTCAGCACGGCACCTTCTCGGCCGAGTCCAGCCGCAGCCTGCTCATCTGCCTGCTGTGGGTGCTGAAGAACGCGGACGAGATGGTGCTGCAGAAGTGGTTCACCGACCTGTCCGTGTCCCAGCTCAACCGCCTGCTGGACATGCTCTACCTCTGCGTCTCCTGCTTCGAGTACAAGGTCAGAGAGTGGACCGCACTTCTACCACTGGCCTGTGGGCCTCGTTAAAAACACTCCTAGGCTTGCACACACACACACACACACACACACACACACACACACACACACACACGCACACACACACACACACAGACACACAAATACATACACTACTCATAAAAAGTCAGGGATATTTGGCTTTCAGGTGAAATTTGTTCTGTAGCTTGAACTTTTTACATTATGCATGCATTTCACCTGAAAGCCAGATATCCCTAACTTTTCAGGGATAACACACACACACACAGAAAGACACACACATACACACACACACACACGCACACACACACACACACATTAAGCCCTACAATAATCCCTGTGCTTTAATCGCCATTTGAAAGTCTTTGGTGTCCTCATTGTTGACCTCTAACAATCTAACCAAACTAATTGTGTTGTTTTTGTGTGGCTCGGCGTGTTATTTCATACAACTCTAACTCTAACTCGATCGTTTCATCTGTTCAGTGTTAACCACACAGCCTTGTCACACCTCTTTGTGGGCTTTGTGCTTTCTGTGGCATGTGTGAAGTAACTCCTGCGTGTGTTTTCTGCTCATCCATTCCACTTCAATTCCACATCCACCTCCACATCCACCTCCACCTCCTTTCATACAAAACCAGGCCCATGTTCTGTTCACCATGCAGGGTAAGAAAGCGTTTGAGCGCATGAACAGCCTGACCTTCAAGAAGTCCAAGGACATGAAGGCCAAGCTGGAGGAGGCCATCCTGGGCAGCATAGGGGCACGGCAGGAGATGGTGCGACGCAGCAGAGGACAGCTGGGTAAGTGGACACACACACACACACACACACACACACACACACACAGAGAGACGCACGCACACTTATACAGTACATACAGGGCTATTGCACATACGTGCATACTCGGATAAATATATTTGAACATTTGCAGTCACATATGAATGCGCACCATGTGTGTACATCCCCTCGTACTTTCAGAGGAATGAATGCAGCAAATCCATGTGTTTTTAAAACAGATGCCAACAAAGAAAATGCACATTAAAACACACACACACACACACACACACACATACATACACACAGACACACAAACACACACACACTTCGCCCAGCAGGAGGAATCCTGACCCAGTTTCATACCCTGCTGTTCACCGCCCATACCGTATTTGTTTGAAGGCTCTTTGGGAAGCACCATGGAGCGTGCTGCTGGGGAACTGGGTTTGTAGGTCTGGTGCACTGAGCAGAGACTACCTGCTAGTGTTCTGGTATCTGTAACTCAAAAATCAAGCGTACATTTACATTACACATTTACGAAATCTTAAATCATAATGATTTGGGTGTAACTGAAACTTGTCGCAAGTTACACGTAAGATGCACAGAACTTGTAACTGACTTTAACTCGAAAGAGAAACCATCCATTTCCCCCTGACTTGAAAACGACGTGTTCAAGCTGCTCATTACAGCTGAGGATAGCCCTGTCACGGAGGTAGAAAGGGATAAAAACCTTTTATTATCGGGCTGACGATCACAACAATACATTCTAGAAAGAATATTTGCGCCACAAAAACAGAAAAAGTAAACACTTTAAATAGCTGGTTGAGGAGCACATAACACACGACTGGCAGGAAACGAATGCTTGCTGAAGTGACGGAGGTGAAGAGAATGCAAGAGGGCTGGCATGAATGCAAGTGACAGGTTATTCTAGGTTGTTCAGACACTTACAGTACGACAGCGCTGCGTGTGGTCTGAACAGTCATAACTTTTTTTCTTAACTTAGGTTACACATAGACTTGCGAATCATTTGAGTTACAAGCCCATCTTTTTACAATAGGCTTACGATATGCTTAAGGTCTATGAGCAGCTAACGTGTGCTTCGAGTTACAGCGCCCTGGTATCTATTTGTCCATTACTCACAGAAGGGTGTAGGGGAGGAGGGCACTGGCTGTTTACATTTGCCTGGAGTTGCCCAATCTTGTTATCATTTTTCTCTCTCTCTGTATTACCTTCTCATGGTTGTGATGGCTCTCATAGGTCTCTTTATCTCTCGGTCACGGTGTCCTTTTCCTCTCCCACAGAGCGGAGTCCGTCAGGCAGTGCCTTTGGCAGCCAGGAGAACCTGCGCTGGAGGAAAGACATGACCCACTGGAGGCAGAACAGCGAAAAAATGGACAAGTATGGGCTGTGTATGTGGGTGTGTGTGTGTGGGTGTGTGTGTGTGGGTGTGTGTGGGTGTCTGTTTATCTGTCTTTGGCATGTGAGACGTGCAGGTTAACAACACACTGTAATGTCAGATTTCAGCTTCACGATCAGCAGAATATTCTGCCTCATTCAGAAATGGATGAATAATGCTTATTAATAGTGCGCGACTCTGAAAAGGACAGGTCATGTTTTGAAGTGTCAGTGGAATAAGAAGAGTTTTACCTCAATTGACATGCTATACTAAGCACAACAAAGTGTGCTTATGTATTGTACGTATGTATTGCAGTAGAATCCATGAATTCTGCTACTGTATGCTAATTATATGCATTTCAGTAGAATCAATGAATCCAGTTAAATGTACTCAAGGTATTGCGCAAGAACCACTGCAAACCAGTGCACTGGACTCGGCTCTCCAGGGGGACTCCAATGGATGCTCTGTTGATTCTTGTAACTCTCTTAAGTTCTGGGCTGGGTTTCCCAGATTCGTTAAGAAGCTCTTAAGTGCTAAGAACTTATTAGGAGCGCTCTAAGAACGTTCTAAGAACTCTCCTAAGAAGTTCTTAGCACTTAAGAGCTTCTTAACAAATCTGGGAAACCTGGCCCTGGTCATTGAAGCTCCTTTGCACCTCCACAGACTGGCTGGCTGAGGCCTTTCTAGAAAGAGCTTTAACAACAGATAAATAAGTAAACAAACAGCAATTAAAATAGCATACATAAAAGTATACAGGTGTTTGTCTACATGACGCAAACGTTGTGAAGAAATGTTTGCCATGCATAATGGACAGTGTGTCGGATTTCTCTATAAAGTATAACTGGTTACCTTTACCTTATCCAAAGCACCTGTCCCCACAAAAGAGGTGTTCAAAAGCGTTTTTCAAATAAGACATCATTTTCAACAAACACGATTTCTGTTCTTGTTAAAGCACACAGGGTGTGAGCTCTTTTTGATGAGTGTGCTGTACGTGTCTGACTATTTTTTTCCCCATGTGTGTTGTGTGCTGTAGGAGCCACAGATCAGTCAGGTATTGTATGATGCAGTGTCCTGCTTCCAGACCCTTTTCCCCTGAACCTTGAACCTTGAACCTTGACCCTGACCCCATCCTGCCCTCCCCTCCGTCCCCGTCATGGTGCTTGGGTTGGTTGGTTTGGCCTTCATGGTGTTTGTTGTGCTGCTGTGCTTCCAGTTTAACCAGTCTCCAAAAGACTTAGCCTGCTAAGCGTATGGGGATTAATATTCAATAAAGTCATCTCTTTCCCCTCTCTCTCTCTCTCTCTCTCTCTCTTTCTTTCTTTCTTTCTTTCTTTCTTTCTTTCTTTCTCTCTCTCATATTCTCTCTCCCTCTCTTTCTCTCTCTCACACTCACTCTCTCTCTCTCACACACACACACATTCTCTCTTGGTCTGTCTCTCTATTTCTCCATCTTTCTTTTTCTACCATGTGTCAATTTCTCTCTTGGTTTGGGATGCAGTATGTGATTCTGTTGCAGATACATAGGTTCACTAAGTGAAGTCCGTAAGGAAACATAGTTTCATTCATGTTCCTTAGATACCATTTCAAAACATTGTCGACTAGCAGGCAAGTCCTTTGCTGTGCCCCCATAGATATGTGATGTATTCATATTTTTGTAGTGTAGGAATGTACGCACATCTATATATTTTAACAGGTGTGGGATACTAACTGGTGCAAAGGAAAACGAGAGAAAAAGATATCCGCACACTGTGTTATATGGTCTTAGCGCATTTTAATCTGTACAGTGTTTCGACTGCTCAGGTCTTCATCAGGTACATCCATACATTGGATGTGCATAGCAAAGACCTGAGTGGTCAAAACGCACTGATTAAACTGCATTCAGAGCAAGTAAGACCGTGTGTAGATATCTTTCTTTCTTGTATTAATATTTTTAAAGTTCAAAAAGCTCTTAGATAGCATCCTCGGTAGACATGGTAGTGTAGCCTGGCCCTAATGATACACCAGTCCCTGTAGTTTGCCCCCTGAAAGGAAAGTGGCCAGGGTCCATATCTACAGCAATCACATCTCTAGCCTGCAGTGTGCTTTTGATAACAGGCTCGCTTTCTCCTCCTTCACCCCACCCTCGGAGAGACCCATACAGAGTGTGTGTGTGTGTGTGTGTGTGTGTGTGTGTGTATGTGTGAGAGAGAGAAAAAGAGAGCAAGCATGTATGTGAGGCTCCTCCTGGTACTCTCCACTGAGGTGTGTTCCAAGGAGTCCCCCTCCGTTACCACTACCGTCTTCATTTCTCTGTTAGCGTAAGCTAGCGTTGGTGGGATGCCCCGTCCTCACTCCTGTCAGGTCAGACACCCGGTCAGGGTCTGCAGGAGTAGAGCTGGGCATCCCTACCTAGAGTCCTGTAGCATCTCATCCTGACCTTTGACCCCGACCCTAACACAGTCCCTGGACCCTGGGTCCCTGCTTCCTAATGGTGGGTTCCTTAACCAAGGCAATGCTGGGCTGCTCAGGTTTGGGTTTGTGTTGGGATGTTTGTTTGTGACGGGT
>NC_085008.1:11674926-11692426 GCF_963854185.1 Sardina pilchardus
ATAAACGCAATGACACAATATCTAAAGCTCATGTGTATATACTGTATGTATATATTGCTGAATATACACATCACTCTAACACACATACCGTACATTCTCTTCATGTAACAACCTTAGTCGTCATTCTGTGAAGTGACGTGTGCAGAGTGCTTTGCATGCTCCTTTGGCTATCTGATAAGGTCCTCTGGCCTCTCGTAAAGGCAGAAGAGAAGCCTCGCACATCACGTGGACTTACAGTATAGCGGATGTGGGCTCTGTCTCTGCATGGAGGGTGCCCAGGTAGCCTGGGTCTGTCTTAGAGGGGAAAAGACATTTGCAGACAAACCCGCAGTGGGTTTGTGGGAGCTAGCCCAGCGCTAGAGTCCCCTGCAACTGGTGCGGTGGTGTGTTTGTGACCCTGTGTGTTGATTCTTGTCACTGTATTCTCTCCGTTACACAGAGTACGGGCTGGGAGGTAGGTGTGGTCATCGCGGCTCCTGCTTGGCCCATGTGTGCTAGCCGTGGGCAGTCTCTGTGGCTCTCTGCTCTCAATCCAGTTCATTAACCCGTTTTTGGACGGACGGCACTTGTCTTGTTTGTTCTTGTTGTTTGCCTTTTCTTTTGGCCGTCCTCTGTTGTACCGTCCATCTCTCTCCGTCTTGTCTCCTCACTCTGCTCTCTCTCACTCGCTCATGCTCTTCCTCCTTCTCTTCCTCCTCCTCCTCTTCCTCTTAAAGGACCGTCCGTGTTTTTAACGTACTGGTTTTGGCAGGCCATGCATGGGAACCCCCGAGTGTGACACTAATGACTGGCCGTGGTGAATGCATCACTGTCTCCTCCTCCTCCTCCTCCTCTCTCTCTCTCTCTCTCTCTCTCTCTCTCTCTCTCTCTCTGTCTCTTCTGAGTCCCTCCATCTCACACTCTCTCCACCTCCATCCATCCATCCATCCATCGCTCCTCTGCGCTGGCAGTGCCCGCTCCCCCTCTCATCCATCGCCCAGCACAGGGTTCGATTTACGCACGAGACACACTCCTGTAGGCGCACACTGACACACTGACACCACGCAGTCCAACACAAAAGGTAAATACATGTAGGCTGACGGCACTGATACAAAAATCTAAATGTTATTTTAAATAATGCAGCCAGGGTTTTTTCTTTTAGTGTTCAAGTCCTGTTGGAGCATGCTGCTATTATCCTCAATAGAATGATTTGATTTGGTCCAGCAGACACATAGTTATGGGTTCTTTTTGTATCGTTTACTTTGAACATTGTTTTGGAGACTAAATCGACCCCTGAGTTTTCATTTGCTCATGTGTGACCAGCTATTACTTTCTGATCTTAAGTTGCTCATGGTTTATTGCATGACCAGGACATTGATATGCTCCCTCCCTTCCTTCGCACTCCCGATTTGCCCCTGGAATGAATCTAGCAAAATCCTGTTTGTTTGTTTGTTTGTTTGTTTGTGTATTTGGGGGGCAGGAGGGGCAATACCCCTCCCATCCTCTCTGATCCCTTTCATTTCACCTTCCCTTCCCCCTGCCTGCTACCCGGTCCTCACTGCATGTGTGTGAGTCCTTTACTCTGGGTTTGTCTGTTTTTTCTGGGCTTGTGGAATTTGGTTCATTTGTGTGTGTGTGTGTGTGTGTGCAAGTGTTTCTTGGGTGGATTATTTGTATGAATCATGTGTGGTGTGGTGAAAGTGCCAAAGTGTGTGTGGGCATGTATGATTTTATAGTGTGTGTGTGTGTGTGTGTGTGTTTCTGGCCCTGATTAAATTGTGTTCTGTTTTCTCCTCTTGATTTCCCTGGTTGCTGACCCCCCCTCCTCCCACTTTAATTATTATGTGTTGTGGTAAGTTCCTAGTTTGAGGTTTATTTTTGTCTGGGTTTGATTGGGGGGAACAAACTGCAATAAACCAGTTTAGAGCTGAGCCAAATGACACAACTGCTACAACTGCTGACGTAAGGGCAAATGCACTGGCCAGCCTGAATGGCACGAGAAGCTTGAATTAGATCGGGAGGTCTTTTGGACCAAGTTTGACTCAGTTCTAAACAATTCTGTTTTGTCACACACATCACACAAGTCCTCTACCTCTTCCTCCTCACTGTAAACATCCTGTCTCCACACCCCGTTGGCACGGAGCACTGCACATACACAAACCTCACTCCTCTCCCACATAGCTCTGATCCAGGCAGGCCGCCCCCTACTGGGCACTGTATGCTGTTGCAGCGTAACAGTTTGAAACAGTGGTTGCTTTTCAACAAAGAGCACACTGTGCCTACACAGTCAACTGTTTTGGAGAGAAGACTATTATTCTTTTCTCTCTTCCGTACAAATTCTTTTTTTTCCCCGTTTTTTTGTTGCCCTTTCTCTCTCTCTCTCTCCCTGTGAGTTATCACACAAGCTGTGCATCAGGTTCCGTCTTATCAGCTCCTTAAGTGTAAACAGAAACATTCCTCCGTAGATCGTGATTATGCGGAATGTGGACCAGCAGAATAAGCTACTGTAGGCCGCATAATGGCCTCTGATACTAGATGGACACTGTAGATGTTTGTCCCTGAGCTTAAATGATGAGGAAAGAGAGGGTCACCGCAGTACATACATTGACTGTTGGTTGAGGCCCACTGTGGCCCAGTGCCCAGTGTAAATGGCGGTGTCGTTCACCAGGAGTTCAGGGTTACAGTGTCGCCTGGAGGCTATGGGTCATGTTCTTATTGTGCAGCGAGCACACACATTCAGACTGAACTGGGTGCTGGGTCGAAACAAAAGTATTAACTGTAAGAAAAGTCTCCTAGGCAATCGCTCCTAAAATGTTTTTTTTGTTGTTTTTTTTTTTAAATCTGTGCTGTTTCGGGAAAGCCCCATTCCCTTGTCCCGAAATGTCACAGATTAAAAACGTCAATTCCTTGGGACTTTTTTCATTTCTTTTCTGTACCAGTGTAAAGGCAGTTGGTAGGAGTATGAACACCTCCTACTCTGAATGCATACCAGAAATTAAATCAAGAAGCACCTCTTAAAACATATTTCATAAAAATAATGTTTTTAGATAGCCTACTCCGCTGTGTTTACAGGTCATCATGTTTGATTTGCAAAAAGCAGTTTATCAAACCTAGAAGGCTATCCAACCTCATGTGGGCTCAAAATGTTGAAGGCACTGTAAATATTGAGTGTTGATGGTGATAGCGATTGTGGTGATGTAGCCATAGTGTGTAATACTTTACTGGGTTAATCAGACACACTCCGTCTCCGTACAGTTACAGTAAGCATAAAACGCATGATGTAGAATATCTACTCTTCTCACTTCACTTTTGCCAATGTCATTTGTGGGGAAATTGTGTTGTATGTCATTTTTCTGAGGGCAAATGATTAAAGGTTCTGTATGATATTTTGGTTGTCCAACAAAAGGCACTTGTAAACTTTGAGCAACTTTATTACGCTTAAGACCTGATGATGCATCATTGTCGTGGGCGTTGGATATATCCCCTATTTTAGACCTTGATCAATGTGAATGCATGTATTGAAAACATACAATATTCAAATGAAAATATATTGTATGTTATTTAATAAAGTATATTCATGGCACAGGAAAGTATTTGATAACATTTAGAAATATGTGAAGAGATACTCCACATCATGTTGTATTTTAGAGCTACATTGTCAGGCAGCTTTCATATATTCTCTGCATTGAATTTTTCCCGTTGCTCATTGCTGCGGTTACATTTTTTGAGCCCCTGCACACAAAAGTATGAATTAGTTGTAGATGTTTCATAATGTGTCTGCCGTAGGGTCAGATGGCGATGCTCAGTGCACATGTGCCACACGGTGGTCTGTGTAAATGTTTGCGTTTGTTTATTAGGCAGACGCTCTTATCGGTGTTTACATTAGCTGTTGCAATTTGCTACTGATCAAACTCGGCCTTTATTTCCTCTCCACAATTATTGCGTCATAGCCATCGCAATCTCTATTTCTGGTCAAGGATGCGTATTGTTTGGATGTGAGCCAAGTGTTGATACATCATTTCTGCTCATGCTGAAATGTTGCTAATTCTGTTCGTCTTTTGTAGGATGGAAAGAGGATGTTTGGGACTTACTTTAGAGTCGGATTTTATGGCTCTAAGTTTGGAGACTTGGATGAGCAGGAGTTTGTGTACAAAGAACCGGCTATCACTAAGCTGGCAGAAATCTCACATAGACTTGAGGTAAATAATGTGTGTGTGTCTGTGCGTCTGTGTGTCTGTGTCTCTGTGTCTGTGTCTGTGGCCTAAGAGACTGACTGTGTTCTTCCTTTTGTCACATTCAGGGTTTCTATGGGGAAAGGTACGGAGAAGACCAAGTTGAAGTCATTAAGGATTCCAACCCTGTGGACAAGTGCAAATTGGATCCCAACAAAGTAAGCATGTGGCTTTGGCCCCTGATATGTTTGGTAAACTGCATTTGTTTGTATAGCCGAGGTTGAAGCACACCCTTTGAGGTCCATTACTCTTTGAAAATGCTTGGTGTTCAGGAATATGATCAATTGTGCTGGTGCAGAATGCTGTCACATTTGTATACATTGATGTGTTTCATTTACAACTGTCCCGCCCTTGCGTACTCATCAGGCCTTCGTCCAGATCACATACGTAGAGCCGTACTTCGACACTTACGAGATGAAGGACCGCATCACGTACTTTGACAAGAACTACAACCTGCGGCGCTTCGTTTACTGCACACCCTTCACGCTGGACGGACGGGCGCACGGTGACCTGCACGAGCAGTACAAACGCAAGACCATCCTCACCACCTCCCACGCCTTCCCCTACATCAAGACCCGCATCAACATCATCCACAAGGAAGAGGTAGGGCCTCACACTCGGCTCCTGCTTTTACCCCAGACTAATATAAACACACACACACACACACCTACTGCACCTACACAGGCAACTATGATCATCTTTATTTTGCTGTTGCTTTCACTCAAAACAGACAGGCATACATTGTATTCCTACAACCTGTATTCTGTGCACAAGTTTTTTTTTTTTTTTCACACAAACATGGCCTCACACTTCAACTGAATTGAGATGTCTGAGAATCTCATTTCCTGTACACGTGATATTCCACCGTTTCAAATGACCTTGTGGTGTCCCACAGATCATCTCAATGCCAATAGAGGTGGCCATCGAGGACATGCAGAAGAAGACCCAGGAGCTGGCTTTTGCCACCCACCAAGATCCAGCAGATGCTAAGATGTTGCAGATGGTGCTTCAAGGATCTGTAGGCACCACAGTCAATCAGGTCAGCAGTCTCACTCAGTGTATTTGACTTGCTTAGTGGCATGGCTATTTCTTACTGCTGGAGCCTTCCTCTTCTCTGAGCTCATGCTAGTGAAGTACCTTATTTGGGTCATTCTTGGTGTTGGATAAAGATGAGGATCAAGTTCTGTTATGATGACAAATATTATGTAAGCTGCAGTGGCTAGCCCGGTTGTTGACATTAGAAAAAAAAGAATTTGTCGACCTGTGAAGCAGGCCTGCTGAAGAGTGACTGTATTTCCTGTTGTCTTTTCCAGGGACCGCTGGAGGTAGCCCAGGTGTTCCTGTCCGAAATCCCAAGTGACCCTAAACTTTACAGACACCATAATAAGCTTCGCCTTTGCTTCAAAGATTTTACAAAGAGGTAACACGGCAGCCTCGAATACCGTTATTTCTCTCCAACTTTGGATTCCAATAATCCAAATTCTCATTTCTGCATGTTTCAGAAACTCCTTGAATTGTTTAGCAGAACTCTTGTCTACCGTGACTTAAATTGTCAATCCTTCTCAGGTGTGAAGACGCCCTTCGCAAAAACAAGAGCCTGATTGGTCCTGACCAGAAGGAGTACCAGCGGGAGCTGGAGAGAAACTACCACCGGCTGAAGGAGTCTCTGCAGCCCCTCATCAACAGGAAGATCCCTCAGCTCTACAAGCCCGTGCTGCAGGTCAACTCCCACAGGTCAGTGCCAGAGAACGCCTCATAAACGCAGGCTACAGAATCCATCCGTCGTTAAGAAGCTCCTAAGTGCTAAGAACTTCTTAGGAGCGCTCTAAGAATGTTCCAAGAACGCTCCTAAAAAGTTCTTAGCACTTAAGAGCTTCTTAACAAATCTGGGAAACGCGGCCCAACTCATTAGACTAGGGACAACCATCAGAACGATGTCTCTGGCTTTAGCGCTTTGTCCCTTGCATGGCTTTTAATCCTACTGTCATCACAAGTATGGGGCTTCATGCCAAAACAAATCAAATCATAGGCTCCACCTTAAATTGATCCATGCATGTTGTTTATGCATTTCTGCAGCTGCCAGTGTTCAAGCAGTCACTTTGTGTTTGAGTGCTGAGTTGTTTGTCAGATTAGGTTTGCAAATTAAGAATCTTCCACATCAAAGCTTATGGTAGGGCAAGCACAACACCTGTTTGCCTCTTGTCATATGCCAGTAGTTTGATAATGAAAACCGGAATGTAACTTGGGTGGAATATAAATAGGGTGTCACTGACAGTCCAAACACGAGCAAGTCGTATATTCCTTGCTTTACTAAATATATCAATTAATTTCAATTACTTGAATACAGCAGGAATTAAGTAATGATGACTAATGGGGTTTAAATAACGTTTGATTTTGCACTTCGTTTCCATTGTTAACATTCAACTAGCTGTACTCCAGGGGGTTCGTTTAGTCTGTGAAGGCCTTGTATTTGAGTGCTAGATCAGTTTTAGTAGACAAGACTGCTTTCTCCTGTGGCGAGCTTCACCTGCTTACTCACTGCTTTACCCTGCGGCAAACCCATTTCACCTTTTCCTTTGCTCCTTTTACCATGCAGCAAAAGGACAACTTGACAAGGTAGTGGTCCCGAAGGAATTCATGTAATAGTCCTGGTTGAGAAATTGAATCCTGTGTGAAATAATTGTCCTCGTGTCTTTTTTACAGAGATTCCTTCAGTCGAATGAGTCTTCGTAAACTCGAGATGTGAACAAATACCATGAAGAAAAGAAAGGAGATGGCTTGTGCTCATGAAGAAAAGGATAATTTATTTGTTTGTAAATATCAAAGGCCCTTGAGAAAATTCAGTGTTCCTGCATAGGGAGGATGGGGGGGAGCTTGTGTTAAACATTGGTACGTCATTCCAATACTTTTTTCGTTTACAAAAACGGTCTGTTACGAAATCATTGGAACTGAAAGTGGATTTTTACAGCGTACGGTATGTGTCAAAATCTGGATTAAATTTCCTGTGTGCACTTTTTATTTTTTAAGCTGTGTTCTGATGCATTTTATTAGACATTGTACAACTTGAACATTTACTATTTAATCCAAAATGACAAAACAAGCAAAAAAATGTACCACTATTTATCATGACGGTTCATCTTCTTTTTTTAAGTTACTGGTACTGCATTTGTTAAAAAAAGGAAAGAAAAAAAGAAAATAGGGTACTGTTTCAGACATCCTTGAATTGTTTTATGTAGCTTTTGTTTACTTTAAATATTTTACTAAATAAATTTTAATGTCTGTACTGGTGTTCTGTCTTTAACCGATGAAATGCAACCACACAGTGGAATGTAGATATTGCTGGTGTTTTAATAAAGAGTACAAGAGCGTCTACAAAAACAGGAAAGACACAGGTCAACTGGATGGAGACGTCTGCAATAACCAGATAGTTCACACCACGAGCATTTCACTTCCTTTCAAACAATCAGAGAAAGCAAAAGCATGGATTTCACAGAAATGCATAGAACAGCCTGCAATCTAAATTGGTCAAACTTTAAACTCCTGCTCTCAGGCCATGCATGGAAAAAAAAAAAAAAAAAGAGAGAAGCTTGCTCTGCTGGAATGAGGTCCATTTCTTTTTTCATCCCTGCCATCAGTGGATCCAATCCACCTGATCCAACCCGAAACTGAAGTAGCTTAGACACTTTAGCTGAATGGACTTGAAGCTGTGCAAATATCCCACTGGACAATTTGGATAATATACCACGGCCTTTCTCAACCTGTTCACTGCCCGTCCTGAAGAGCAAACTGCATAACTGAGAACTACTACCGGTAAGCTAAACTATTCATCTTATTTTACAGCGAGGATGGGTACAGTCATGCTCTCAGGATTTTCTTGAAAGGTACCTTAACTATATATAGCAACGAAAAACGTACAAGAATATATTGTGCTCTTTATAAAACAAAACAAGGAAACAAAAAAATATCTAAAAACAGAAACCAGTGCATGAGAGACAAAAAAATGGATTTCTCTATCTGGTCATATGAAAAGCAAACTTGCCACCCATAAAGGGCGAGTTTGTAAAGATGCACTATGTTAAGTGCCAAGGTGCGGTCCAAGCGAGAAAGAAGAGTCTGCTGGCTTGCTCTGGGGACAGACGGAAAGGACAACACAGAAAGAGGGGGAGAGGAGCGGAGGGGGGGGGGGGGGGGGAGGGGAGGAACAGAACATGGAAATAAAACTCTGATACAGAGAGGGGGGACAATCAGCGGAGCCCAGCCCCCCTCCTCACTTCTGCGCCTCCACTCTCCGGTAGAACAGCAGATAAGGCGTGGACGTGCTGCAGGTCTCGGGCGAGCAGGCGCGCAGGAAGTCCTCCTCCTCGTACAGGCGCACCTCCGAGTCGTCGAACAGCAGCCACTTCCCCTCGTAGTCCAGGAGGTTCCGCAGGGCCAGCTCGTCGCCCCTCCGACCCTGCTCGCCCTCGGCCGCGCCGGCCTCCTTCTCCTTCTCCTTCTTCGGCGCTCCGCCGAGGGGCTGCAGGCCGGAGGGGAAGGCGCTCTTGTCTGTGTTGGCCGGCTGCGGCTTGGTGCTGCTGCCCAGCTCGTAGGTGGCCAGGCTCCTCTGGCCCCCCAGTAGCCCCACTCCCTCCAGGGCCTTCTTGCCCCCCGCTTTGGCACCGCTCGCCGCAGGGGCTGAGCTCGCCCCCCGCCCGCTCAGGCTGAAGGACACCTCTCCGTCGTCGTACTCCTGCGTCGCCGTCTCCTCTTTCTTCGGCGCCTGCTGCTGCTGCTTCTTCGCCTCCTCCGCCTGCTCCTCCTCCTGCTTGGCCGCCGCCGCCGCCGCCGCCGCCGCCTCCTCGTCCTCCCCGGCCGCTTCCTCCCCGTGGCGGACGCTGTGGAGGTCGGACATGCGGATGTAGGTGGTGTAGTGGCCGCTGCTGATGGTGACGCCGCTGTGCATGACCACGGCGAAGAGCTGGTACTGCTGGCCGCGGGGCGCCGCGCCCGTGCTCCACTCCTCCAGCGACAGCTGCAGCGGCGTCTGCAGAGGCGTGTTCACCTTCGACAGCCCTGCGTACGGGTCCATCCTACCGCACAGAGCAACACACACACACACACCAAGTTAATCACCAGCACGGCCAGACATCCACACACTTGAGATATGTAGTGCACAAGCGCTGGAATCATTGGTTTCACGTTTATTTTAGGTGTTATTCTAACAGAATTAGTCATACTTTTGCCAATTAACTCCTATCCCCCCACCCCTGTTCCCATGTAATAGAGTTGGGACTTACTCAGATGAGTTGGCAGAAAAGCACTTGAGATGGATGGTGATGACCTCGGGGGTTTTGTCGAACAGCAGGCTCCTCTCAGCCTCGGTGTAATGGTGGCACGTCTCGCAGAAGTACTTGTCCTCGCCCACGATGCGCTCCACGGAGGCAAACTGGGAGATGGCCCACTTCAGCGTCTTCAGCTCAGGCTTGGGCTCCGGCGAGACTGAACAGAGAGGGGAACAATCAGAGAGGAGAGAGAGCTAGAGCTACGGTTTACATCTTGGCCGATTAATGCCGTGACACGCTGCCTGAAGTGATTGCTAAAGTTGTTGAGTAAAATCAAGTAGTTCAAGAATGAAAAATATTGCATGGAAAATATGGCTGATATCCCTGGTGTTCTAATGACTTTGCCCTAAATATTATTCCAGTCATGGAAAGTCAGGGGATTTGGGGATTTTGAGGTTTTCCATGAGCCAAGGACTACCCCGTTACTAATAAGTGTAAGCTGATGTGGAAACGCACAGGGGAGCCGCCAGAGAAACTCTGTGGATCAGACACAAGTCCACACTACGGTGTTGTGGCGCATGCGTACTGTATGCATCAGCAGCGCTTACTCTCTGAGCTGGTCTCCCTGGAGGCTGGCTCGTCCTCCTGGACGGGGACGCTGATGTCCTGGAAGTCCTCCCGGCGCTCGGTGAAACACTCGCACTCCAGACAGCGTGTTCTCAGCACCAGCTGACCCTGGAACAGGCGCTTCAGCACGTCAAAGCCTTGCACCTCTCCTTGAGAGAGAGAGACAGGAGATAAGGTTAACGTCACATGAGCTCACCCACAGACCCAAAGCTTTGCTTCATCTTGTTAACAGGGCACCACTGACAAAGTTAGACACACTGACTGAGTATTAGACACTAACATTTCCAACAGTACACAATGACTAATTTATCCAAACTACCAATACAATATGCTCTTTTACATAGACATTTTAAACCACTGTAATAGACTATGTGCACAAAAGGTTCTTCCAGTAGCTCATAGTTAACTGTGTTGTAACGGCAGCTTCTGTTACATTAATCTTCACGCAGACACTAAATATCTTGTTTGCCCAATAATAACTATTTTCACAAACGCATGAATCCTTTATCATAACATGCTGATTTCCTAGATGCAACACCCAACCGGGTCCGTGTTGACACTAATTACATGAACAATAGCGGCAGGTTCAAACACACCTGGGCTCTACCGGAAACACACAAGCCCAGAGAGCCTTTGGTGCAAGGAGCCCATACTGGACTTCAGAGCCTACCTTCACTCTGGGGCTTGCATTCCTCCTCAGACTGGGTTTTTGTCTGTTCTGATATGGGTGTGGTGTTGTCTGGTGTGTCTTGGCATGCACTGGTGCCCTCTTTCCCATGATCCTCTCTGCTCTCAGCACGGCTTCCCCCGTTCGAAGTCAGGCGGCCCATGCTCCTGAACTTGGAGAAGATGCTGGGCTGTTTCCCAGACGCCGTTTTTAGCCAGCTAAGACGTGCACGTTTCTTCCTTTTGCCCGTCCCTTTGGAGGAGCTCTCGCTCTTTCCCTCCTCCGCATCATTCACTCCTTCTTTCTCCTTCTCCGCCTCCTCTTCTTCTTGGGTCCCCTTGACTGGATGCTCGCTGACACCCTCTGTAGTGATGTCACCCGAGGACTTCCTCTTCGAGCGAGTGAGAGGCTGGCTGGCCGGCTCCACTGGCTCCACTTCCTCCTCTTCTTTCCTAGCGTTCTGGCCCTTCGTCTGGGATTTGGGCTTCTTCTTGGCATTCCCAGCTTCCGTGTCGCTTTTCCTCTTCCCACTCAGTTGGCCCTCTGCTCCCACCTCCTCCTCCGAGGGTCGCTGCTCCTCCCCCGGTTCAGACTGCTGCTGCTGCTCCTTGCAGATGGTCTCACAGGCCTCCTGGACGTATCCCAGGATGCACTGCAGTACCTCCTGTGCGTCATGCTGCAGGTAGCCCTCATACATGGGGTTCAGCTGCCTGTGGGAAGACCCAACGAGGAGAGGAATTAGCATGCCGTGCTGCAGGGTAGTCTGAGTGTAGAACAGTGCATTTAGAATGGCACATAGGCTACTGTAGCCCTCCCAAGTTCTGGAGAAGGCTGTCTGATCTCTGGGCTTGAGAAGTCGCGTCAACTAAGGGCTTTTCACAAGAGCGGCTAAATGAGTGATGACGCAATGCTCAAACTGACAATCCAGATTCCGCCTACCTTGTTGGACTTAATTGAAAAACATGCCTCTTAGAAAAGTCTAATCTGTCAGAATGACAGAAAGCTTTCAGTCGTTACTAAAAATAATTCTGTCAATGATGGAAAATATTTGGTTAAATCGACACCTGACTACATCATGTGCAACATAAAATGCATGTTTCACCGGATGGGGCAAGAAATCATCCCACTCTAATCCTACTGTCTGAGCCTAGCTATCATTACACCCTTCAGACATACCAGCAACTCAGGTGAATGAGAGATGAACACTTAAAAACACAAGTTGAAACAATATTAGTCATTCACCAAATTAATGGGGACATCATCATCATCCCTGAAGCTGCTAATTACCTGGTGAGCAATTATTTCCACCTACTACTGCTAAGATGTAAAAGGTAAACAACATGACACAATACTGTATGTGTCATTTGTTGAAGTCCTGCAAAACCTTCCTAGAGTAGAGAAGCGTTCTCTACAACAACATACTTATTTTATTGCGTCATTTTTGACGAAGGCATTTTCATCCCTCCCTTCCTCCGTTCGTCGGTAGTACCTGAGTGAGTTCAACAGCTTGCGGGGCGGAGTGGCGAGCTCTCCCTCGCTGTACTTGTCGGGACTGAGCAGGAAGTTCGACTGCAGCTGCTCCACTGAAGTAATGAGGGTGTAGAAACTTCCCAGCAGTTCCACCTGCGCTGGCACCTGCTCCTCAAGCTCAGTTCCATCCTGCTGAAATACACACAGACACACATAAGGAGGGGATCAATGACAGGAAGTCCATTGCCAGGTAGACAGTTTCCACTTTTTTCAAGGGTGTTTTGTCTTTTATTTGCATTCATAATCATGATCTGGGTGATCTGTCAACTGCCACAGAAAACAATTGCAGTTGTAATTACAGGTCATGGGAAAATGATACAAATACAAAAAAGTACTTTTAAAAAGTGATAAGCTATATATACAAAAGCTATATCAGTAGTTCTCAGTGTGTGGCAGGCCCCACTAGTGGGGGATAGAGACATGACAGGTGGGGTGCGATGATCAGGAGGAATTTTGTTGTTGTTGTTGTTGTTGTGCCTTTAATCTTTTAATAATGCCTTTCTCTTTTTAACAAGGCCACACACAAACATAAGTCATAAACAGACAAAGTATGGATTATAACAGCAAATTAGATTCAGCAGATTGAGACAGGATATGTCACAGCTCATTTGTTTCCAGTGCATGGAGCCAGGTGTGTTTGAACCTGTTAATGCAATAAGCGTCTACATGGACCCGCTTGGTTACGATGTAAAAGGTGTGTTAGTGTAGTGTGTGTTAAAATTGTTATTGTTGGGAAAACCATATCTTAGGTGTTAGAGAGAACATGTAGGGAGCAAAATATAATAGCTAACGCTCCACTGGAAACAAATTAGCTCCTGAGCAGCCTTTCTTACATATAGCCTATTGTAGCAATAAAGAAGTTGTAGGAAACCATACTAGTAGCAGCTGTACCCAAAAAATACCGATGAATCAATTTTCTATTGTAAATATACAGGTAAGTGGTCATCTTGTTCAAAAGTTGCAGAACGGCAAAACATAATAATAGTTTCAAAAATTCTACAATGAAATAACTGCAATCAACAAAGCCATCTCAAACCAACCTCATTCTTCAAAGCCTCCTTTTGTTTATCTCTGCACTTGGACAGCTTGTACAGTTTCCTGATGGCCTCTTTAAATCCGGGGCAATAGTACAAGACCTACAAGTGGAAGGAATGACAAAGTCAGAACATTTCTCACAATGCTTAAATTGGCTACCTTGTCACACTAGGCTTAAGTGTCAGTATACTATGCGCCGCTGCTAAATGTATCAATAGGTCATTAAGATAATGTGTAGCGGCAGTTTAAAAATACTTTTTACATTTGTTACACCCAGGTGGAGAATGCATGTATTACATAATCGGCAGATAGTCATTGCAAAAGTCAACACACCTGAAGGATGCTGTTCAGGTAACAGGTATTTCCGAGATTATTCAATCCAACAAATGGCACCATGATCTCTCTCCTTTCACAGGTGAGAGGAGATGTGGGACAGGGACCTGGCACCACCTGGTCACAGCTGATAGGAATAATATAAGTTTTAGCAAAGTTCACGTTGATTATTTGATATCAATTTACAGTGGTTCAATGACGAGCTTCCGCAACATAAACATGATTTGTTCAATGTTCACAGCATAATTCATTTCTGAGAGGACCATTAGTGCATAGGACCTGACCCAATTACAATTACACGCCCATATGTCAGACTGTGAAGAAAAACATAAGTTACCAAGCAGGTTCTTCTGCTTCCAGAGGCTGTGTATTCTGCTCTTCTGCATGAGTCTCAGAGAAATCCAGTGCCCGCTTGGTATCTTTCTTCTGGAAGAACTTCAGGGAGAGTTTGCTCTTCTTGATGGGGCTGCCTAGCGCCGCCACCACGCCATCTGCCTGAAGTCCGGGCATTGTGCTATCGAAGCAGAGCTGATGTCCACTCTTCAATTCCCTGTCACTACACAAAAATGAAATGTATGCTTTTTATAATGTCTCACTTTTAATTCCAACAGATGATGGCATATTAAAAATGCAACGTTAAAGCGTAACGGTAACTTTACCCTAAATTAAATTAACAAACTAGTTCACTTTAGCCATTCAAGGGATAATAATTGCACATTTTTGCGTTTCTAAAATGGTCCATATTAATGTTAGGGTTTAGTGACAGTTCACTGAACGACTACCAACGTTAACTTCGCTAGCTAACAAAACGTCAGCTGGTTACGTGATCTTTAGTCTGTTTGCTTGCTTGCTAACTGTCACATCTCAACGTAACATGTTAACAGACACATTTTGAACAATTTATAAAATGAGAAACGTCAATGGATACCGATGTATAAGTAAGTCGTGTTATACCGTTACGTAACTAGCATTAACGTAAACACAATTTTCGTTTCGACTGAATGCATATTTAAGTTAGCTCCCATGCTAACGTTAATAAGTCAACAAATCCAACTTCACCGATACCTGGCGGTACATTCAACGCTAGCTTGCTTTGCTAGCTTGGTAGCTCACAACACGCGCTAGGTAACTATGCGAAGGCCCGCTGTTCTTCGTTATGCGCTCCAGGGTTTCACCCAGATCATGATTATATGAGAGCACATTAAAGACAAAGACCCTTCAAAATATGCACCAATGTTAACTAAGACATCAGCAAAATGGAAACAATCTGCATGGCTATTAACTTTTATCAACAGTGCGAACTAACGTTAGCCTCTGGCTAACGACACAGCCAACAACAGTGGGGAGGAGTGCGAACACGCCGGTTCATTTCTCGGTAACTAGTTCAACATTACATAAGACAATACTGCGCACTCATAAAAAACACACTATTAAGTTAGATATCCACTTACCGATTAAATAGTGACTAACAGCATTGCTGTTACCATCCTACAAGATTTTACTGCAGCAAAACAAATATTCATCCGTTACATTGGTAAACAATTTGACAACCGACGGCCGTTCTGTGTAGAACTTGGCGCTTTTTCCGAGGGAAAAATCAGAGGGAGAGCGTCTGTAACAATGCCTGCAGCGGGTCATTTTTTCAGTGCGATTTTTTTTAACAAAATATATACTTTTGGCATCACATAAATTACCGTGCGACATTATAATAGTACAACATGTCACGTTTTTCATTTATATGTACATTCATCCATTCACTGTCAGGCAAACTATGGGCAGCTCTTCAAGAGAGGCGGATCTGTTTCTGCATGCGATGCGACACATGTAAGGTAGACATGTTGGTAAGGGAAAAAAAAACATCAAAACAGCATAATAACCCCGCGGTGATTCTTCATTAAATATAGACACATAATGTCGTATAGCCCACGTTAAAAAAAAATACGTTTTCTGTCCTCAACCACGTCTTCAACATAGCCTAGTGGTCCTTTCTCCAAGGCGGCGTGAAAACGTTTCCTGATAATGTGACCAGGTAGCCTAAAACAATTATTGACGGAACATTCTTTTTTACATACATTTTACCTATATAAGTTGTCAGAAACAAAAAAGTCTGACTTCAGACCTTTGTAGGCTACACATCTAGACAGGGACTTCATCTTCCTCTTCAACAACTGTGATTACCCTCTTTCACCAGCAGATGGCTGTTCTCACTTGAACTCAGCTGTAATCGCATAATTTAATGTAGCCTATATTTCAATGTATTTACCTGACCCAACATAGAAATGTGTGGCCGTCTAAGTGACCGCTTCTGCTGTCAGTGACGGGTATATGCTTCTGTTATGCTTGAAATTAGCCAACAGCAAACGACGACACTTTATCTGATATCTTCACATGAGCTACAGTTCTCCATTTTTTCTTTACACGGTCCTGTATGTTGATTTTAGGCTATCTATATGAAGACGGTGATGAGCTAGGTCTACATAGTAGAATTGTAATCTGTCACTCATGTGAGTTTATATCTCGTAGATGAAGGTTAATCATTTGATTAACCATTGCCATGGTTCGGAAGATGTTATCATTAAGGGTAGGTTTATTGAACATTTTTGTGTCATTTCACCTGGACACTTTTGAGGAAAATCGCAGATAGCGCACAATTGATGCGATCTGGCCTCAGGAGGCCTTTTTTGGAAAGGTGAGTTATGGAATGGAATTAACCGTCTTTGGGGCTGCGTATTGGAAATGAAATCATAAAATACTTGCACAATTTAGGCTACTAGTCAGGACTCAGGAGTGTGTAGCATTTTCACTGTCATTTTTAGGTAGGACATTTTAGGTGCTCTGTAAATATTTTCCTTGAATGAAAACCGTGTTTGCGTGACCGACTGTCTGACTGCGCGCGTTAGCCTAAGTCGCATAGGGATGTTTCCGAAAAGCTTAATAAACATAAATTTACCACCACCAGTCAATGTTATGCTTGTATGTATGGCTCTCTCTAAAGCTGGGTTGTCTAGGGAAGAGCCATTCTGCGTGGAGGGAGTAGATAGACTCTGCTACCGCACTGGAAAAATGACAGGCACGTCCTGAAAGCACGACTCATTCCGTGCTGTTTTTCTAATCACTCTGAGCCTTGAATAACAACTGCAGCCCACCTAAGACCACTAGTCCCAGGGCTGTGCCCAGCTAAACCATAGATACCCATGCCAATGGCATTATGAATGATGTTAAAGGTGAATTGTAACATTATGCCTCTTGACCCCTCACCCATTCAAACACATGCCATCTCCCTCCCTTTCCCTTCTTGTCATTTGTCGTCATGTCTTGATCATTCATCAAGAGGAAAGGAGTGCAGGACCATCGGAGAGAGAGAGAGAGAGAGCGCTTGAGAGCTCTGAGCTGTGAGGGATCTGACCCCCAAGCCTCCATTGGACAGGCTCCGAGGGAAGGGGGTGTGTCCAGGCACTGCTGCGCTGCACTCTCCGCCATCCCCTCCACGCTGCTCTCAACAACAACTGTGTGCGCTGCCGTAGCTCCTCTTCCAGATGCTGCCGCAGCAGCCGAGAGGCAGAGAGAGAGGAGGAGGACCCGCCTGAGCCCACTCTGAGCTGGATTTCTTGCGAGGTGCGTCCGGGGCGCTGCGGTAGACGGCCAGGGAAAATAGGGGCCCCACAGCGGCGGAGGTAAGAGATGTGAGATAATACATTCCTCTCATCTCCCTTTTTTCCCCCCCTTCTGTCCTGCCATTCAGCTCTTATCGCGGCAATTTCCAGCTCGGCTCTTTCTCCGCTCCGTCTGGGCCTTTCATTGCCTCCCTTTTTTTCACCTGGTTCCTTTTGCTGTCT
>NC_085008.1:11697426-11704926 GCF_963854185.1 Sardina pilchardus
CTCAGACAACGGTCCACACGAATTTCAGATCCCATGATTTACTGTCCAATAAAAGTTTTACGATCCCTCGCATGCTCTCACCCCCTAGCCACCCTCTCCCCCCTTCACACACACACACACGCGCACACACACACACACACACACACACACACACACACACACACACACACACACACACACACACACACACACACACACACACACACACAGTCAGACACACTCTCTGTTGCTCCCTCTTTCCTCCTGTCTTCCTCTCATCCTCTCCTTATCCCTCTGGAGAAAGAGGGAGAGTAGAGACGGTATTGCCCTCCAAGTCCCGGCGGCCCAACAGCAACATGGAGTGATAATTACAGCTCCTGGCCCGAGCAAGTGCTGAAACACCCCGACAAGGCGCTGAGAGATTGCAGAGGCAGCGGCCAGTGGTGGGATGCGTTGGAGGAGGGGCAGTGGAGGGAGGTCTTCGGTGGGCCAAGGGAGAAGGGGAGTGTGGTGTTTAACCGTTTGATGTTGCCCATCTTTCACATTTCCTCTCTCTGAAGACAGCGCAAATGGCTCGTATCGAGTTTTTGGAATGCTGATAAGCTCCGCACTATATCAGAGAATCGGCTGTGAGCTATATCATGTTATCAGTCCCTTTTCCTTCCCTTTGTGTGTGTGTGTGTGTGTGTGTATGTGTGTGTGTGTGTGTGTGTGTGTGTGTGTGTGTGTGTGTGTGTGTGTGTGTGTGTGTGTGTGTGTGTGTGTGTGTGTGTGTGTGTGTGTGTGTGTGTGTGTGTGTGCGTGTGTGTGTGTGTGTGTGTATGTGCGTGTGTGTGTGCGTATGTGCGTGTGTGTGTGCGTATGTGCGTGTGTGTGTGCGTGCGTGTTTGAACACGTGCCAAGTGTGCAGAGTGGAGACAGAGGCCCGAGCATACTGGGAGCCTTCCCAGCAGCTGAGAGAGCGAGATGGAAAGTGTTGGCTGTGCCCGTGCAGCTCACGCAGTGTGGAGGCCTGGAGAGTGTTCCAGCGACAGGCCTGCCCAACGGCACTGCCCACAGGTGTTTTACTGCTTAAGAGCAGCCTGCTCTATTCTCTATTCTCCACGCCAGTTCACCAATCATTCACCCCCACCTAGTGTTGGTACGTCTTGTACATGCGCTTAAATCAACTTAGGTGGAGGAGGAGGGGGAGGAATCCTGGTACTTGTGTGTGTGTGTGAGTGTGTGTGTGTGTGTGTGTGTGAGTGTTGTTTTTGTGTCTAAAGGAATGCTTGGTCAAGTTTGATTTTTTTTCTCCCAAATGCCAACATTTTTGTGTGTAGGAATGCGTGACTGTGGATGCTTTTGTGCAAATGCCAGTGTGGTGAATCTCTCTGTGTCTGTCTGTATAAGTGTGTGTGTGTGTGTGTGTGTATGTGTGTGTGTGTGTGTGTGTGTTTCAGGTCACCGTTCAGCGGGGTTCAGTGGGATTATAATGACAGGTATTTTAATGAGGCCTGAAGTTTCTATCTCTGCAGCCATATGTCTCCACAGTGGTGTTCCCCTCAAGTGTTAAAGCCCAACTCCACTGAGAGGATTAGCGACGAACAAATGGGCCTCGATTCCGTCGTCTTTTTCAAACACTCCTCTGCCACTTTCACTCCTCATGAATTCATTTCACGAGCGCGCGCTCGCTCGCCGGCTCTGAGATATGAAACGTAACAAAGGATCTTTGAGGGAAATGTCAGATGTCAGAGTGCAGGGGAAAAATGGCAGCCATAGTTTGAGAATGCCACTGCAGTGAAGGAATGAGATGCTGGTGCGTTGGTGTCTCGTCATCGCTACCACTCCTCCGCTCCCCGATTTCGCTCTCTCTCTCTCTCCATTTCTTCCCTCCGCCGGGGCTTTTGTCCAAGTGTCCAGTGTCGGGAAAAAGGAGAATTAAATATGCTGTTTTCACTCTTTGCCTTTAAAACCGGAGGCTACATTTTCTCTGTGTCGCTCTCTGCTGCCCCTCCCCCCCTATATCTTGCGCTCGCTCTCTCTTCCTCCTTCAAATGGTTGTGCTGAGGGAAATTGATACCATCTCTCACATGCTGCCTGTATGAGAACCCCGAGCGGGGGAGACAGAGAGAGAGAGAGACAGACGAGAGGGAGAGTGTGATGATTGAGACGGGAGAGGAAAGAGAGCGAGATGGGGGGGCAAGATGGGCAGAGATGAAGGGAAGGCCGATTGGGAGAGTGAGTGAGTGAGGAAGGAAGGGAGGGAGGGAGGGAGAGGCAGAGAGAGGAGGAGAGAGGATGGTGGAGAGAGGTAGAGAGAGCTGTATTGATAAAGCGGCTTGTTGTCTTGCAAGCAATCTCACGTTTTTTTTTTTTGTTTTTTTTTATCAGTGTCAGCAGTCTCCGGGAGCCCACTGCTGCTGCTGCTGCTGCTGCTGCTACGGCGACAACACTGAGCCTGTTTTACGCAGTGCTCCATTGTGATGCAGTAGGAGGGAGAGCAGAGATGGAGGGAGCAAGAGAAAGCAAACAGAGAGAGAGAGAGAGAGAGAGACTGACTGAGAGACAGAGAAATAAACACAAGGAGGAGAAAGATGAGGGGAGAGGCTGACAGAAGCTGTTTGCATGAGGGAGAAAGATAGAGTAGGACTTGGCCATTTGCACATGCAGTACATCAATCAGGATAACACAGGAAAGCATTTTTTTTGCAGATTGCAAAGTTTCCACAGATACGGTCCTGGAGTCGGATCAGCCAGGACTCATAGCTTAGTCTGATGAGCAGCCTGGAGATGAGTATTGGGGTCAGGGATGAAGGATGTGGGTCATCTTTATGTGGTGGCACACTCTGTGTGTGTGTGTGTGTGTGTGTGTGTGTGTGTGTGTGTGTGTGTGTGTGTGTGTGTGTGTGTGTGTGTGTGTGTGTGTGTGTGTGTGTGTGTGTGTGTGTGTGTGTGTGTGTGTGTGTGTGTGTGTGTGTGTGTGTGTGTGTGTGTGTGTGTGTGTGTGTGTGTGTGTGTGTGTGTGTGTGTGTGTGTGGGTACTACAGTGTGTACATTCTTTGCCCCTGCAGGCACAGTAATCCTCCCACGCTTCATCTGTGTTATGGGAATTGTGTAAGCTGACTCACAAGGCCAGCGTCTCTGACACCAATTTGAAAATGGGCCCGCGATGGCCCTCAGTGCAGATGTGTTGACGCGCTTCATTGTTTCCAACCTCTAAGCCTGCCCTGTTTCACCAGCCGCCTCTTGGCCGGTTGCCATTTACACATTTGCTGTGATTTTGCGTGTTAGTTAGAGCCATGGTCAGAAATAGGATTCAAGTGAATTCCGGCGCTAAATCGTATTTTCCTAACAAATTGGAGAGTTATTTATCCGTGTGTTGGTCTATTATCCGAATGTGCTCATAGAAAATCACTGTGTTATTACGGCTTCCGTAGCCCCGAGGGATAAGACTCCAGGCGGCCACGTGTTTGATTGGTGCGACGTGATGAGTGTTTGATTGGTGCGATGTGTGCTGCTAGGGGCTGTGGATGTAGGGGTTTAAGGTCTCGGCTTTACCCTTAATCCCCCATCGGGAAGGACTCGCACGGATCTTTGGGTGACAGATGTGCCGGAAGGTGATTGGGAAGGCTTCTCTGAGGAGCCCTTTTACTTGAACCTCTAGTTTCTAGTTTCTTGCCAATTTTAAGAGAAGTTTTTGTCTCAAAAAGCCAAGCCAGACTTGACTTGCAGACATCAACAACTGCACTGTTGGCACCCAACAAAAGTTAGACTTTAAAGTTAAATGTAAAGTTAGCTTACTAGCTTATGTGTTTTGATATGCACTTGATGGCATCATGCAGTCAAAGCCGCGGCGCTCCTACATTTTCACAGAGGTTCTGATCAGGAGCACAAAATGACATTGTACTAGCCGGAATGGAAACATCTACGTATCTGTCCTTCAGTTTCCTTCCAAATTGGCTCTGTGCTTTATGTCAGGCCTTTCCCTCTGTCCCAGTCCCAGTCCCAGTCCCACCTGTTCTGGCTCTCTCTGTCTGTCTTTCTGACCTGGCTGCTTCAAAAGCATAGTTCAGTTCTGTGTTGGTGATCCTGTGCGATGAAAAGCAGCTCCAAACAGCAGGCCCAAAACCAGCAAACCGATTCCTTGTGTTACAAGAGACGTGCAGAAGAGAACACTCAAGGATTGTTTTTTGTGTGTGTGTGTGTGTGTGTGTGTGTGTGTGTGTGTGTGTGTGTGTGTGTGTGTGTGTGTGTGTGCGTGTGTGTTCAGCTGCTAACCAACAGATTGTCCTCAAGCTACAGCTCTTAGCCACTTCTGTAAGTCTTTTGGGAGTGGCTTACTGATTCACAAATGTTTGAGCAGTCTGTGTGTAGCATGTGTAGTCTGTGTGAATATGTCTACAGCAGGCAAGCCCCCCCCTCGTCTATCCCAGAGCCCCCCCCCCCCCCACCACCACCACCACCACCACCACCAAGAGCTCCGTCTGTGCGCCCAGATCCCATTACTCTGCCAGCGGTGTAGCCCACAGCCTCATCCCCTCCGCGCACTCAGGGAATATTCTAGAAGGGAGGGAATGGGCCACTCACATCTCCGCTCTCTGCTTTAAACTTCCAGCGTTATGTATTGCTCTAATGTCATTATCCTGGCTCTCAGACGCTGCCCTGTTGACCCATTTGGAGCATAGCAATACGCCACAACAACAAAAGAGGACACAAACTGACCATTTCCCGCGGCTACTTTGTAATCCAGGCTCGCCAGGAGAGCTGCCGTCCGTGGGCTTTACAGTAATGGTGGTTTAAAAAAGACACCAACGCGCTCTTGTTTCAGTGCGTCCCCATTGCTGAGGCAGCCGAGGAGGGCCCTGGTGGCACAACCAATGTGTTTACTCGGGAGAAGCTGCTGACTGCGGAGTTATGTGGAGCCAAATGCCGAAGGATGAAAGAGATGAGAGAGAGAGAGAGGGAGAGAGAGGGAGAGAGGGAGAGGGAGAGAGAGATGCTGGTGTAGTAAAGAGCGCGTTGATTTTTGAAATTACAGAGTGAGCTCACTGTTTTTTAAAAAGGCACAGAGCCGTATGCAGCCCTCTCCTCCAGAGATTAAAGAAGCCAAGCGCCTGGCCAGATTGATTAGAAAGTAATCCTGCTAGATAAGCTCCGATGATTACAGATGTGTGGCCACAGCCAACACTTTCACAGACACTCACATCTCGTATGTCCCTCTATCTATCTGTCTTTCTGTCTGTCTGTACTCTCCTGTCTGTGGTGTTGTTTTTAGACTTGGACAGGGCCTTTTCTGGAAGTCGTTTCCAGTTTTGCTCTCTCTCGGCGGTGATGTTTTGGATATCCTTGGGAAAGGGCTTGCGCATGGCAGCCGCTGTCCCTGTGAACGCTCTGGAAGAGTAGCGGCCTGCTCCCGCGACTCCCGACAGGAAAAGTCGGGCTCTCTGCGGTCATTTCATCACTGGCGTGGAGTCTGGGAACGGCGAGTTTTTCGTGCTTGCTGCAGCGCTGCTGGAACGGTCAGTTGGACAGTGGGGGGGGGGAAGAGAAACTCAGGCTCTGTAAATCATCTAACGTCTCGTAAAAAGAAAGCAAAGGAAAGCAACACAAAGCAGTGGCAGAGTGGGAGAAGCATGAGAGACCAACTGGCTGAACTGCAGAGATTGTTTATTCCTTGCACTTCAAAAAACAAGTACACAGAGTAGGGGGTCTCTGCCATAACCAGAAGGACGCACGCTACTCCCATCCCTGTCATAAACAGATGTGCCTGTGGACGCCTCTATTAGCCTGGCTAGGACTCCTAGCAGCGCAGCCGTTTTACTGTGGTTCTCATATATACAGCAGCTTGTGGCAATCAAATGCTCTGATATAATTTTGGACTAGTGGAGGCAATGCAAGGAGAGTGCATTTGAACTGTAATTACACAGATTGGGCTTCGAGCAGAGAGCCAAGATTGCACTTAGACTGACGGCGTGATAAGAGCCGCACAGGAAGCCGGCCTGGCCCGGGTCCCTTCTGCAGCGGAGCACAGGAGAGCCACTTTGACGGGGGTGTGAGGACCACATGGTGGAAAAACTCCCCCGACCAGCACATTTCCTGTTGGCCGTCCCTGTGCTGAACCCCTGACCACTAGCACACTGAGACCTCTGTCCCAGGCAAACGGGCTACGTGTGGGGGTGTGATGTATGTGTTGTAAACTATATGGAGCATAGAATGTGGTGTGTGTGTGTGTGTGTGTGTGTGTGTGTGTGTGTGTGTGCGTGTGTGTGTGCGTGCGTGCAGGAGAGTTAATACAGATGTTTGTGTAACTTCGTACTGCTGAACATAATGATGGCATATGCACATTCACATTGCATAAACAGAAAAATATGATTCGTTGGAGTCAGCAGATTGATTTTAGTGATTGATTGTGAAAAGTTATTCTCAGATGCATCTAAAAATTCCTCATAGTTTTGAAAATCCTCAGAATCCATCACTGTGTCATTGTTATGGTAGTTGTGCGTACAAGTTGTGTGTATGTTGGCCGGAAAAAAAATCATCCCAAGCACACAGCCTCTAAATTCCAACGCTTCCCAGCCCTTAGTGTGCCAGTGGTCAAAATCGTTCCAGATACTTTTCACCACTTTGACCCCCCCCCCCCCCCCATACGCGCACACACACACACACACACACACACGCACGCACCACAGAGTGGTGAGCCTTCATCTTGACCGTGTGCCACCCTCTGACTGCTTCCTGTCCCATCACGCTGATCAAACACACGCTCCCCCAAACACACGGCTGGCCAGGGTTTCTGGACAAGGATGATAGTGTCTATTTCAGGCAGCGTAATTGGGATCCTGCAAAAACAAACAAGCAAGCAAACCTACTCTTCTCCCCTCTGTCTGTCTGTGATTCTTTAATCTGACCGCTCTCTCGTTCTCCCACCTCCTCTCTCTGTCTCTCTGTCTCTCTCTCTGTCTCACTCGCCCTCTCTCTCTCTGTCTCTCTGTCTCTCTCTCTCTGTCTCACGCACCCTCTCTCTCTCCCTCTCTCTCTCTCACCTTCTCGTGGTGGATGACCTTTGGGGAGGCGTCGGCTGGGTGCTGTTGCCGTGGTGAGGTGGAGTGTGTGTGTGTGTGTGTGTGTGTGTGTGTGTGTGTGTGTGTGTGTGTGTGGAAGGCGTATGGCGGGGAATGCTAAAGCCGCCCTCTGCGGCAGCGGAAGAATAAGCGGGCTGAAGTTGAGCGAGACCTTTCTTTTCAAATGTAATTACAGTGCTGCACAAGCCACAGTCTCCCGACGAGAAAAAAATACACTCGCCTGAGAACCACTCGTGGAGGTTACGCTGGGATGCAGACCTAGTCCTGTGTGTGTGTGTGTGTGTGTGTGTGTGTGTGTGTGTATGTAGACAGCAATGGGGCGATGAGCCCCTCCATCATCAGTGAAGATGCAACTAGATCTGAACCTCTCTGAGTCTTCTGAGACGCCTGTGTGTGTGTGTGTCTGTGTGTGTCTCTGTCAAGGATAACCTTGGGAAAGGTCCTGCACTGTCTTTTAA
>NC_085008.1:11709926-11717426 GCF_963854185.1 Sardina pilchardus
GCCACTCTTAATTACATTCAAAGACTCGTTTATATTAGTCATATCTCTGATGGAGGACCGAGTCCCCTCGGGCTTGTACTTCAATTTGCATAACATTTGATATCCATTCTAGAGTAAAGCAACTTTTCTGTCATAGTTCATTTTCAAACACTATATTACTTTGTTTCATGTATTATATATGTGGTGTGTGTGTGTCTGTGTCTGTGTCAGAGTGTGTGTGCACGTGTGTGTGTGTGTGTGTGTGTGTGTGTGTGTGTGTGGCCATTGTTATTAAGTTCAACAACTGTAGTGAGTGTATCAGACAGAGGATCTTGTGTTGAGCCAATGCGACGTAAAGGCCTCTGGTTAGTGTTACTAATCAGTGAGGGAAATGGGAGGGACAGCAGCGCGGCTCAAGAGCCAGAGACTAATAGCAGAAAATAGGCACCAGGCCAGAGGATGGGGGTGGTGTTTTGACACTTACTACCTGTGTGGTTGTGTGTGTTGTGTTTGTGTTTGTGTGTGTGTATATGTGTATGTGTTTTCTTATGCCAGCGTGGAGGTTGTTGAGAACTAGTCCGCTGCCGCAGCATGCATTTCTTACTCTGGACCGTTCCCGCAGCCTCATCTGTCTCTGTTTCCCCAGCAACGCCCGCTCCTCTACGTCCCCGCCGGGTGCCGCGGCGACACACATAAACAAACGCAGCCATCTATATCTCCGCGGCAGCCGCTAGCCCCATTCCTCACTCCTCTGTCTAATATCCTGCCGCTCCTCCCTCCCCTCCGCCTCCCCGGGCCTTTGGCCATATTTAGCACTAACACTCTCCGCCCCATCCATGGCCAGCCTGACTGGAAATCGATGGAGTCGAGTCAGCCAGACGTTACGCAGCGCCTCACACTCCCGAGTGATTGACAGATCCTGTTATCCTATCCACCTATCCGCTGCCTGGCCTGCAGGTTGGTGTGCGTTTGTGTGCGTTCGTGTGTCCACGCGAGGGACTCGGGCCAGCCTGCTCGAGACATGACGTGAAGTGTCGAGCATGAGTCTTGGGCAGACACCAAGGTTGCTCAAAGTTGAGCTTTTTATTCAGTTCATGAGCTGGAATGTGGAAGTTGAACTCGGCCATGCCCCACTAGATGCTGAATCTGATTTAGTGCTGTAATGGCAGGAAGTGGATTTCAGGTCATTGAGAAGAAATTTCGAGACATTCAGCTTGATCACACTACAGGGGAACTTCATTAACTCTAACATGTTCAAATAGCTGAGTAATTACATTTAATACATTCGACATCTTGCAAAAACAACAACTACATTTTTATTGCTCCACTTTTTTAACCACACTTATCATTTTTTCGCCTGCTATGTAGTTAAAGTGGAGCATTCTGGAATGTAAGAACATGGATGGCCATGGGTTCTACCATGGCATACAAAAGGAAGTTGACATGCTAGAATAAGTCTAAATTCTATTCAGTCATCATCTCTATCCAGAAGGGTTCCCTAGCAGGCCCAAGCTGAGGATATCAAAACGACTGTGTGTCCCTTCTTGCTTTTGGGGATCCTTGTCCAAATAAATAGGGAAAGACAGAACTGTTTACATACATAGCTGCTGCATTATGAGGCATGATTAAGTGCGATCCCAGAGGTGAAACTAAAAGATGTTGATTTTTAAATGCTGTGTTTTTTTGTTGTGTGTGTGGGGGGGGGGGGGGGGGGGGGGTGTTGTTTTTAATCACAAAGGTTCATGGAAAAAACGACAACACAAACAAAAAGAATTCCCTCTAGGCAGATAAACACACTTTTTGTTTTCACTGTTTCAGTAATGGAAGTCTGCAGGGTCCTAAAAAAGGCTATTACTTTACCAGCCATACGGACCTGTTATGCAAGGCTAATCCTAACAGTGGAGATAGGCCAAATAGCACCGCTCTTTAATCAATATGATTGCTAAGAGTAATTAAAAAAAACAAGCGCATGCATAGTATAGTGTCTGATCTTTAAGTCAAAATGGAACCTTTCAAATGCGGTGTCTTCAAGCCTCTTATACCACTCGTACTTCTCTCTTAGAATTCCAACACGGGAGTATTTTGAGTGCTTGCTAAAAGGAGAAGGAAAAGCTTTCAGCTCCCAGCCTCTGCCATCCATCTCCTGGATACTGTAGTCCTGGTGGGCATGCAGGAGGGCCCAGTGATTATCGATAGCAGAGGCCATGTGATCGGCTCCCCCCACGGGTGCAGCTGCAGAGAGAGCAGCCTGTGGTCTGGGGATGTGAGGAGAGCCACAGCCAGCCGCCTGCATCAGTGTCGGGCCTTTTGTGCTGTAGCCAATAATGAGCCCGCTCTATCAAAAACCCAATCAGAGAGAGCAGCAGAGGGAGAGGGAGAGAGCTCTGACGGAGCCCCATCTCCTCCCGAGGCTGCTTTGGGTCACGACAAAAAGGGAAGACAGACAGGAAGGCAGCCGAGGAGAAGAGAGGGATGACCATGAACAAAGCCATGTCTACCTTTTGTCTTTCTTCGGCTCTGTAAAGCCAAGGAAAGATAATAGACATGTCATCTCCCAATATGACATTGTTTTTGCCTGTCCTTGAGAACTGAAGCCCTGCCTCAGTTCATTTTCATCGGACGGATCTATTCATCTCAGTCAGGTGGATACAGGCCCACTTGAGACAATGAGGAGAGAGCTGTGGTCAGAGATTGAGAATGCTGTGGGCAGATGGAATTCTCCACCACAATTCCCTTACAGCACAGTGAAAAGGCCAAGGTACGGCCAGAGATCGGGCCAGCCTTTTGTGCAGGAGCAGAATAGCTGGGTAGTCTTAGAGTGTGTGTGTGTGTGCGTGATGTGTGTGATGTGTGTGTGTGCGCGTGCGTGCGTGTGTGAGCCTGCAAGAGACAGCTCTAGCTAATGCCCTGTGAGGCACGCACGGCGATGAATGGGAGCTGAATCTGGCTGGATCTTATTCAGGAAATGGCTGTCCGTCCTGAGTCAGAACAATGCACCCATGAAGCAGTTATGTAACAGCATGTGGAGCCCCCATGTCATGCTAGCCCTTCCTCCCCACAGGGGGTCATCTAGCTGATGAAGAAACCTGAACCTTCTTTTTAATGAGCGGATCGGTTGTGGAACCTCTCGAGACAATATGGACATAGTTTACCTCCAAGTGCGCGTCAAAAAACCGCCTATCAGTGAATATCGTTTGGTGTCTGCTATCTGACTTGTATGGGGAATTGGAAGTGCAAGTACAGTATGAAGCCCGACCAAATGAGGATGTGGGGGCATATATGTGGGGGCTGAAATTAAGTTTGCATTTTCGTCCCGTTTCCCTGAACATTGTCCAAATGCTTTGGTTGCCTTCCTCTTTCTGTTGTCCTCCCCCGGGCCCCTGTCAATCCCAGTACAATTACTTTCCACAAGATGGGTTTGGATTTAATGTAAACCACAAAGCCCCAAGGACCCCCAGTTCCAGAATATTCCCGCCTGGCATTGCTCATGTTACCCATTGTGTGCATGTGGTCTGGTCTCTACAGATGCTTTGGGGTTTGTTGCTCTCTGTTTTTGTCTCCCAAACACAAATTCAAACACTTTTCTCAAAGTTATTCAAAGTTTTGCAGGCATGATCGTTTGGTCAAAATCATGATCAGCACTAATCAGGAAGGAATAATGTTATAGAACGGGTTGAAAATGTTATAATTGTGTGAACTTGTCAGCTGTCTTAATGTGCCTGAGGTGCTCTCACTCTCTCCCTCTTTTCTCTCTCTCTCTATCTCTATCTCTCATCTTTTCTGTTCAGTTCTATTCTGTTTTCTCTTTTCTTCTCTTCTCTTCTTTCTCTCTCTCATCTCCTCTGTTCAGTTCAGTTCTGTTCTCTGTCTTTCTCTTCTTTCTCTCTCTCTCTCTCTCTCTCTTTCTCTCTTCTCTCTCTGTGGGCACTTAAAGCTAAGGTTCACATTTTTCCACTGGCTATGCTGCTGGGGAGGCATGTGTTTGAATGTAAACACACTCTTTTCCCCCTGAAGGCCTTATCAGTCTCTCACCCTCCTCTCTTCCTCAGGAAGTCTGTTCAGGCCACTCATTATCACACCCCAAACCCAGCATTTCTTACTGAACCTCAGGCCTCTCTCTCTCGTTCTCTCCCCTCCCTCCTTTACCCATCCACAATTACATAATTTCAAATACATTAACAACCAAAGCAAAGGGCTCTTTACAATATAAAGCATACAAATTATAGACATGTATGGCTAGTATGTGTCCCTGATATGAATGGAATTCAAACGTCCGTCTCACTCCAATCTTTCTAGATCGCTGACTTACTAATTGAAAATACAGTATTTTTTTCCTGGCCAAAGCTAACAGTTCCTTTGAACACTAGCTTACACCCAGTGTAGTTAATTAAGGTTTTAAGGCTCCCAGTCCTGTGCCTCTTCATAGCTCCACATCATGGAGCCGCCGCGGTAATGAGCACAGTTGTCTGAGCTCTTTTAATTCAGTTCTAAATGGAGCTCAGTTAGATTTGATTTCGTTGTGTTCAGCTCAGTTCAATTTTAATAAGATACATTGTCTGCCACCCTTGTAATTCATCATAATACACAACGGCAGCATTGTGCCTTCGCGCCGTCCGCAGCCCAGAGCGACACCGCATCTCTCTACATTTAGAGCTGCGGCGCTGGAACTGGGTTAGGACTGCCTGTGGGGAATTGAGTTGTTGGCGCGTTAGTTAGTTATTAATGTAATGAATTAGAGTGCAGTGGCGGGGAGGGGCCGGCTCTTGGCAGATGACCAGTGGGCCGTCTTCAGACTGCTCTGACAGCCCCGTCACACCTCTCTCCCTGTGAACTCTGCCAGCTGTGGTGATGACAGCGTGTAGGGCGAGGCCCGTCCTGGCCTTATCATTTACAACCAAGCGCGTGTGTGACACACACACACACACACACACATCCATCATCCGCTGCAGCCATTATTAATGAAGAACATGGGACAATCATTCCATTTTAATTTGATTTCTGACACCAAGCATGTTTTCAATTTCATTTATTGATTCTCCTGAAAATGGCAGCACTGTTGTATTAGTGCACTTCCCCTCCAGGCTGTGGAGGTGATGGGCAGGAGTGGAGATGGGGGCGTGCGGTGTGTGATAGCACCCTCACACCCCCTCCAGCCTCAGCCTCCAGCTCTTGTTATTTCAGCTCCTCCAGACTCTCACTGCACACACACATACACACACACACACACACACACACACACGCACGCACGCAACACTCTCTTTCAACATCTGCAAGCAATATCGGAGTGAACAGGAGAGCTGGCGGAGAGAGTCGGAGGGAATGAGAAGATGAAGAGAGAGACACGTTTGAGAACACAGGCCTTCCCCACGCCGAGGATCTGATAAAGCGTGCGCGGGGATTCCTATATATGGCCTTGAAGCCTTTTGGTGCATGCCTGAGGATGTGTGTGTACAGTATATGAGTGCATGGGTGTTCATACCAGAGGGGAGTGCATTGTGCTGGTCGAGACAGAGCTCTACATCTCAGGGGAGTGTGTGCGCGCGCTTTTCCGTGTGAGTGTGTGTGTATGTGTGTGTGTGCGCCTGCTGAGCAGCATTTTGTATTTATGAGCTGCAGTTCACGAGTTAAAAACATTTGAGACATTTGCGCTACCCCAACATCTGCCCCAGAGGCCGGGGCATTTACCAGATGAGTTGTTATTACAGCGCGTGCCTCGAACAGGACGTTCTGCTTAGCGCCAGGCACCGACTCCGCGCCACGCCAGCCCCGCGCACGCTCATAACCCCAGCGCTCAGACTGATGGAGGCCTAGCCCTGCTGTATATGTTTGAGTGGATATGTTTTACCCTGCAGATGACATGATCTTCAGAACTGCATCTCTCACTCTATGCTGCACACTGTAACCCGAGGGCATTGTGTGTGTGTGTGTGTGTGTGTGTGTGTGGAGGGGCTTGTGAGGAGGGGAGCCGGGGGGGGGGGGGGATTATTCTAAAGATAGCATGACCACCTCTGTCCATACATGGGAAACTATGCTACATGTGAGTACAGCATGTGCCGGAGGAAGGCTGAAATGATATCTGCTCGCATTAGCAGGGGCCTGAGACAACACGGCCTCCACGACGCGTCCATGTGGGAGAGGAGAGGAGCGGAGAGAAGAGGAGCCTCCTGAGCTCATCTGGACTATACTCTCCATGGACGCACGCATCCTCTCCTCTCCTCTCCTCTTCTCTTCTCTCCCCTCTTCTCCTCTCCTCTCCTCTCCTCTCCTCTCCCGCCCTCTCCTCTCCTCTTCTCTCTTCTCCTTTCGTGTCCTACCCTCTCCTCTCCTCTCTGTATTTATGCCGCCTGTTTCATGAACAACGCCATGATGGATTACCTGTGTGCTGCCCTCTGCCTCCTGTACCGCCTCCTTAACAGAGCCAGAAACACACACACACACACACACACACACACACACACACACACACACACACACACACACACACACACACATATACTACACATGCAAAGCCTGTGCAGATAAAATGTAGGACTGCAAGTGTGTGTGTGTAGGGGGGTGCTAAAGTATCTTGGTTGTTGAAACTGTGTGTGTGTGTGTGTGTGTGTGTGTGTGTGTGTGTGTGTGTGTGTGTGTGTGTGTGTGTGTGTGTGTGTGTGTGTGTGTGTGTGTGTGTGTGTGTGTGTGTGTGTGTGTGTGTGTGTGTGTGTGTGTGTGTGTGTGTGTGTGTGTGTGTGTGTGTGTGAAAGGGCTCTCATGTGGGAATGTGTGGGAGCATGTGTGCATGAATGAGTCTGAGTCTGAATGCACTCCAGTAGACATGGGAGGAAGGGCAAGGGTACAGGCGTTCCTCTACCATGTCAAAAGATGGGGGAGCGAAAGAATGTCTAAAAGCACATAAAGAAAGGAGAAGGACAATGCTTAACCCAAATGCTGCTCACATGCCTTACATACAGCAACACATTGGGGGCCTTGCAGCAAAATGGCTCCTGAAAGCCAATTATTTACAGATCCAGAGCTGTGTGTGTGCGTGTGTGCGTGTGCGTGTGTGTGTGTGTCTGTGTGTGGAAAAAAAGAAGTGGGTGGATTGGGGGAACAGAAAATGAAGAATTATTGTCTATGTGTGTGCTGTCAGTCAGTGTTTAGTAGTAAAATCTGTAACGGACAGTTTCAGACAGAGAACACGTGTGCCATAGGTGTGTGTGTGTGTGTGTGTGTGTGTGTATGTGTGTGTGTCTGTGTCTGTGTCTGTGTGTGTGACTGTGTGTCTGTGTGTCTGTGTGTGTGTGTGTGTGTGTGTGTGTTTACACATGTCTGTGTCTGGGTGTGTATTTGGTGATAATAAAGGTCCTGACTCAGGCTGTTGTGTTTACATGTCTCTGAGTGGAGGGTAGAGTTGGGCAAGAGACGGCCTTTATCAGCGAGGCCACGTGTCTGTGTTTGTGTGTGAGAGATGGCTCAGCTGTGTGTGCTATGTGCTCAACACCTTCCCCAGCCCCTGCCCCTCCACACCGCACCACACCA
>NC_085008.1:11724926-11729926 GCF_963854185.1 Sardina pilchardus
TTTCGTTTTGGTTCACATAATGAGCAATGAGTTTTGCATTTGGAGGGAGTGAGTTTATTATGTATGATTGATGTGCTGGAATCTCAAGCATGCTGGTGTTAGAAATCTGCAAAATGAAAAATGAATAAATGTAGAAATGTCGGAGAGCCGTTTTCTCTGAAACAAAGACAACTGAATTACAGAGGCTAAATAGAACATCTTGCTCAGTATCCTACAAAGTCCTACAAAGTCTCACTTCTTTGTTATCAGCTCCAATCTGTTCTGTAATAGAGTTGTTCCACCTTTAGCTGTACTTAGCCCTGCCTTCTCTATGTAACAGTTGAGTGGTATTGGATAAGGGTTTACATTTTAGGGAAAATGTTTGTAATATCTACCATGTACATCTGTTATTAAGAGCACTTGGGTAAGTGTTGCAGGAGACCTGGCTTTGGCATTTGTTTCTGTAATGGTGGCCCGGGGGCAGGTCCGGTTCCTTTCTGATCCTGCCTCTGAGAGTCGCACACATCCCCCCTCTTTGAAGAAAATCCCCTCCTCGAGATGCCCCCTTCGTTCAACACTCCAGTCTCTGTCAAAATTCAGAGCTCTCGCCCCACGTTGCAACATCCAAATCACTGCCATATGTTTTCCCACATACGAGCAAATTACCATTCTCTACCTCCCGGGGGGGAAGTCAACATTTCAGGAGCTCTGGCTTTTACTGTAGAGTGTAGAGTAAAACCAGGCATTCCGTCCACTGAAAAGCCTTGCACTAACACTTTGTGTTTCATTAGACAAGATAATAGCTGTATGGCCACTGTAATGGATTTCCAAAAGACCTCCAACATGGTTAATTACAATAGTGTTTTAATTGAATTATCGAGGACACAGTAATCATACGCGTTTGGTGGTGTGCGAGAGAAGGGAGCGATGTTGCGCTTGTTTTTCAAAACCTCTGCTCTGAAGTGTCACTTGTGCCCTGCTCTTAGTTAGCTCGGCCTCATTTAAACCAAACCTGCGGGCATCAACACTGAGAGACGTGTAATTGGCAACAGCAGGTATACTCACAAGCTGGCATTTGCACGGAAATTGCGTGAATAATATGTTTATCTGACAAATTGCCTCTGAAATTTGCTGTGACTCCAAGGGATCTTGATGGTCCCGTTTTTAAAGATCACTGTCAGAGAAATAAGGGTTGACAGGCTTGAGGGATGTCAACGTCGTTCTGAACATGATTTATTCTATTAAAAGGCTTACATAAGCTGCGAAAAAAGCTCCAATGACTAAATTTGCTGGATCATTTTCCACTCTTAATGCTTGAATCAGTTCCAAATAAACTGGGGAATGGAAGGATGGGGGTGGCTCTTGGCCTTCCCATCTGGAACAAATGTAGGAGAATGGCATTCAAACGAGGCACCCCTTTTTTATCTGCCCTGTTTTTGTCAGATGCAATTGTGGAGGCTCAACATGGTGGCATTTTCAAAATATGCAGTTGGAATGTTATTCTTTCAAGATGTCATCATCTGAATGCAAAACTGATTCTGCCACTCCTTCAGCAATCATTTCCCTGCAAACTGTGCTTGTGTCTCTGTGTGTAACATGTTCTGGTGTGTTCATTTTGTAATCGTGTTATGTGCTCTGCTCTCTCTTCCAGATTGCCAGTTTTGAAAAATAGAAGCCAAGTCCATGCCATTGAGAAACACAAATGATGGACAAGAAAAGTGGTAAGAACCCCTCGTTGTTTTTTTTGTTTTTTTTTAACGGATGTGTGCAAGGTCTCAAATACCTCACTCCAATTCCATAAATTCCGGGAGCTTCACTTTAATCTATATCTATGAATAGTAATGTCACCTTGGTCTCCAACTTGGTGATCTAATCTCATAGCATACATAAATCATAAAGATGAAAAGAATCCACACATGCCTTCATGTGACTACTGTTGCTCGGTTAGTGCAGTATACAGTTCCAATTTCAATGTCACTGCTCAGTATAGTGTCCTACAGATAAACTGTATGGTCAGTTTTTTACTATAAGGTTATTGCTCCGTAGTGATGTCATTTCCTCACTGGTTAAGTATGTCAACTAAGTGAAAGTGGAAGCAAAAAAGATCAAAACATGGTGGATGTGTGATGTTTTTTTCTCTCCACATTGTAGCAAATGGCTATCCCTCCAAAGTGCCTGAGGGAGGCAGCCAGAGGAAGCAGATCCCTTACTCTGTTGAGACACCCTATGGCTTCCACCTGGACTTGGACTTCCTCAAGTATGTGGACGACATTGAGAAGGGCAATACGATCAAGCGGGTGCACATCCAGAGGAAAAACAAGGGTCCCAAGTACAGCACACTGCCACGCAACTTCAGCCTCCCTGGCCATGGAGCCCGACCTCCTCCAAAGGACATGTGGGCATCTGGCACCTCCACCCTTGGGCCCAAGCCGAAGTCACGGGTCACTGAAGTCCAGCAGATCTATGACTTCAAACCCAGCGATGGTGGGTCCTCCAGCCTCTCCAGGATCCAAGGGAGCAGCTACAGCCCACCCCTAAGGCCAGCGGAGGAGGTCAAATCTCGGGTCTACGAGGAGCAGCCGCTGAGCCTCCAGGTGAGGCCTAACCTGCTCCGAGCCTCCAGCATGCCTGTGAACGTCCCCCGCAGGAAGGGCTCCGACTCCTCAGAGGACCGCAGCCCTGTGGCCGTGAGCGAGTCGCAGAAGGAGAATGGCTCCTACGAGAGGCTCTTCCGAGCAGCCGATGGAACCGACAGGCGGGGAAGCATACCCCAAGACCGAGCAAGCCTGCACCTCCAGATTACAAATGCGCTGAAGAGGGTGCGAGAGCTGGAGGAGCAGGTGAGGACCATACCGGAATTGAAGGCTCAGATCTGCTCCCTGACGGATGAGAAAGAACAACTTCTAAAGAGAATAGAAGAAAAAGAACAGGAACAGCAACAGCCTCCACCTGTAGCCCAGACTGCAGAGGAGCAGCAGCAGGAGGAGGAAGACGAGGAGGAGGAGGAAGATGCTGAAAGTCCCCAGCAAGGAACAGAAGACTCCTGCCTTCCAACCACCATGATCTATGTTGAGCCTCCTACCCCAGAGGATGAGACCAAAACTGAAATAGAGGACTCAGAATCAGCCCGGGAAGAGCCAGAGGACGAAGCTGCTGAGACACAGAAACCCTCAACGCAAATGTCAGAGACGCAAGCAGAGTCATTAGAGAAAGGACCCGAGGTCTCAGACGCCTTGGCATCGGTGTCAGAAACAGAGACGCAGGAAGAGACATCAGAGAGCATCAAAGAGCAGGCAGATGCCACAGAGCCAGTGGAACTAGCAGAGACACAAACAACCCCAGCGCAGGAATTTGAAAAGACAGCTGAGGCATCCAGACAGGGTCTAGAACAACAAGAAAACAGGGCAGAAAGTCCGACAGACCACTTTGGGGAGAAACAAATAGAGCCATCAGGGGCTGTTTCAAAGGAGACAGCCATGCCAAGAGTCCCATTAGAGTGTCCCGTATCTGTTGTGATAACAGAGCCAGAGGAGGAGAGTGAGGAAGCAGATATTAATGAAATGGAGGGAAAAACCGCTGACCAAGTTGAGCATCCTGTCAAAGAGAGCCAAAGTCTCATCATTCAGAAACTGCAGGCCAAACTGCAAGCCTTGGAGGAGAGACTGAACCATTCCAGCCTGGAGTTAGAGAAGACGCATGCCTTACTGAGGGATCAGGTGGAGGAGAACCGGCTGAAAGATGAGAGAATACAAGAGCTTAATGAGAGAGCAAGAGAGTTAGCAGAAACAGCTAAGAATGACACAGTGGAGAATGATGAGAGTCAGCCACAACCTGAGCCACTTCTTACCAGTGATGCAGCAGTTTGTACTGATTCGGACCACGTAAGTGTGTCCGAAAAGGCTGTGTCCACTGATGACGAGGCCCAGCCGAACAATGGTCCCAAAGAGACAGATCTGACATGCTCCAGCACTCAGACACCTTCTGTTGAGGCCAAAGATATGGAGGTGCTGGCCCAAGTGCTCACCTCAGAGAAGGAGGTAGGAGTTGAGATTATTACCTGTGACCAGGCAGTGGAGACAGAGGCAGAGGCCCAGATGGACATGGCTTCTGGGAGAGAGGAGAGGAACGAAGGAGCAGAGGAAGTGGTAGAACAGGAGAATGTGGTTTCCGTGGCTGTGGAAACCACAGAGAGCAGGTCTATTGAGAATGAAGTGAGTGAAGTGCAAGTACTTGAGGAGGAGGCAGTTGAAGAGAAGGCAGTTGAAGAGAAGGCAGTTGAGGATACTGTTGAGAAGAGCGTAGAGGCAGAAAGTGAACCAGAGGAAGAGAACGTGCTTGAGAAAATGGTGGTTGAAGAGGACAGGGCGAAGGAGAGTGCAGTTACAGAGAGTGCAGTCACAGAACCAGCCCCTGCTGAAAGTGCAGCTGTCGAGGACACAAAAAGGGAGGATGTTGCCAAGGATCCTGCAGTCACCAAGGAGACGGTGGGATCTCCAAGTTCATCAGAACCGGCCCCGAAACTGCAGAAAGAGGGCCAGCCTGCCCAGGAGGCTCAGTCCCAGTCTCGACGGTCCAGCGAGGCGGCCATCGGCCACGTGGTCACCCGCATCCAGGGCCTCCTGAACGAGCAGTGGACCAGCCTGGGCAGCGGGAGCCCCCAGGAGGCGGCGCAGAGCGCCCCCAAGCAGCAGAGCGCAGCTCCCAAGCCGCAGCAGCCGTCCAAGTTCAGCTCCATCCAGAGTCAGCTGGTCAGCTCGCTCAGCGTCCTCTCCGCCTTCTACTCGCCCGGACAGAAGGAGAAGGCAGCGGCCGCCTCGCGACAGTCAGGTACCATCACATCTGTTTCTGTGAAACTGTGTAACATTACAGTATGTGAAATTGGGTAATGAACATGAGCAATTTTCTGTTTTCTCTCGTGCGGGAGTAAAAGGGAGTAGGGCATAAATCATTTGTGATAGTTGGTTTAAATGTTATTTAGTTGTTGTTATAAATCTTGGATAAAAGTCTACCCACTAACAGAC
>NC_085008.1:11734926-11794926 GCF_963854185.1 Sardina pilchardus
CCGCCTCTATTCGCTCGCCGTCCTTGAGGGATTGCGGGAATGCCGTGGCCCCGCGCTTCGGAAGAAAAACTCGGATGAAGGAGCAGATTCATTCTTCTGAATAGTCAGTTCAACAGGGCTCCTTCAGAATCCAGTTTTGAACTCTGCGCGTACTGAAAACACCCACACATGCGCACACACACGCACACACACACACACACACACACCCACACACACTTTTATCATCTACTAGTTGACACAGTGAAGCCCAGAGGCCCCTTCATCGAGGCTGTTTGTGTTGTCCAGCTATGAGAGCACCTCCAGTGAGGAGTCCAGTGGGGAGGAGAATCAGGAGGAGCAGGAGCAGGAGCTGGAGGATAGCTCTGAACCGGAGGAGGACAAGGAGCAGGGCCACGAGGCAGGCGCCCAGGCCCAGGAGGAGGCCACCTCTGCTGGGGCTCAGGGGGAGGAGGTGGAGGAGAAGGAGGAGGCTGGGGGTCCGGAGGGGGCCGCGGAGCCCGCAGGAGCAGAGGCCTTCATGAGCTCCCCAGAGCTGCCGGTCAGGTGAGATCAGAGGACCGCCGGGGGGGGGCAGCCAGGCGAGGGGATGGGGTCCGCAGCCAATAGAGAACAAGACACGGCCAGGGAGTGGGTCTATGGGTGTGCCAGGGACAAGAGGGGCAAACAGTATGGATTTAAACTGTGCAGGGTGAAGGTAGCCGCCATCCTTGGAAAAGCCACAGTAAAGCAGGGGCAGTATGTTTCAAATGTGAGGAGAGACAGAGAATGGATGAAACCAAACACTAATAGAGTCCATTTTAAGAGCCCGTAGGCAGAGGCCTTCAGCACAACAGGGGCACAATTGTGGCTTTTGTTCAGGCCATCAGTAGCCCGTAGCGTAGCCATGTGTATTATGAGACAGGTGTTGAGGGACAGCTTCATAGGCCATACATGCAAACCTAGCCATGCGAGGCGCAATAGGTCCGCCAGTCTCCAGCAAAAACAGGGCTAGACTTTCATATGGGTTTAAAATTGGATCTTTTCAAAGGACTTAAGCTCTCAGCATGTCATCCCAACAGGTAGACATGGTAGGCCATTGCGGAGAGAGAATGTGGAGAGAAAGTAGCAGCATGGTTCCCCTTTTTGCCCAGCATGAAAACCATAAGTGAATGTTTGACATTTCCTTTTACGTTTATATTCATGGCATTACAGTATGTTTGTACACTCTGGATGATTCAGAGACTGGATGTGACACACATGAAATGTTTCTTATTTATCAGCCTGTTTTGGTTGCTATATCACCTCTCTATCCTCACAGTGAAGTTGTTGATAAAGAGTTCATGGCCGCTTGTTATTACCTGAAGGATCGCAGAAATGAAGTTGACAACCCAAATAAGGAGATGGTAAGAAGCAAACTTAATTGCTGAATTACTGTTCTGACCTTATAATTCAACACCCAGAAACACCCAGGACCGTAGCCTAGTCCACTTTTCCTTCATGAAATGAACTGAACTTACTTGATGGTCGCTCAGACCGTGGAGTAGCTGTGGGTGCTGTGTGTGTTTGGACGCACGCCGGTGGTGCTCACTGCTGCTCTGGTGCTGCTTGTGTGTCCACAGAGGCAGGTCCTGATGGTTTTGTACCAGGAGTGGTTTCGCGTGTCCAGCCAGAAGGACTCGCAGGCGGACACGGTGACCCTCTACCTGAGAGAGGTGGGCATGGCCACGCCCACCCTCCTCAGCTACATCGTCAACCTGGCCGACGGCAACGGGAACACGGCGCTGCACTACAGCGTGTCGCACTCCAACTTCCCCGTGGTCAAACTGCTCCTGGACACAGGTGAGGCCTTCAGCAGAGCTACAGTATCCACATGCAGAACATACACTCACTCACATACACACTATCAAGTCAAGTCAAATCATTTTTTTTTTCTATAGCACGTTTACTTGACGGCTGACCCGCACCAAAGTGCTTCAGAGTAAAGTGCATAAAGTGCAAAGAAAAAATAGAAGACCTTAAGGCACAAAACAAGAACATTTAAGTAAAGGGCTACAGTGTACAGACAATGACTGTAGGACTTAAAATAATACAAAAGGAGACACAATTAGAAATGTAACCATAGGACACTATGAACAGGCACTTAAAAGCACATCATAAACACATGGTGACATACTTTAAACAGTACAGATGGATAATTGACTTTTTATATTATTATTATCCTGGAAATTGCACACTCCCTTTTATCAATTTCCCCAGAGGGAACTCTCTTTTTATTATATGAATGTGAACAGAGCAACATTACATTACACGTGCCCCTGCCTGAGTGGCTGTACGCTCCATCAGTGTCCCTCTCTGGCTGTATCCCTCAGAGCTGTGTGCTGTGGACCACCAGAACAAAGCGGGCTACACAGCCATCATGCTGGCGGCCCTGACTGCAGCAGAGAGCCCAGAGGACGTGGAGGTGGCCCAGCACCTCCTGCAGAAAGGCAACATCAACGCCAACGCCAGCCAGGTAGTGTACACCCCTCCCCACTGATCACGCAGGGAGCAGTTACTGCAGCCATACACAAGCAGACTGTTCTACATTCACTGCCAATGTAAACAGCGGACATATTCAAACAAATACTGATCCTGTGATGTACTTCTGTGGCTTCAGTAAAACCTCAAATTGTCAAACATCATCACTGTTTCGCTTCAGAAGCAAATAAACTGGCAGAGGAATGAGTTTGGAATATTGTTAACTCAAACAAGTGTAGCAAGGAATTGGCCTCTGTTCTATTTGCAGAGATGTAGAAAGGAGGGTCAATCATTTGCACAAATATAAGATCATTGCTGTCACCATAGATCACTTTCTAGTTCATGGATCACTTAGTCCTTGTTTTTTGGTTTTTTTCTCAATGAAGATTCCCATTAAAGGTCCGTTTTAGTCCAGGACTAGGCTTTATCCATATATGAGAAACTGGCCCTATATTATACTCATATAGGTTATCAGTGGCTTCTCTCAACACATCTGCTGATAGCTATAATACTCCTGGTTATGCGCCATGCAATTACAGTCGCTCCACCAGGCTCAGCATGTGTTCCCAGCCATACAGCATGTCTTACTTGGTACATGTGCTGTACATTGTGTACAATACAGGTGAGTTCAGCACCTGTAGTATCAAAAGGTCCTGCATTTACTGCTGTTAAGTCACACTGGTTGCAGATGTCAGCAGTAAATAGCTGACCGTACCTACCTGTTCTATTTATGATGGTGTTATCCCTACCCCCGATTAGCACTCTCTCAAGGACCAGATAAGATGTTTGTGAGTTAAAGGGATAGTTCGGGTTTTAAGACACGAAGTTATATGGGTTCCCTGTCAGCAACGTTGTGCATCAGCACTGACTTACCCCCGACAGCGTCCTGTGAGCCGAGATCCAGCCGGTTTTTGATCGTTTTTGATGCTGAAGAAAGTAGTCCGGCATGTTTCTGGGGTCACGAAAGTAAAGTGTTTTTCTTCTCAAAACCATATTATGCGTTGAAAAGAGTGATATATTTGCACCACAAAAACATTGTCCAGCTGTCAGTAGCGCGCAGTGATAGGAATCGAGAAAAATAGTGCCAAGATAACGAGGTTTGAATTTTTCCTGGACAACGTTTTTGTGGTGCAAATATATCACTCTTTTGAACACGTATGGTTTTGAGAAGAAAAACACTTTACTTTCGTGACCCCAGAAACTTGCCGGACTACTTTCTTCAGCATCAAAAACCGGCTGGATCTCGGCTCACAGGACGCTGTCGGGGGGTAAGTCATTGCTGATGCACAACGTTGCTGACAGGGAACCCATATAACTTTGTGTCTTAAAACCCGAACTATCCCTTTAAAGCCTGCGTACATAGGTGTCGGCATAACACTGACATCAGATTCCTTATTGTTTTCGGTCCAACTCTGCCACCACTGCCGTGTCCATTACTGTTCAGTTCTAGTTTTTTTTTGCTGTCGTTCAGTAAAATCCATCGTGTAAAGAATGCCTGTCACGTAAACATTTCAGCGCTGATGTACACGGCAAGTGACAGCACAGTCATGTTCGGTGCCTATATGTGGAGCGCTTTAAGCCCATCTCTGTCTGACGGCATTGAGTGATCTGCTCCAACAGGACAGGACCCAACCCGGTGTTCTTGGTCAGACATGCCATAGATCCGCATAGAAATGTAGGATTCTGATGTTCCCCCTTGAATTGCACCAAGTGCATCATGGCAAGTCTCGAGTCCTCCCGCTGTGTGCTGTAGGGCAGGCTACTGCTGGCAATTGGCAGCTCCCTGTGATCTGGAGATGCGTCATCATCGTGACCAGTGAGCTGAATGACCCACTGGGTCATTCCCTAGAATGCCCCCTGCTGTGGTGGTCTGTCTGGATTCGGGAGTGTTGCTTCAGAGCCAGTGAGAAGCTCTCCTTTTAGAGGGACTCTCATTGTTGCATTGTTGAGGGACTCCCAGATTTCAATGCAAACAAGCTCCTAGACAGCGTCTGGCTAAAAATAGTGGCACACTCTAGTTCTGGATACAACTGTGCCATCATACCCTGGCATTGTTTACTTACATGAAAGGAATTCAGTGGAGACACGTCTTTTCAAGCGCATCAGATTTGTACGCATGAGATTCTTCTCATTGCAGGATTCACAGTCATCTTCCTCTTTTCCTCCTAATGACTTGTGTCTTGTGTCCTCATTGTGACTGTCCCACTAAAAATAGTGACACACTTAAGTAGTGTGGCTATTGCAAAGCACTCCGAACAACTGTGACTGAGACATATTGCACATCAAAGTAATTAAGTATAACATCTGATTAGTTATTCACTAATCGAAACACTCTAAATCTACACGATTCTCTGCTATCTCTTAAAGCTTACATAACTCCTGGTTCCTCTCAGTGTCTATACCCAGAGAGCGAGCCCCAACATTATGCCTGCTTTACTTGTAATTTAGGAAATGTTATTGATCAAATGGGAGCAGGAACGCTCCACTGAATGTGTTCTGCCCTGGAGCAGTTCTTTACAGTCCCTTTAACTCTTTTATCCTTTATCTCTCTCTCTCTCTCTCTCTCTTCCTCTCTCTCTCTTTCTCTCTCTTCCTCTCTCTCTCTTCTCCTCTGGCGTGCGTCCAGACGGGGCAGACGGCTCTGATGCTGGCGGTCAGTCACGGTCGCACGGCGATGGTGCGCGTGCTGCTCAGCTGCGGTGCCAGCGTGAACGTGCAGGACCACGACGGCTCGACCGCGCTCATGTGTGCCTGTGAGCACGGCCACGTCGAGATCGCACGGGTGCTGCTCGAGCACCCCGACTGTGACACCAGCCTCAAAGACAAGGTAAAAGGCAAAGAGAGAAAACACAACAACCCCCTAGGAAAGAAAAGAACTGAACACACTGCCATCTGGTGGCCAACAGTAGTCAGTGCAATTTCAAACAGGGATTGATGTTGGGGAAGGATGAACGCACTGTTATCCGCGTCCTGCTAGGTCCTGATGATGAAGAAAATGGCCGTAGTCTTTCAGCCACATGACAGTGAGATTGGACAGCCCCTTGATTAATGACTCTCTGTGTAGTGAATCCTTTTGGATTAGATCCACTATACTAATCCCTTCTAGAGTGTCAGACTTGCTGTTGGATCACAGCAGTGGACCATTCCCTCTCCCCTTGCCCTCTGCCCCAGCAACAGATGGAATATTTGATCACGCATGTGACCCTAAAGCCTAAATCTGGCCTGGTTTAACGCGTCCCGTAATGTCCCACCATTAACAGTCTCTCTCTCCCTCTCTGTCTTTCTGTCTCCAGGATGGTCACACAGCTCTTTCAGTGGCCACTCAGGCTTCCCACATGGAAGTCGTTGACCTTCTGCAGGCCCACACAGGTGCCCAGGCCTCTCAGGCCGCGGCTCCCCAATGAGCCAGGGGAACCTGGACGACATTCCTCCTCTCCAGGGAAACATCAAGGACACAAAGGCTGCTTTCACCAACCAGCTGCCTTCCGTTGGCCTTCCATCCAGCAGGCCTCTGCAGACCTTCAGAGGACACGACTCACAACCTTACTGGTATTCCAGAGCCTTGGCCAACATTCCTTTGGGACTAATTAGAATCTGGCAGGTTGCCAACGAGAATCAGAATTCCGTATGCCAAGGCGGAGGAGGCTCGGTGGCATGGGAACAGGGTCCTGGTTACTGAGAATTCCGAGATCTTTTCTGCTGCAAGACAAAAACAGAGGTGTCGAGGTGTCCTCTGAAGCACATATAGCTACTCTTCGAGCTCTTAATCTGGACCAGGCAGTGTCCACCGATTATGTTATTATTTCTCAACTGTTATTTTTTACCATTTACAATTGTTATATTTTTGTCAGATAAGCCATCACCAAGGCAGAATTTTTATTATTGATTCACATTATTTATTTTGTATTGCACTTTGTTTATATTTAGTCTGTCCTATTTTGCCCATTCTGATGACAACCTGATCAATGACTCACAAGTCTTCCAATATGAAGGTTTAGCAGTTGGGTACAGCCAGGTAAGTTTCCTATCAATGAATGCATAGTCATGTACGTGACACCAAAGGAGCTGGACAAGCAGGATGAGCTAAAGCCAGTATAAGCTCAACGGGATGATAGGTGAATCCTCCAATGCCATGAGAAGTGCTCTCAGAAGACTCCCTCAAAAGGAGGAGAGGTATTTGTATATGAGCCCTTTTATAAAAACAGGTATCCAACCAGTCTGGACAGCTCTTTCTTAATATTCCAGAGTCTTTTGGACCTCAGTCCACTAAAGTGCAAGTTAATGGAAAAGGTGAAGGGCAGAAAGCAAATAGCAACGTAGCAAACAGGTTTCTTGACAAAGCCAAAAAAAAGCAATTTAACATGCCGCTTTGCCAGTCTCATACTCTGGTAATATGACCCATTCTAGAACATGCACGCACTGAGACAAAGAATCCGCTCCCTTGATTAAGTCTGAATCTGAAACCCACAGGGATCATCACGCGGGTTACTTTATTTTCATGACATCCACGTTATGAGGGCAGACAACTCCGCTCCATGGGGCCTTTTGTGCTCTGGTGGTATCCAGCTCCAATATCAATAGAGCTCCTCAATTAGATCTCCGAGTGGAGGCCATGCAGAGTTTGTCTTAACTCCAGTAAAAAGCATACAGACAGAGCATCCGTGAATGTAGGCCATGACTCACACGTATGTGTGAGTGTGGATGTAAAGCCAATCTGTCCATTTTATTCCCCTGTTTGTCTCTTTGTAGAGCAAAGTATGAATCCAGGACAAATAAATGTAGTTGTACTGTATCAAGTACAGGGTTTTCTATACTATCAGTATAAGACGTGGACAGCTAGCTTTAAGATGTACCATGTTGTCCAGATGAATATGAAGCCACTTTTTAAATGACATCCTTACTGACACATTAATATAACAATGCATTTCTCCCTCTCTCTCCTTCTTGCTGTCCCTCTCATCGCTACTCTTTTCTCGTCATCTTCATCATCGCCCATCAGCTTTTCTGTATCACACCATCCTGCCACTTCTGTCCTCCTCCTCTTCATCCCTATCTGAATGGCAACATCCTCACTGCACCCTCTCACTATCAGAATCTCCACCCATGAATTGTTCCATTTGCAGCACAACTTGCACAAGTGTAAAATGAGTTGCACAGGCAGACAGGTTTGAGACGATGGTATGCGACAAGAGTATATTTGAACGATAATAATTAATTGTAGAGACAAAGATCTATTAAAAGGAACAAAGTTTCCTCCTGCAAAGCCAAGACGTTTCAAAAGACTTAAAGAGCACATGATTCACATGCCTGAGATTAAGTCATCACCCACAGCTATGTATTCTTATCTTATGTTGAATGTCTTTCTGGCCCAAAACATCAATCCTATTTTTTTAAATACCAGCAAAGTTGTGTCTGGCTTTGGAAGAAGAAACGCATACTGATGACAAATCACTATATCTCTATTGAAAAGTATTTATTTTAAAGTCTATATTTTCTAAATATATCTATATATGCATGGAACAAATGTTGGAATTTAACATGTATGAATTCAATTCTGGTCTGGTCTTAGCCTCAAAATCATGTCTATGTAACAAAAAAAAGATGTTCTCAAGAAGGGAGAAGGTTAAATAGTTGTTTGCTTGTTTTCTACTTTGGTTATCTTTCTATATGTTGTCTCCCTCCCCTGAGGCATTGATTGCAAGGTCAATTTCACTATGGCTCACTGGTTAACCTAAAATATGGTGAAAGTGCATTTTTCCTCTGGTTTCTTGGTCATGATAAAAGTTGTGCATTACAGGGCTGAAACATTTCAACTGGATGTCCACTTGTACAAATCAGTACCCATTGCTATTATTCCTAATATATTATGGACCTGTTGTATCCTAACCATTTACATAATAGAATTATAAATAAACAGGAAACCTTGTTTGTCATGTTCTGTTTATTTTATATCAACATCAAGCGCAGCCATGAGCATGCAATGTACACCTCACATTGCAGTGAGTGCATACAAAAATGGGTACTCTTGTACTCCATTCTGATTGGTCTTTGAGACATCACCAGTAACATTTCATACAGCTGGCATTCATCAAACACATAGGACTAACCCTGCGATCCATTTGTATCGTAAGTCACCAAGGGGGCAGGCATATTCCCGGAAGTAGAAACACGAAATGAGCTGGTGATCAACACTCTGCTAACTCCCTTGGACGTCCATAGATTTCAGATTTTTTTGCGATCCCATAACTTCATGTAACATGTGCCCTTTGTCTCCCTTATAGCTTCTGTGTATTCTATATAGGGTATCGAAGGCAAAATTAATTCACTTCTTCCCCGTATATTACGTTGGTTTCCCGTAAAGAAGTATTTTAGCATGTCTGTTGTAGGGAAGCTAACGTTCGCCCGTAATGTTTGGATAAGAAGCTGAGTGAGCCTGCACGAAAACCATGACGGAGAGTCATTCGCAAGATCAGTGAAAATGCGTGTAGCCTACGGTAGCCTACTGTTTGATATGGTAAAGCATTACCTAGAGGCAAGTACACATAATAATAATATTAAAAAACGAACGTTAACAATTTCAGAGGTTTTCGATCTATCAGACGAGTTACAGCAGGCTAACGTCACAAAATGAGTTTGAGTCTGCGCAGTACGATGAACAGGAAACGATTTTTTGTTTCAGCCCCCTCTCATTGAGAACAACGGAGTCTGTTTGTCCATTTCTTTTAGGTCTATGTAAGTCACCCGCCCGAGTTGTAAAGTGTAAATTACCCAGCTTTCTTGCGGTATTTTATGGAGGAACGCCCCCTTTACCTCGGAGTACTTGCGAGTACCCCGAGTTGGGCTTACGACCTGTAAACAAACATGGCTGCGCCCATAGTCGAGATGAGATGACATGTGTTTTCTTTGTATTTGTACCGTGTTGGTCGTTTTAATGACAATGGAATGCTTTAACACACTAGATTGCATTGCTGCTTCAATCCGGTCACCAATTCATACATTTAACGGTCTTGCTGTGCGTGCAATACAATGTAATGATTTGTTTTCCAGCTGGTTTGCTAAAGAGGCTAGCACACAACAATAACAATGACTAGCTAGCCTGCTAATGCCCATCTAGCTCATTAGAAATGCGACAGCACTTGTTGAAATTGCCCAAAAATGTTTTTATTATTCATTCCCATTGACCATACCCAAAAAGGGAAAATGAGGGACATCTGCTTGTGTTCTAGACAAATGTCCAGCACTAAGAGACAGTTGCTGCCCGGTGGCATCCATGTTCTTTCCCAAAAGACTACAAACTCCAGAGTTCACGCTAGCCACTAATTCTCACATGTCGGGCGGGTAAACGTACGAGACTGCCAACACTAAATGGAATGCACCATAATACTGCGTTCATGCAGCTCGGAACCTCGGAGGACCTGCCTTTAAAAAGTCCCGACCTCCGAAAAAATTGTGTTCATGAGATCAGTTCGGAAAATAAATACAGGAAACGCATAAATACGTTATTACAACTGCTTAGTATGGTTGAGCAAGAAGGAAATTGTCTTGGGCGAGTGTTTCTATCTGTGTTGTTAATTTAGTGACAAATTACCCTGCCTATTCGTAATGACAGTGAAATTCACCTCTTGTGTTCTTGCAAGGGTTGGAGAATATGATAGTGACGTCAAGTCGGACACCTCGGGGCACAAAACTTCCGCACGAGTCTCCGAGCAAAAAATCCAACCCGACCTAGCGTTCATGTCATTTTTCCGCTATCGGAGGTCAGAAATTTCCGAAGGTCCGAGGTGCATGAACGCAGTATGAATATCCCAAGTGTAAGGTGGCCTTTCTGTGTCTTATGTGCCCACGTTTCGTGTGACAACAGAAAAAAAGAGAGAATGCATCATATCAAACAGTTTGGACTTTCCCCAACAGTGTATAGCCAGTTTTATAAATCTGTGAGGAGTATTTTCACACTGTGTATGTGTGTTGATTGGATAATAAATGTACACACTGCATTACACTTTCTAATGCTCATCACATTTGTCTATGAACACTACATTCTCTCCCCCATGACACCACAAGACTCATGTTTGATAGTAGAGCAGACAACCCGTGTCGCTGAATGACAGGCTTTAATGAGTCAACGTCACCCACCCAAGTTCCAGCTGATTGCATTTGCAACCACACCCACTTGTGATAAGCATGATTACAATGATTAACGGTAGTTGGAGAATTAAGAGATATTGGCTAGACGTAGCCGGATATAATTTCACAATGTAAACTGCGCTCATTTCCCATTTCCGACATGTTTTCCAATTGTTTGTGTATGAGGCAGAGCAAAAAATACCTAGCTAAAAATACTACCTTAATGGACGCAACGGAAAATTACTTAATTAAAATTATCTGACAAACTGTCTTTCGTGATGTTAACACTCATCCTAACAAAGGTGACTTCGCTTTAATATAGGCTAGGCTACTCAAATCAATCGCACCTGTGTGACTGTTTGAAGGGTGAGAGACGAACATTGATGTGTGGGAGGAGTGTCTCTGAAAACAGATCAAACTGCAAATTGATCCTGTTGAGATCGTGATATTTATGTCAAAAGAGTCTGTCACAAAACTTTTCACGTGAACGACGTTTTTACACACTGATCGAAGACACCTGACTTCCTTTGTATTGTTCTTACTGAAGACACTATCCTGCCGGGAGGTGGGCTGAAAAATAGGTTTCTGCCTAGTCTTCTTCAGAAGGACGACTTGAGGAGTTACTGTTGTCGGCAAGGTTGACAGGCTGATGTGCGCCATGATGGAGAATATTGAGATGAAACTTTTCGCCTCATTTGGGTCATCTTTACATCACTGGACAAAAGATAAGGACACCGAAGTTGTGCTGGTATGGTTGAATTAATTCATGGCATTTAGGTTTCTGCTTTTAGCGCTCAAACAACCAGAGCCCATGCAGATGTCCATAATCCAAATGTAATATCACAGCGAGCCATGTTTGACATGTTAGGTTGACTAGGCCCAACATCTAACATCTGTTTATCTGGAAAGCTGTCACTGAGGGTCCGACAATATCCATGGTAGGCTAGAGTTAATTTTTGTTTAATGAAACTGTTGCTGAGCATGTCTTGTTTTAAAGCATACTCTTATGAGACTACAAGATCATTTAAAAATGAGCTGTTGAAGGCAGAACTGTCAGTCCTCACTGGAGATAGACTTTGTACAGAATTGATTTGGGCTCGTGATTCATAGCCCAATCCCAATCAATGTCCGGACTCACGAACTCACGGACTTTGGTGCGCGTCCTCGCGAAATTCATAAGGGCTTAGGGCTGTCCCAATGTGGAATTACAACGGGCGGGAGGGTTTGAGTACACTTACCGAGCCCTTTCAGTGAGTCTGCATCGGTGCAGACTTAACCTAAGGGAATTACCCACAGTTCTAAGTGTTGTGACGTTTACCGCGGAGATCATAGAAAAAAACAGAAATTAAGGTAAACAACAGCACCACGACACACGTGCATGGTGCAAATGTTAGCAACGTCTTTGTTAGTAGGCTAAACATCGCCAAGGTACATGTGATCTCGTGAAGTGCTGTCCCAATCCCAAAATACATATCTGAGCCCATGTGGCCTCACACACTCACTTAGCACCTGAAATCAATTAAGTCTGAGTCCTTAGTTCTAGTCTTTAGGGTTGACATTAGCTACGTTTACATGCAACCATCGGAATGACCAATCGGATCGGTGGAAGTTTACATGGCAAGGAGTATTTTGGATGCGCGCGTTTACATGCAGCTTCACGCACATATAGCCTGCTTGCAGTTTTGCTCCCCGAGATGGAATAGCCTAGGGCCAGGCTATGACGTTTGAGGCGTGAGATATTCCCTACTTCCAATCCTCTGCCTCTGCTTTCTTCTGTTCAAAAGCAACATCATAGGCCTAGAGTTTCGTTTCTTTTCCTTATAATTAGAATGACTAAAACGACGAAAATATAAACTAAAATTGCGTCCTCCTAACACACTCACTGGCCGATTTCACACTGCACAGCAAGTCGGTCAGCAAATGCTAACTTCATGCACAATACAGAAGTATTCCGAAGCCAAAAATGTAATCTGACGGGGTAGCAAACCACCAAAACGTCTGACTGTTCGCTAGTTGTTTTGCACCTCAGATGTTGTTTAACAAGTCCCAGCAACACAAATTCAAACTTGTACGGAAATGCATTCAATCGGGTCCTTGCCGTCTACCTAGCTTCTGTTCTTTCAGACATCGCAAAATATCTGTCTCCACTGTAGTCTCCGAAACATAGTCTACCTGTTAATATTTGCCTTTCAGAAAACGAGACTTCATCACTGCATTTCAGTCGTTGCTTTTACCAAAGCCTACGCAGCTGCCAGTTAGCTATCCAACTGCCTGCAGCCTAGTAGGCCTAGGCTACTTCCTAAACTTCAAAGATGCTGTCAGATTTTGTGGTTGTTTTGAAAGTGTCACGAAACTAAATAGCCTATTCTTCCGATGCCATGTTATCCGTCACTGTTCAACCCATAGACCTAAAAGAAAATATGGTTCAACCTCACGCCCAGTGCTTATATGTTTACACCTAACCAAAGATCTTTCATTACTAGCTTTAACCCTCTCTGCCTACACCGTGGTGGCTTTTTTGATAAGAGAAATATCGCGCCTCCTTTTCTGAACATGCGCAGAAGGGAAGAGTAGCAGAGAACGATCCGATCCAGTGTAACATGACAACTATTTTACTACCGAACGTGTCCGTTCCACCTCTTTCAATCCGATCCAAATTTCAATCCGATCGGCGATTTTCATTCCGATTGTCTTGTTTACATGAAGGAATTTCATTCCGATTGGGCCTGAATCGGATTAGAAAGCGTGCATGTTTGGGATTGGGCCATTGACACAACAACACAAATGATAGAGTGAGGCCACACAGGATGTATACCTTTGTGCTCATGCCACACAACCACAAATATCGTAAAGAAACTGTAATGAAACACCTAAAAACAAAAAGAAAAGTCTCTGACAACTGCCTAGTAGTATCCCATTCATTCAGTAGCAGTGGCCTTTTGCTTTCAGTACAATATCAAGTTGTTTTCTTACATGCAGTGTGCATAGTAGCCTATGGTAGAATTGAACCTTGTTTGGCTTGCTGACTATGTTCAGAACTGCTTGAAATTTGACCTGTGGGATCATTACATCCTCTGAATGCATGCAATACAGTACATGACTTTATATGTAGGCTACAACCCCTGCCACCCAGTTGTTTAATTTTTTTGAAAAAAGCCAGATCACAGACATGACACAAAACTAAGTTCATTTCAAATGGCAACTTTCTGGCTTTAGGAGACATTAAAGGAAATCAAGGAAAAAAATAATTAATCAGTAACAGTTGCTTGTTTTAGACCAACCAGAGGGGAAAAAAATATGGAATCACTCAATTCCAAGGAAAAAAATATGGAATCATGAAAAACAAATTGACAAGAACACTTCAATGCACCACTAGTACTTTGTTGCACCACCTCTGGCTTTTGTAACAGCTTACAAAGGCATGGACTTAATGAGTGACAAACAGTACTCTTCATCAATCTGGCTCCAACTTTCTCTGATTCCAGTTGCCAGATCAGTTTTGCAGGTTGAAGCCTTGGGATGCACCATTTTCTTCAAATTCTACTACAGATTTTCAATTGGATTGAGATCCAGACTATTTGCAGGCCATGACATTGACCTCATGTGTCTTTCTTCAAGGAATTCAACAGTTTTTGCTCTATGACAAGATGCATTATCATCTTGAAAAATTATGTAATCATCCCCAAACATCCTTTCAATTGATTGGATAAGAAAAGTGTCCAAAATATCAATATAAACTTTAAATAATAAATAATAATTTAAGCATTATTGAAGATGTAACGATCGCCATCTCCCCAACGCCTTTACCTGACATGCAGCCCCATATCATCAATGACTTGCTTTCTTCAGGCAGTTGTCTTCATAAATCTCATTGAAATGGCACCAAACAAAGTTCCAGCATCATCACCTTGCCCATTGCAGAAACGCGATTCATCACTGAATATGACTTTCATCTAATTATATCCACATTCCAATGAGATTTATGAAGACAACTGCCTGAAGAAAACATGCACATTTCCTCAGTTGTTGATGATATGGGGCTGCATGTCAGGTAAAGGCATTGGGGAGACGGCTATCGTTACATCTTCAATAATGCTCAATCCAATTCTGTAGTAGAATTTGAAGAAAATTGTGCACCCCAAGGCTCCAACCTGCAAAACTGATCTGGCAACTGGAATCAGAGAAAGTTGGAACCAGATTGATGAAGAGTACTGTTTGTCACCCATTAAGTCCATGCCTCAGAGACTGCAAGCTGTTATAAAAGCCAGAGGTGGTGCAACAAAGTACTAGTGGTGCGTTGAAGTGTTCTTTTGTCAATTTGTTTTTCATGATTCCATAATTTTTTCCTTGGAATTGAGTGATACCATATTTTTTTCCCCTCTGGTTGGTCTAAAACAAGCAACTGTTACTGATTAATTAAATTTTTTCTTGATTTCCTATAATGTTTCTTAAAGCCAGAAAGTTGCCATTTGAAACTAACTTAGTTTTTTGTCATGTCTTTGATCTGGCTTTTTTCAAAAAAATTAAACAACTGGATTAACATCCTCCAAGACTGGTGATTCCATAATTTATGCCAGGGGTTGTACATTTAGTGACTGTACAGAAATCTGCCTGCAGATGGTGGTGTTGTCAGATGAAGTTTGAAAAATGTACACACACACACACACACACACAAGCATGCAGTATACACAGAAGCAAACACACACATGCACACACTCATTTACATATACACAAGAGTAGGGGATTGAATGGAATGTGCACATTTTGTGCTGCTATGCAGTACATCTATTTTACGGTAACTTGTGGCATTTCATCCTAGACTCAAACCAAACCAGAAGTGCCATGTGAGGGCAAAAAGGCTGTGGGGGCTTTGGATGAACTGGTGGCGAAAGATGCCCCAGCAGTGATGTATGTGGAGGGAGAAGGAAGCCCACCAGTAAATGACACAGGCCTGCCTGCTGAAGCCATTGAGATCGAAATGGAGGTCTTGCACCCCTGTAAGGATGACATTATGGGTGTTGAATCTGGAGACCCCTCAGTTTTGTCCCCTGTAAGTCTACCATTCAAATTCTTCAAAAGCTGATTGTTCTGCCATAGATGGGGTGGAGTAGCCTTCCCAGAACTGCAGTAGTAGGCCTACCGCACAAGCGGTGTAAATGACATCATGCCTGTTGGACTATTCAACTACAAGAACCTCATTCATCATTTACTTGAACCAAATAATCATTCTCTAGTAACTAGCACAACTCTCATCTATTTTTATCATCTGAATGTTTTTCACTTCTGTTAGTCGTTCAATCTCCACCTAATAATTCATGAATCCCAAACGTTTTTATTTTAAGGGTCCAGAGAAACCATTGACACCCTGGGATTGCAAATCAAACAAACTCAAATGGCGAAGGATGGAGGTGAAGACTATTGGCTTGGTGGTGAAGGACGTCATCTGCCTCCCCTATGAAACCTATCTCAAGCAGGACGACCTATACTATGTCCCTCGTAACAAGGAGAGGGAGATTCTTGCCTCCATGGGGCTTGTAGCGAGAATAACAATCGATTCCTCTTGGCTAACTGAGGAGATGGAGGGTCGCCTGGCTTCACTTTTCAAGCACCGATTCTGTAGGAGCCATACAGAAAAATTCCGGTTTACATATTTACAGGTAACGTATTTCTCATATTTGCCCATGTATTATTGGTCATTTAAAAGTAAAACCTATCGCATATTATTTCAGCATTCTTGCCTTGCTACTGTATGCTACTGTAGTAAACCAGTGATTGTTTATAGCATCAATCAATGGGGTCAAAGTGTACCATCACCATTCTAATGTAAGCTGCACTGTTTTTAGTGTTGACTAAATGCGTAAAATAAATGAACTTTTTTCTTCATTTTTCAGTGTTTTCGTGGTTCCCGTGTGCTTTTTGATCCAAGTGTACCATGTCAATCTTACACTGCACAGGAAGTTCTCAGGATTTGTGAAAATGGCTCTCTTTACATCCTAAGTCATCATAATGTAATAAACACAGTGGTAAGTTGAATGTCGAATTGATTTGGTCATCACCGGGATCAGGGCATGAGTCTAGACCTTGCCTGACCAGCCAGACCCACATCAAGATGTAGGGTCTGGGAACTCGCTGTTGGCAGGGCTCAATTGGAGGGGTCGCATAAACAGTTGTCTTTCAAATTCTCTCTCGACGAAATAGGATAGCGCTAAACGAATCATCATCTCGTTTTCAAGTAGCAGGATTCGTAACGGTTGCAACTTCTGGTCGCAATTCAGTCATCATTATGTTAAGCCCGCCCACCGACTCTATACATGATGTGATTGGTTCGGTGGTTTCTGCCTGAGCCCAGCTCCCAAGTTAAACGGAGAGATGCTAAACTAAATTAGATTTGCTGCTGCTAGGGGCATCTAGATTTCTAGGCTAGTCTAGACCCTCTCCCATTCAAAATTCTACCCAACCAAAAATTGCTGGGCCAGTCATTCTCTGATATGGGACGGTCCTCTGTGATTTAGAGAAGCGCTTGAACACTTTAGATCAGGGGTCTCCAACAGGTAGCTTGTGAGCTGCTTCCAAGTAGGGCTCCAAAAGGTTTGAGCAAGATACATCTGATCATGCAGTCACTTGGGGAACATGTTAAAATTCCTATGAAATCAAATTCATAGTCTACAAAAAGAGAAGGTAAGCAAAAGGGACATTTTTTTAAAAAAAAACATACTGTGCAAATCTTATTCAGCGGTTCTGGGTGGAGATCGGCTATGTGAATACATGGCATGCTTCTACTAACATGAAAGTTCTCGGCCATGTCCATTTTGTCAAAATGTTTTTTTGTTAAAAAAAAGGTTGGAACCATGCTTTAGACCATGTCAGTGCTGAATAACCTGGACAGCATATATTCTTTTAGAAGAAGTGCAAACAACTGAGCTCTTGTTGAAAAGACAGATGTGTTCACATTGCTTCTGACAGGACTTGTTAAGAGGTTACTTAAACATGAGTTCAATTTATCCATTTGTAAAGCCCCCAGGAAATTTAAAGCACATCCTCAGATCCCCATGGTCCAGATCTCAACTGAGAATTGACTTTGTGTTAGCCAGGCTAGTTTATGAAATGTTCATTATTTCATGATTATTTTTCATTACAGAAAGACAAGTTCTGGGACCCTTTGAAAGCCTGCTGTTGATTTTCACCGCTGTTTTCATCTGTGGAACCTACAGTACAGTAAGCATGCAGCTGAGGACTCATGGGCTGCAGTGCATCCACTTCTCTCAAGGGACACGCTACTGCTTTTTAGAATCTATTTGAAATCGTATGATGGATGGGTTACAACACAACTGTGAGACCTGTTCCTTTTAAAACAATATGGGGTCTCTTTACATTTTTGATTCACTTAAATCATTGTATTAACTAATTTTTTTATGAATAAATATCTTTCTGTACTTGGCCCTAAGTAGTGTTTTGGTCATGAAAAGGAATTGTGTTAAATTCAGTCTGATGTATGCAGCGAATTTGTAATCCATGTCAGTTGGCTTATGACACATCACTTGCATTGATGGATACATATTCCCACATAATTTATGTAATTGCAGAACAGACTACGCTTTTTGGGCCATCATTGCATGTCATCTGGACTTAGTTAATCCCCACACTGCATTGGTAACAGATGTTGACTCATTTTTGTATGTAGGCCCACTGGTTAAAATGATTGACCGTTATTAGACATATTCTGAAAGCTCCCATATTGTAGAATATAACCAGTATGTGTGGTTAATATTGATAACCACCGTCTTGGTACGAATTACCTCAGATCGCTAGTTCAGGATATGTGGAGCCAGCTCACACAAAGAAATCTTAACTTTGTAATACACCACAGGTGTTCCCCAGGGGTCCATTACTCGATTACCATACTTAAGTATGATTTTCACAGAGTATCTGTACTTCTTTGAGTATTACTATTTTTGGAAACTTGTGACTTTTCCTCCAGTACATTTCAAAGACAAAAATACTGTTCTTGACTCCACTACATTTAGGCTAAGTGCTCTTTACTTTTAACCACATTTGATTCTTAATCTTTCATCGATTCTGATTCTGAGTTCCTAATTCATACCCATTTTCACTACCCTAGAACCTAATCTTTACTGACTGTGATGTCAAATTCTAGACCAAACTCTGTACCTACCATCACTTTAAAAAGTATCTTTCTCCAGTCTAAAAAAAAAATGGCACAAATGAAAATGTTCTGTTGACCACTGCTTTATTATCATTGTGGATTAGCACAATATCGTCGTCGCAACGCTTGTGTGGGGATCTGTGTTGCACGCTTCTCAGAATGCTACTGTACGTCTCTGTAACTGGAGTGAATCTAAATAAAACAAACAAACAAAAAAAGAAAATCTGCACAATTTGGTACAATCCGGAGGAAGCGAATGGCATACTTATGCTGTGAAAGCATATTCTTACCTGTAGTGTTACAATATGCCTACTCCTCTCCCTTGCTGATGCAGCACAAGCAGGCAGACCAAAATCACTGCAATTAAACATAAGAATGAGTACTAGTAAGCACACACGGATACCTCTGGACCCAAATAAAAGCAACACAAATGTATCTTTCACAACTGTGGACATAAAATGCTAACCTTTCTGGCAGACTTCTTCTGCACAGGTAGACTGCTGATCTCAGGACCAGTGTAGGCTGCTGGATGACTGACAACCTCCTCCTCATCCACAAAGGTCTCCGCCTGAGTCCCAGCTCGACCCTGGAGGAGAGCAGAAGCAGGACTGGATGTGCTTGGGACCTCCATCCCACAGACTGGGCCCGGGTTGTCCTCCACAGGTTCAGGATCTGGACCTTGTTGGGAACTTGCATAGAGTCCTACTACGCGTCCCAGGGATTGTTCCTGACTCCTGAGCCTTGTAAGCTGGGAAGGCTCTGCCCTCCCTCCCCTCCTTTTTTTCAGGAGGGCAGTACAAACCTGTAACAGTGGAACAACTAGGTTGAACAACCGCAACAAGCTGAACGCCAAACTGAGTTTGGTCATCTTCTGAAATATGGGCTTTCATTGAAGTGCCCGTTGTTATCCAAAATAAATTATTTGCTATATAGATGAACAGATTAAAGATTGCCTAACCTTCAGGACACAGGTCAGAAAGTGTCCATTGCTGGACGATGGAGAGGCCAGGAAATCTTTTCCAATGGCCTCTGAATACGTGAAGGCCTTCCCATAGTGTCCAGCTGCTAACAGCCTTGCTGCATACAACACTCCAAATGTCTGAAAAACACAAAAACACAGCTATGTACATTTCTGACATTAAATGCCTGAATATCATCTTTGGGTCAAAAACATGTTCATATGACTCACAAAGTGGACATGTCTCCGTTGAAAGTCATCCTACTCATCGTTAAGGGATGCAGGGGCCGACATCACAGGACAATTTTTTAATACAGTAGGTCTAGTAAAGAACGGCTAAGTAAAAAGTCTCTCTCTCTCTCTTTCTCTAGTGTAAATGTAGCATTAAATAGAGACGTACCTTTGAACTCTACTTTATACAGGCCTCCTAGTGATACGTCATGATATATTAGCACCATAGGTTCTAATATGCTAATATTCTAATAAGCAAATCTCTGCCGTGGTTAAAAACAGCTTCTACCAGCTTAGAATTATAGCCAAAATTAAACACTCCCTGTCATATCATAATCTGGAAACAATTATTCATGCCTTTATAACATCACGGCTGGATTATTGTAACTCCCTTTACCTTGGTCTCCCCCAGTCCCTCATACAACGCCTACAAATGGTCCAGAATGCAGCAGCAAGACTCTTAACTGGGTCAAAAAAGTGGGATCACATCACACCTGTTCTTGCATCCCTTCATTGGCTGCCAGTGCATCAAAGGATCCACTTTAAAATACTACTAATGGTGTTCAAAGCCCTCAACGGCCAGGCCCCATCTTACATTTCAGATCTCCTAATACCCCACTCAGCCACTAGATCCCTGAGATCTTGCAATCAGGGTCTTCTACATATCCACCACTCCAGACTAAAACAAAAAGGTGACAGGGCCTTTGCTGTTGCGGCTCCACGTTTGTGGAACCAATTGCCACCACACATACGTGATGCCCCCTCCATCTCTACTTTTAAATCAAGGCTCAAAACCCACCTTTACACCCTTGCTTTCCCTCCCCCTTAGTTTGATGGTTTTGTGTTTTAAGTGTACTTTTATTTAGTTTTGTTATTTATTTATTTTTACTTATCATTATTATTATTATTATTATTATTATTATTATTATCTTATTTTATTGTATTTCATTGTTTATTGTAGGCCTATATTATTTCATGTTATTTCTTTATTTCTTTACCTATTTTTATTACACTATGTACAGCACTTTGGTCAGTGTGAACTGTTGTAAACGTGCTTTATAAATAAATATTACTTACTTACTTACTTACTTACTATATATATCAATTTTGATGTCACAATACTTCATCCGTGCTCCAACATTCCACCCGAACTACTTTGAATTCGACGTCATCTGAATTAAAACCAAAAAAATTAAAACGAAGCCTCTAAAATCTACAGGTTTTCACAATTAATTGTAGCCTACAATAAACATTTGCTAACCACCTAATGGTAATTTAACACCTTAAGTTACAAATGTGGTGTACAGCATCAATTAATGATTAACCAGGTCCATCACTGTCCAAGTGTTAGAGGCTCCAAGCTAATTTGGCTTTACCTGGAATAACGTGTTTACATTCTCTTGTTCTGAGCTTAGGCTACTGTTTTGGCCAACACTAGCAAAAGTTGATACGTTTGCTGAAACTTGCCCGCTAATAAACACATTATGCTGAATGCCATTATTGTTAACTGTTCTTAGATGTAGGCTAATAATCTATGACAATTTCACTGCATTCTTTACAGTAGGCCAAGTAACCATTATGCATGTGACGAATAAACATCCTTGTATACAACATTAACAGTCAACTCTTCAGAACCACGGACAGCAACACGTCATTGCACTTCGGGGGAAGGGGCCAAGGGGAACTTCTAACGTAGGCCTACTGTAGGCCACAAACACACCTTACTGTACACATGGACTTACCTGTACTGTAAATCTATCGAGAAACTGATAATTGCGACTTCTTGGAGCCATGTAATAGCGTCTCCTTCTCACCAAGCCCATAGCCCATATTTTCTGAAGCGACTAGTTGTAGACCATTGGCGTCTGGTAAGTAATCAGCACATCTGCTGTTCGCAGAGACCTACATGGGACCATTAGGCCACCGAACACTGTCAGAAGTAAAATGGGTAGACTGAGTACCTTCCACATATGCCATTTCCTTAGATTGTAGACTAAAATATTATCAAGCAATAATAGGCCTACCCATAAATAGTTTGTATTTTCCACAATCGGCTTATAAACATAAGGTGCATTTTTATCTCGACTGCGTCTCCCATAGCCTATGTGGTACAGTTGAGACACCCATTTTCAAATAAAGTAGGCCTAACTTGTTCGAGCTATGCATGTCGTGCGCGCACAAACACAAACACACACACACACACACACACACACACACACACACACACACACACACACACACACACACACACACACAAGCACCTGTAAAATGTGTTACGTGTTTAACAAAGCATTTATTCTTAATGACCGTTTTACCTCCCACCATCTAGACTTTTTATTTATCACTGAGTCTTGGCTCTCTGGTGATGACATCATTGCACTTGGTGACCTTTGCCCTCCTCAGGGCAGCTTCTTAAACTCGCCTAGGCTCTGCGGTCGTGGTGGTGGGCTAATTACAGTGTTTAAGAACAGTTTCAAATGTAGATTTGTACCTACTGATCTGTTTTCTACTTTTGAACTACAGCTGTTTAAGATTAACGCATCTGTACTTTGTGCCTTAGTTTACCGTCCACCAAAAATTAATTGTAAATTCATTCAAGAATTTGCTAATCTTCTGTCTTATATGGCCTCTCGTGCTGATAATTTACTAATCTTGGGTGACTTTAACATCCACATATGCTAAACCTTTGGTCAATGAGTTTTTAGGCCTTGTTGACTCTTGTGCAGTCAGTTATGGCCCCTACACATCAGAAGGGTCACATACTAGACCTAGTATTGTCCTCTGGTTTCTCAGTTTCCAATGTTAATATTGTTGATACTGGTGTGTCTGATCATTTTATGATTTTATTTGAATCTGCTCTGTCTTGTCCCACCCCTCCCTCCCCTTCACCCTACTCCCTTGTCAGAGCTATTCATTCCACCACAGCCTCACATTTCTCTCATAGTTTCATGCTCTTTCTTTCACCTAGATTCGCTTTCCTCCTGCACAGACACTGAGGATCTACTTACTCTTTTTAATACTTCCTGTCTTGCCACTCTCGATTCTGTAGCTCCTTTAAAACAAAAGCGGTGTAAACCCAATAGGTCAACTACTCCTTGGCTTAATTCCACTACCCGTTCGCTCAGAAAGGCTTGCAGGAAAGCAGAGCGGAAATGGAAACAAGATAAACTACAGGTTTCCTACAATATATTTAGAGAGCATGCACGGTGAAAAAATTGTTCACTTTTTCATAAAAGCATGAAACTTGGTACACTTGTACAGTTTGGGGCCCTGAACATTTTCAAAGATGGAGCCATCGCGAAAACGCCTCGTGGCGGCCATTTTACTTTCCGCCATTACCGAATTATGTATTTTGCATCATATCTCCTGAACCAAACATAACACAGAAAAGGTGATGTCTACCCCTATGTTTTGATGGTCAAGGATTACAATGATACCATATATAACATCATAAACTGTTCAGGTGAAAAGTTAATGGTGAATTCAGTGATGTGAGAAGGAAATCATAGCATCTGGGAACCTCGGCTATCATGTCTGTCGCATGCAAGTTGTGTAGAGTTCCAAAACATCCTTTTGTTCATTAAAGGTATACTATGCAGGATTGGCGATTTCATCGCCGGTTTCGCTTTCACTTTTCATTTTCGCTCGTTTTATGCTTGCATATTTATCTGCAGAGCTTCCCCTACAGCTTTAGCGTGTATATTTTACAAAACTCCTCAATCGGTCAGTCTGCCGTGCCTTTTCATGAGACTTTACATGACACTTCCTGGAGTAGAGCATGGGTGCGTGCCCGAGGTCTCCTGAAGTTGCAAGCGTGGTTCTACCGCTACAGACCACTGGGGCGGCCAAAAAAAACACTGTTCGACCGGTAATGACTCATTTAATCATATATAACAGTATGGAACGAATTGATTAACTGAAAAACATTGCATGGTATACCTTTAACTCTGACAATACTATAAAGAGTAGGACAATATTCAATATGACATCAACAACTCCGCTTGAAAAGAATATCTCGAAGACAAAGATTTACTATGACCAGTCCCACCTCTGACTCTTCAGTCACAACCATGTCCGACGAAGGGAACTACACCAAAGCCAAAGAGATGCAGCCAGAAAGGGGAAGAAATGGAAGCAACAGCACCCCCTACACCACAGAGGGTATGATATATTCAACCTCCCCAGCACCGGACTAGAAACAGCCGATGCAGAAGAACTCACCGATTTCATCAGTGTTGTGCATGAACGAGTTCAAAAGAACGTGTTCATTGAACACGTTCATTTTTCTGTGAACGCTGAACTGAACGCAGCACATTTGTAAATAATGAATTTGAACGTGAATTCGCTCAGATTATGGGAAATGAACGACGAACGTCACTGTTGATGTCCAATTAAACGTTACGGAATTTATTTCGTCCTGAGAAGTCGAGTGACACTATCTGCTGGCAATTTAGAAACAGTATGTCGCTGTGACACTCACTGCCCACGGGCGCCACTCTGAAACTACAGCTTTGCACTACCTTACTACATTACCCATGATCACGTTACGCATGATGCATTGTACACAGAACCGCTGCTATATGAATGCAATCGCGGAAAGATTCTGCACTTGTCAGTGATGATAGAGGGATGCATAACGTGTTCAAAGAGCCCTACGTCACTGAACAGTTCCATCGCTGCAGGTAATGCAGCGGCAGCCTCCTCCATACTCCCGGTGTGAAAACTACACTCTTCCGCTGTCAGGCATGCACAGCTGACGCAGTTAAATTATTAATTATTAATAAATGCGCGGCCGCATTTATTAGGCGTCGGTATCTGCCATAGACCTAAAAGAAATGTATCTGCCCAGCGAAATGTATCTGCCCAGCGAATGCCCAATTTACGGACATTCTCAATTAGATGAGCAGGTGGCTGTAGCCTATATTCCGTCAGAAACAGATTTTCATTCAAATGAACTGAATTTGAACTAGTTCAAAATTAAAAATGGTGAACTATGAACGTGAACAGTTCACTTTGCACGTGTGTGAACTGAACTTTGAACTAGTTACTGAAGAGTGTGAACGTGCACAACACTGGATTTCATCAACACTGGTGGTCACCGACTGTCCCCTCTACTCAGTCCCCTTGACCAAGGCCACCTAGACGGGCAGTCCATCCAAGGGCATCACTCCACAAGGGACCCCCACTTTGAGGATATCTGCCTAGAAACTAGCTGGCAACCTGACCAAACAGTTTCAGAACCCGTCTGGTACAGTTACCCTGGTAGTGATGGGAGAATACTTGAGGAACATGGACAATGGTTTCCCCAGCTCTCTGAAGATGGAGATGACTGAAGAAGTGAAGGCAAGGAAGGAAAGACTGAACAATACATTGCACAAAGAACTAAATGATATATATAAGAATCAGGAATTAAATGGGACAATGACAATGATTTTCCACGAGGAAGGGTCAGGAGATGATACATAAGGGACTTGGGTTCCACAACCAGCCGACACATGGAGGAGAATTCCCTAAAGTCAACGGTATACCTGCACCCCCTGTTACGTGCCAGTCTAGGGGATAGACACGCAACAAAAGGTTTGAGGTAGAAAACCTCTAAAAAGGCGGACGGACGAAATAGCGCTCAATTCAATGATGTTTATTTACAAAAAAAGTGAATATATAATGAAAAATATAAAGAAAAGGTTAACTTCAGAAAAATTAACAAAGTAACTTAGCAAAGTTGCAACATAGGCCAAAAACCAAAGCCTAACGACGAGGCCTACGCCAAGGCCATGCCAGCCTCTCACTCTGGCGTATCTGGCAATGACGGCAAGTGCGGCTGGGCGGAGCGGGACAGGCGAATATGCAGAGCGAAGCTCCAAACGAAGGGAACAGCGCCCCCTTTATACTGCGGCTCATCCAATCCCCAATGGCAGGAACAGAATTGATAATTAACACCAGGATGGCCTGCAACACAGTCCACAAACACAAGACAGGGCAGGGCAAAGAGCAATGCAAACCCACAGGACATAACACCCCCACCACCAAAAATCAACATATACTGTTAATTATAAGAATGTTCATGTGTTACTGATAAGTACGAGACAAAGTGTCCGCCAAAACATTATCGGAACCCTTTTTGTACCTGATTTCTAGATTGAACCCTTGAAGGTACAGAGACCAACGCATGAGGCGCTGGTTAGCATTTTTCATTCTAGAAAGAAAAACAAGAGGGTTATGGTCTGTGAATATCACAACAGGGATAGTGGTTGAACCTATGTACACTTCAAAATGCTGCAGAGACAACAATAAGGCTAATGCTTCTTTTTCAGTTGTACTGTAGTTCAGCTGATGTTTAAGGAACTTCTTGGAAAAGTAACAAATTGGATGATCCAGTCCATCCAAATCCTCCTGCATCAGGACAGCACCAGCTCCTGTAGCACTTGCATCCACATCAAGTTTGAAAGGCAGCTGAAAATTAGGAGCAGCAAGCACAGGTGAACTACAGAGCAAAACCTTGGCATTATCAAAGGCAATTTGACAGTCTACAGACCAAATGAAGTCGGAAGTATTACGTAGTAGGTCAGTCAAAGGCAACACCACATCCGAAAAGTTTCTACAGAAACTACGATAATAGCCAATCATTCCAAGAAACCTACGCAACTCACGCTTAGTTGTTGGATTTGGAAACTTAGAGATAGCCAAGACTTTAGCCTCCACTGGGCGGACTTGACCTTGGCCAACCTGTTTACCTAGGTAGGTGACGGTAGCTTTCCCAAATTCACATTTGGCCAAGTTTAAGGTTAGTGAAGCACTACATAATCTCTCAAACACCGTACGAATTGACTGAACATGCTCTGGCCAGGTAGCTGAATGAATAACTACATCATCAAGATATGCCTCACAATCTGGCACACCTGCCAACACCTGATTCATAAGGCGCTGAAAAGTAGCGGGCGCGTTGCGTAACCCAAAGGCCATCACAGAATACTGCATAAAGCTGTCAGGAGTGACAAAGGCAGAGATCTCAGCAGCCCTGTCTGTTAAAGCAACTTGCCAGTAGCCCTTCAACAAGTCTAGCTTACTGACAAAACTAGCCGAACCCACCCGATCAACGCAATCCTCCATGCGTGGCAATGGAAAGGAGTCCGGTTTTGTAGCTGCATTCACTTTGCGGTAATCGGTACAAAAGCGAACAGTACCATCTGGTTTTGGAACCAGAAGGCATGGGGAACTCCAGGCGCTAGAACTGGGTACAGCTAGCCCGTGATCAGTGAGGTAGGCAACCTCAGCTCTCATTAGGGCTCTCTTCACTGGATTGACGCGGTAAGCATGCTGCTTGATAGGCATATGGTCACCAACATCGATGTCATGACACAGGACATTGGTACAAGATGGCACATCTGAAAACAAAGATGAAAACAAGTGAATCAAATCTTGGATCTCTCCAGCACGTGAGTCTGGCAAATACAAAAGAAAACCATCTAGATCATTTAAAATCTCTGAATTTTGGAGACGAGCGCAAGAAACTGGAACATCACGCAAACTGAGGCCATCCTCCTCTGGGGAGTAAGGAGAGGTCACTGCAGAAGCTGACGCGACAGGGACAGGATCAGGAACATCATTGGACTCTTTCACGTCTCTAGAAACATAAGATTTCAGCATGTTAATGTGACACACTCTTGTTTTACGCCTCCGGTCAGGCGTACGAATTACATAATCCGTCTCACTCAATTTATTGGCCACCTCATAAGGTCCAGAAAATTTGGCTTGCAAAGCAGAACCCAAAACAGGTAGCAGCACCAAAACGTTGTCACCTGGCTGAAACGTACGGCTAGCAGCTTTACGGTCAAAACACTTTTTCATTTTCGACTGAGCGATCGACAATGCTTTGCCAGCACACTCGCATGCTTGATGCAAGCGCTCACGGAATGAACTAACATAATCAAGTATATTGCGTGGCTGATCCGTTCTCTGTGACCCCCACTCTTCCCTCAAAAGCCTTAACGGCCCTCGGACAGTATGGCCAAAAATTAGGTCAGCAGGACTAAAACCTAAAGACTCTTGTGTGGTTTCACGCACGGCAAATAACAGTAGTGGAAGCCCCACATCCCACTCCTTTGCTGAGTCATCACAGTACGTGCGGAACATGGTCTTTAAAGTCTGGTGGAACCGTTCCAAAGCCCCTTGAGACTCGGGATGATACGCACTTGAAACCACATGCTTAACAGATAACTGGCTCAACACCTCCTCAAATAAACGTGACAGAAAATTGGAGCCCTGATCTGTTTGCACCACTTTAGGTAGACCAAAGGTTGAAAAGAAGCGCATCAATGCATTCACTATCGGCTTAGCCTTAATTGAACGCATTGGTATAGCCTCAGGATAGCGTGTAGCAGCACACATTATTGTTAACAAAAAACGATGGCCAGATTTTGTTTTTGGCAAAGGACCCACGCAGTCCAAAATAATTCTCTCAAATGGCTCACCAATCACAGGAATTGGTCGAAGTGGAGCAGGCGGAATTACTTGATTTGGCTTGCCGGCTACCTGGCAGCGGTGGCATGAACGGCAATGTTCTACTACGTCAGCTTTAAGACCAGGCCAAAAGAAATAGCGTAGGATACGATGGTATGTCTTCTTAATGCCTAAATGACCTGCAAAGTCATGGTCATGGGCCAGCGTTAGAACTTGCAGCCTAAAGTTAGCAGGAACCACTAACTGACAGACAGTATTCCAACCCAAGTCTTTACAATGTGGTGGAGTCCACTTCCGCATCAATAACCCATTTTCCCAATAAAAGGACATAGATTTACCATCAATACCTACAGCTGCCGCACGGCACTTGGCAAGAGAGGGATCCGTTTTCTGTTCACGCCCAATCAGCACCTTATCAACGGACAGCGGCAACGGATCAGCACTTTCAGGACCGCCTGCAGTAGACAGCCGCGAGGAATCGGCAATTTCAGCACCACTGGTCGTGGACAGCGACTCTGGCGCAGGTGATATAAGGGGCGACTGTTCAAGGGACAGAAATGTGTCAGACAAATCCACAGCATGTTCATACTTGCGTGCTTGAGCTCGAGTCACTACACAAGCTGGAAAGATGGACGAAACAGTCAAATCTGAATTTGTACTGGGTGCTAATGGACTCACAGTTACTTCCGGAAAAGGTAACACTTTCCCGCCGGCCACATCGTTACCTAATATAAAGGCAACTCCTTTTACAGGCAGCTGAGAACGAATAGCTACTTTAAAGAGACCAGATACTAAGTCACTTTTTAAGTGCACAGCATGCAAAGGAACTTTCGCGAAACCCATCTCGATTCCCTGCACCAATACGTCAGAATCACAGTAGCTCACGCTAGAAAATGGAAGGACAGACTCGACAATAAAACTTTGTGCGGCACCAGTATCTCTCAAAATTTTCACTGATACGTTATCTTCCTCACGACTTGTGAGAGACACAACCCCGCTTAAAATAAACGGCTTATAACCGGAATCAATTTCATCTGATTTCTCCGACGTCAAAGTGTGCACAAGTCCCATGCTTTTATGGGGCGGTTTCTTGAAAGCCTGATTTTTCGTCTCTAAACTAGGACACATATTAATGAGATGGCCCACCTCGTGACAATAAAAACATTCGCGAGTCTCATTTTGCGGGGGTCTATCAAAATTTGAACTTCTCCAGCTTCGTTTTGGGCTGGACGGCGGAGTGGGAACACGGCAAGATGAAGAAACAAAGGTGCGTTTATGCGTCAACGAGTATTGGTCAGAGCATACAGCTGCTTGAGCCAACGTTTTTACCTGTCTATCGTTTAGATAGGTGGCAACATCTGCAGGAATGCAATTTTTAAATTCCTCAAGCAAAACTAACTCACGATGTTGCTCTATTGTTTGGACGCTCTCCGATGTACACCAGCGATCAAACAGACTCTCCTTCTCGCGTGCAAATTCAACATAAGTGACTTTGTCATTCTTCCGAAGGTGACGGAATTTCTGTCTATACGCCTCGGGCACCAACTCATAAGCATACAAAATTGCAGTTTTAACGGCGTTATAGTCAGAACTCTGCTCAAGAGTAAGCGCGGAGTATACCTCTTGTGCTTTTCCAGACAGCACACACTGTAAAAGCAGACTCCAAATGTCAGCAGGCCATTTTAAGGTGATCGCAACCCTTTCAAAATGATTAAAATATTTATCAACCTCCCGCTCGCTAAAACGTGGAACCATTCGAATACAACATGAGACGTCAATCAGTCCGGCAGCCGAATCAGTAAGAGGAGATGTAACGTTAGAGGAAGCAGCAGAACCAACACCAGAGGCTAAACGTGGTATGTAAGGTGGTAATATAGAAGCAGTCTCATCTGAAATATTTGGAACTACCGTCTCTCTTTTGGAAGCTAATTCCAACTCTAACTTTTTTAGTGCAAACTGGCGGTCTTCTATTTCGCGTTGATATACACGCTCCCTCTCGCGTTCCTCACGCCGGTGATCCACTAGCACGCGTATGGAGTTTTATACAAAAAAAGCCTCCTTAAAGTGCGCAACTCTGTGTCAGTGTGGAGGAGACTGTGAAGGAGACAGTGAAGAATAGGTTCAACAACAACAACAACAAAACAATCAAACAAATGTGTTTCTAAAATATGTATATATTTTTTAAGTAAATCTTGTGTTTCAAGCTAAGTTGTTAATGGTCATATTGAATATTATTATATTCTTTACAGTCACTGTATTGTCAGGGTTAATGAACAAAAGGATTATGTTTTAGAACTCTGTAACATGCAACATACATGATATTATAAAGTCTAGCCGAGGTTCTCAGATAGGCCTACTGTAATTTCCTGTGACATCACTGAATTCACCATTAACTATTCACCTGAACAGTTTATGATATCATTGTAATCCTTGACCATCAAAACATAGGGGTAATCATCACTTTTTCTGTGTAATCATGTTTGGTTCAGGAGATATAATACATCATTCGGTTATGGCGGAAAGTAAAATGGCCGCCACGAGGCGTTTTCGCGATGTCTCCATCTCTGAAAATGTTCAGGGCCCCAAACTGTACAAGTGCACCAAGTTTCATGCTTTTATGAAAAAGTGAACGATTCACCTCAAATTTGGCACATTTCACCTGGACTATTAAGGCTTATCAAAACACAGTCAAAGCAGCGAAGGCAGATTTCTATGCTAAGCTTATTAACAAAAATGGCCACAGACCTAAAGTGTTGTTTAGCACAATTAATTCTATCATTAATCCTCCTTCCACCATATCCTCTCTGCCTGCTACAACAGAAACCTGTGAGATGTTTCTCAATTTCTTTATTGACAAAATTGACATCATAAAGTCTCACATCTCACCCTCAACTTCTGTTACTGCTCTGTGCCAGTCTGTTATTAACCACCTCCAACAGTTCCAACCAGTCTCCTCCTCACAGCTGTCAGATGTGGTCTCTCATATGAAGCCCTCTTCTTGCCACTCTGATATTCTTCCATCTCACCTTTTCAAGAAAGTTTTTGCAGCCATTTGCCCTTTTGTCTTGAGCACCATTAACAGCTCTCTGGCTAATGGAGTGGTGGTACCCTCTGGCTTTAAACACGCTATTGTGCAACCTCTCCTGAAAAAAAAATTATAGGCCCATATCTAAATTGCCCTTTCTCTCAAAGATCTTTAAAAAAAGTTGTTCTGTCTCAGGTCTCTTCCTATTTAAACACCTCTAATATCCTTGACAAGTTTCAATCTGGTTTTAGACCACTTCATAGGTCAGAGTCTGCATTATTTAAGGTCCATAATGATTTAATGTTCTCTGTTGACTCTGGTTCCTGTGCCCTTCTAGTCATATTAGATCTTAGTGCTGCTTTTGACACTATTGACCACAATATCCTTTTAAAACGCCTGGATGTTGCAGTTGGTCTGCAAGGCACTGTATTACATTGGTTCAGTTCTTATCTAACTGATAGATCTTTTTCAGTGCGTTTAGGTAATGCTTTGTCATCATCTGCTCCCATTAAGTATGGTGTCCCCCAGGATTCTATTCTAGGGCCTCTGTTATTTTCTTTATATATGCTTCCCCTGGGGTCCATTTTTAACCGTCACAATATTCGTTACCACTGCTATGCGGATGATACCCAATTTGGCACCTGAAAATTCCTGTTCATTGAGCAACCCTTTTCTTTGGATGGCTAACAATTTTTTACTGCTTAATGAAAATAAAACAGAAGTGATCATTTTTGGACCATCAAACTCTGTCAACACTGTTAGCAAGGCTCTTGGCCCTCTGTCTGTTAACCACCACAGTGTTGTTAAAAACCTAGGTGTTTTCCTAGACTCTGCTTTGACTTTTAACAAGCAAGTTAACAGCGTGGTCAAAGGGAGTTTTTTTCCAGCTTCGATTAATAGCTAAACTTAAGTCCTGTCTTTCCAACAGTGATTTAGAAGTCCTTATACATGCCTTCATATCATCTAGACTTGATTACTGCAACTCATTGTATGTAGGTTTAACTAAGTCAACCCCGCACAGACTCCAGATTGTCCAAAATGCTGCAGCAAGATTGCTAACTGGATCTAAGAAACATGACCACATTACACCTGTGTTGGCTAAACTTCACTGGCTCCCAGTAGAACATAGAATTCATTTTAAATTCTGCTCTTTGTTTATAAAGCCTTACATGACTTAGCATCTCAATATATCTGTGATCTCTTAATTCCTTACTGTCCTCCTAGACCTCTTCGTTCTTCCTCACAATGTCTTCTTTCTATTCCTTCTGCTTCACTTAAATCCAAAGGTGACAGAGCTTTTTCTGTCTATGCCCTCCAACTCTAGAATAGCCTTCCCGATACTGTCAAATCTTGTCCCACTATCACTAGCTTTAAGTCCAACTTAAAGACTTACCTCTTCTCCCTAGCTTTTAACACTCCCTGACCTCTCCACCTCTCCCTCAAATGTTTCCTTTTTGTTTATCTCCACTGTTGTGTTAACTTCATAACTTTTCTTTAATTTCTTATTTGTTTTTATTTTTATTTTTTATGTTTCATTGATATTATCACAATGGCCATCTTTTCTTTTGTTGATTTGTGGACATCTGTTAAAGAAACATGGCTGGCCCCCCAGGGGAAGTGAACCAAAGGTCAGAATTCAAAACACGGCACATCATTAGTAAGTCAAGCAAGCCATACTAACCAAAGGGAATTTAAATGAATCATTTTTGGAAGATTATTTATTTTTCTGGATTATGTGAGTATGAAAAGGACACTGTGTCTTTCTGCTGAAATTAATTAGAATAATGCTAAACCTTCACCTGAAACATACAACAAATAAGGGGCAAATAAACATATCCTCAACACAACACTTCTGAGTAGATCTGATTTATGATACGGCATTGTATCAAAACCACGTCCTCTGTCTTCTAAAGCACTTTCCTGTATTTTACTAAATGACAATTTAGCATACACATTCTTTACCCAGTGTTCTGTTCTAAACTTCCAATCAAATCTTCATATAGGCTACTGCTATCTACTGTAAATTATTGTGAATATCATTATATCATATCATATATCATATCATAATATATTATAATACCTGACACCTTGATTAATATAAAGATAATGCTCTAAAATCCAACCCAATTCAGAATAGTTTAAGGTAATTTTGGCAGAAAACTATATTCTTTCATTACAGTTCAGATAAGAGGTATAAGGCAAAGCCACCGGAAATTAGAGGGCACCTTAGTCATGACTTAAACTGGCATACCTTGCGAATCAACCAGATACAAGCCGTGTAACAAGTGGCTTGTTTCTCCCGTGTATATAGCAATTTATAAACAGAAACACATTTCGACCTTTTTAAACCATCCTTTGATATGAAGCCTTTGGCGCCCTGCTACGGTAGATCATTACTCCACAAACCAGGGCAACAGCGACCAGGAGAGCTCCAACGAGCATCTCTAGGTTTGGGTCCAAGTGTTGGGCCTCTGTACAACAGAAAGAGAAACGTTTTCAGAGACAGGACTCCACTGACTCATCAGAGGATTTGAATTTAAATGGGTAAACTTAACAAGAGTTAAAACATTTCCAGCACTTAAAACGTAAAAGGTGAAATTCGATGTAGAAACAAACAAAGCCGCGCTGAGCTGCTAATAACTGTCTATCATAAAATGACAACCTCCACAGGGAACACCACTTCTCTGAGATGATTAATTAATGTAGCCATGGTTGTTCACAGTTAGTTAGTAGAACAATTGATTGATTTCTGATTAGACGCTTTGTGATTGTGTCTGCTGCACTCTGCTTCATGGCGTCCTGCCTCTCAGGTCGAGCCTCAGCTGTGAACACATCCTTCGCCAGCCTCACAACTCATTTTGTACTGTACTTTATCATACAAATAGTACAAATCATGTTGCACAAAGGGCAGCTGTCATTCTGTCCAACTGAGCCAAAAATCACGCTGACACTGATACTGAGGTTTTGTTTTACAAAACATGTGTTATTATCCAGATAAGGATTTCTAATTAACTGATTGCTACCCTTCTTCACTGGTCAAGTGATCTCTGACTACATTACCTTGGATGGGCACGCTTCGCTGGGTCCTAAGACGCAAAGGACCCTGGGAGATGAAGTGATGTGAGGTCTCGAAGGGGGCGTCCCTCTTGCGCCTGTTGAGCTCAGTGTGTTGGGAAATCTGGCCAACAGGCAGGAGAGAATACTCGCTCTCGTGGTCCTCAGTGGGGGCGAGATAAGCATCCTTATCATAAGTCAGTCCAGGAGCTTCTCTCTTCCTCCGAACACAGCCCTCACTGCACCTGCCCATGCCAGCCTTACAGAGGACGATGGAGCAGGTGATGAACACCTGCGCACAGAGGACATGGCTTAATAACGAGAACCAAAGAGAGGACAGTAACTGACCTTACATATAAATTGCAGTAGACTGTCTGCACCATGAGCTATGATCAGTACCTGTTCGTGCTCGCCCATAAACTTGAAAGCCTTCATTTCAAATTGGACCACATTGCTTATGCCATTTTTAGAGATTTGCACAGTGTCAGCCGAGCCACATCTGTAAAATAGCAGCGTAATGGTAGCCAGTTGTTGCTTTCAGTTCAGATCAGAGAATATAGTTTAGAAACCAATGGTTTCAGAATTAACTGACACACCCATTGGCATGCAACGACTGAAAACAGTCTGCAATGGTGAGTGCCCAGACCCTATTCAAATGTGGTTTGGTGAAACATGGATTAAGGGTTATCACTTAAACATTTATGTCAACTTTCAAGCAATGTCAATTTGAATTTTGTCAGTATGAATGAGTCATTTTACTTCATATAATTTATTATTCTAAAAGTAATTTATATTTGATGCAAAACTAATCTAATTTGTGGATGTCAGATAGACCTTGTTAACTCTTAGTAGATGATATATCTTGCACCTGCATGATTCTTCATGAACCTTCAGATCACAACTGGTCTTACCCGTTGCTAAGAATCGCATATTTCTTGTCATTGCCAACAGAAGGAGCAGCGTTGCAATTGAGTGCGATCAAATTAACGTTGGGAATAGAAGAGGTGGCCTTGATCTGCATGTACATCATGTCTCCCAGGTTGTATGTCAGAGGGTAGTTGTTTGGATCCGATGCTTGCGTGTATTCTTTTGTCGGGAAGAATTCAAACTCCAACGTGAACTCACCAAAGCCATTCTGCGTGAAACTGACCGATGGCCTGTGACCAGTGAATTGAACAACCACATCTTTGTTTTTGGGATACTTGCAAGAAAAATCAATAGCCACCAAAGGCTGCCTGACTATCAATGCAGAACTATCACTGGTGGACACCAGCTTATTGGAAAAGATGAGATATTGTCCATCATCCTAAAAAACAGATATGGGGAGCAAAATATTAGAGGCAAAGAATCCACAGTGGCAGGTGAAATGATGAGAACCAGCACAGAATAGCAGAACTGGAGAAATGTTAATAATGTATAAAAAAACCCCAGAAATATTTGAAGCATTTTGAATTTGGTTATTTCTATCAATTCCTAATCACATAGCCCCTTTAGGCCCCTTTAGGCCCCTTTAGGCCTTGTTATCTTATTTCTTAGAATGATCAGTTAAAGCTTAAAGGTATCCAATGTAGTTTAGTGTAGTTTTGGTGACTAAATAAGTTGCTTTAGCAAAAATACCTGAGCTAAATAGCTCATTTAAACGTTCTTTTAATTCTATCTTGATTATATGGTGTGCTTATTAGCATTTAAGCATCATCTTGGAATTCTAACAATCTGAGCGGACCTCTAATATGGCTTAAGGGTGTGAAGTCTCACCGCCATTTCTGTACCGCATCCAAAGAGGGGTACGTTGGCATTCAGTTTAGTCTTCATCAGATTAGACATCAGAGTGCACGTGCCATCGCCAATTTTTAGCTGATCTTTATTCAGCCCCAATTGTGTCAGCTGAATTTGCATAAAGGATTCACTGCAGGTTACCGTCAAATCTGTAAGAGATGAACAGACCCATTAACATATTTTCTGGAGCACTACTGATAAAATACATTGGTAGCACTTAAAATCTTTTTAAAAAAATGATTATTATTAACACTGCAGTCTTCACAAATACAAATATTGGGAAATAATTGTGTTTCCTGGCATTCTGGTCACTGGGTGTTAAGCCATCAGCATAATTACCGGATGCTGTCTGACCTAATAGGAGAAATATTCTGCATTAGTATGTTCTTATACACCATATACCTACTGTATAATCAATTTAATTGTAAAACTGATTAATGAAATAACTGAAAAGCTCTCACCTGCTGTTGTTTCTATCATACCTGCCAGAGAAAGAGAGACAGGTTTTCAGCTTATCTGATCACGGTCTGAGTCAACTACATTGCTGACTACTAATCAAATATTTATTTGCACTAATGGTTTTGATAATGCTGGGCCAAGGGCAAAATGCTTCAATGGATATCTCCCCCAACACCTAATTCTAATCACCTAATCTTATAGAAACAAGTTGATTTCCTTAATGGCCAATGTGTCTCAAAATCACTTACCAGCAAGCAGAAAAATACTTAAAATAAAAAATGCTGAGAAAAACAAGGATATAGATATGTTAGAATATACACAATAATTGTGTACATGAATATATTAGAAGAACCACAGATTTTCAACTCTTACCCGTTACATTTGAAGCAAGATGCACTAAAGTTAAACAAAGGAATTTAAGAAAGATTTTTTTAAAAAAAATTATATACTGTACAAAAAAATTCTCAATTCTCAGTGAAGCTGATTAGGCTGGCATAGTTCATACCATATTTAACCTTACTGACAACATACTAAGCCCTCACAGCAATGAGCAATTAAGTCTATAAAACAGTACTAAATTATGAACAATTGTTTCCATATAAATAGTTTATGATGCACTCATTCTCACAGCCAATTCATTATCCATGCCTTAAGTAATGTACAGTTTCTTATATTTCTCGTCATAAATACAATTTTCGCAAAATGTGTGCAATGGGAAAATAATATCATTTAGTTATTTTAGAAAACCTACTGATGAATCTGAAGTGGAGCACGCTCTATACGCTGGATGATGCTTAATCCTAAACTTCCTTGAATGTTCCAGAAATGCTTCAAGAGAAGAACAAATAGCAAAATAAAAGACCTATAACAATTTGTTCATGCATTCAGTCTACTGTTTCTTTATGTGTTGCACTAGAATAAAATTAAATGGAGCACAGCACTAGTTCAGGCAGGTCACAGAGTCTCCCTAGCTTTCCTGGATGGCCGACCTGACTGTCAATCTAACCGCTCAACTGATTGCCAGCTGAGTGCCAGCCGGCCAAGCCCTGCTTTCATTGGCGGAGATCATTCCGAGCGCTTATTTAAACGGCCTTTGCCAATCTGCTGCCATCTCCTTTTTCTGCAACTTTGCTACCCATCTCCTCCCCTTAACCCCCTCATACTTCTGACTTAGCAATGTCTTGTCATTGATGTTTGTTCTGTTCTGTACCCCATGGGGGGTTTATTGCTGCCTTGGGCTTTCCATGTTGAACATGAAAGGGCAGAGGGCCCCCAGAACAGAGCATACCGCCAATATTTCATGCAATAGTAAATAAAACTATTTTTCTTGACAAAGTGGTCCTGACTGAACATAGGCCTAAAACATAGTTTAACCAGTTACAAGGCTGATATAACCATGTAATGATAACATGATATTTTCAGTTAATATAATGTATCATTATGAATGGCATCTAATGTTTGTGGTGCAAGCAGGCAAATTTTCAGCTATCAACCATTACTGATATTGGGCGGGTTTCCCGGATTCGTTAAGAAGCTCTCAAGTGCTAAGAACTTCTTAGGAGCGTTACTAGAACGTTCTTAGAGCGCTCCTAAGAAGTTCTTAGCACTTAAGAGCTTCTTAACGAATCTGGGAAACCCGGCCAATATTAACATGATGTTATATTATAGCAATATGGGTGCTGTTATGACAAGTTCCATGAACGTATTTACAAAGATAATGGCAGATGTCAGTCTCAGTTAAATCACAGGGTAATAAAAACTGTCATATTCTACTTAACCAAAGCATCATACATGTGTATGATGTGTGTACTGTACATTTACATTAGTAGGCCTAATGTAATGTCATGAGAACCCCTTGATGTAGCCTAGTATCTTGCAGAGAATTTTGCAGAGTTTTTTATGCTGTTTATGTCTGCAACTACACAAGAACACCGATTTAAGACGTCACTTCCACCTGCTGTAAGCAAATATCCTAATACACAATCATTTAATCACTCAACTGAGCATCTTAGATAGATAGATAGATAGATAGATAGATAAATAGACAAATGAACTCACCTGTGCACAGCTGTAGCTTTCACAAGTCAGCTAAATCAGCCAAAGCAGTACTTACTGCAAGGCTCCTCTTCTTAAATAGACATCCCAGTCCCTCTCTGACAGGTCACTGACAGGCCGATCCTCTCCCTTCAGGCCAGCAATGAAACCGGTTTACCCCAGAGACAAAGCCTTGGGAATGTTTTGGTACATCCATGCACATTATTATGAACAGTTCTCTGCTGAATAGTCTCACCCCCACAACATTTAGGCATCAGTTCAGTCTTTACATGTAACATGGTTGAACATGTTGTCATATGAGAATTTGTGGCCCAAAAGACAGGAACGTCAGGAGGTGTATGAAGACTGCACTGTAATTGCTACTGCACTGCATATACAGTTTGCAATGAAATGAAGACTAATCCATGGTGTTTTGCTATTTGTACAAATAGTTTTGAGAAAGACATGCACACACACACACACACACACACACACACACACACACACACAAAAACATACACAGTCATAGAGTGTAAGAGTGTCAGAGCATAAGTATAAATTATTTTTGTGGAGAGAATGTGCAGGACGGAGCGGCAGTCATATTTTGTATCGCTTTGCGGTACATCTAGTTGGCAAAGCATCTTACTTCCATAGTTGGTATGACACTGTCAATGCAGAAGGTTATGTATTCTGTTATACAGTCTGTCATTGAGTCAATGGGGTTCACAGTGCATGAAAATGCAAAACATGTGATGTAAAATATAGTGTTAAAACATAATGTAGAGTTACAATGGTTTTGTAGACATGGTTGTTGCAATGGACCTCTGAAGTTCGCCTACAAAATAGATCCAAAGCTGCCATCTTTGCCCATATAAGGAGATCCGGGAGTTAATTGAAGCTAACTGCCTATGGCAAGTTGCATGGTAAGTTAGCTCTGGGGTAGCAAAGATCAAAGTGTGCCGTCTTCACCTACGGAAGATCACAGTATCCACTAGACGGCAGTGGACAAAACTGTGTAGTGAAAAACGTCTGCATTTCCAATGTCATCATCCCCGTGAGAGTTTAACAGGTGCGATAATTGAAAATCCCCATGTTATTTTCCCATAGAAAAAAGATTACCGGATCTCCTTATTTGGGCAAATATGGTGGCTTTTTTGTAGGTCGAACTTCAGAGGTCTATGTTAAATGAAGCTGTTTCTATGATGGTTGCTAGGGTAGATGATAAACCAGCTCATCTTAATTAGCTGCCAGGTAGATCAGATAATTAGTGATATCACCTGTATGAAAGAATACAGTATATGCATGGCAGGACTTTTACTTTCTGGAACCGGGGTGTCCATCTCTGGAGGTTACATGGAGGGATTGTTGCTTAACTGTTGCCATCGCATGCTCAGAGATTTCAGCCGCTGGGTGGTGTAGGAATAATATGTCTTAGAATAGTCCTTTAACTCAAAACTTGGTGTCCGTCTTCCTCCCTCCCAACAGTGGTGTGAGCTGCCCCTCTTTGCAGGTTTTCCCAAGTCAAACATTGTGAAGACAGAACTGATGTCTTTGAGGACTTCTGTGTGGTGTTTCATTTAAATGAATCAACAACCTGGGTCTGATTGTAATCCAGTTAGTCTTGTTACGTCTGCATGTGTTTTGCATTTCTGTTTGCCTGTTTCTTTCTGTGTCTCGTGTTTGTGTCAATTGCAGACAGGCCCATACAATAATGACTGCTGATTGCCCGGTCCTGGGATTGGGTATCGGCAGTTTAAAAGGGGGCTGCCGACGTCACGGGGGGCGTTACGTCTTGGGCCTTGGTTTTTGAGTTGGCCGCTGCCGCGCCACGCAACACCGCTCTGTTGCTCCGCTCTCGAGAGCAATCACGGCCCCGAAGTGCACAACACAACACAAAAAGAGACAACACAACACAAAAAAGAGAAAAAACGGCCTCGAAGTGCACAACACAACGGCAAATCACACAACACAACACAAAAAGAGACAACACAGGCCGTTTTTTCTCCTTTTTGTGTTGTGTTGTCTCTTTTTGTGTTGTGTTGTGCACTTCGGGGCCGTGATTTCTCTCTTTGTGTTGTGTTGTCTTATTTGTGTTGTGTTTTGCACTTCAGGGCCACCGTAGTTATGCTAGATTTGTGCATATGCATACAGGCTTGTTGTGTCTGTGAAATAATGTATGTGCTTTAAGTATGTGTTACGTCGCGGCTCGTCTCGACGGGAATCTTTGGTCTGAACCCTACTTAAGAGTGTACCGTCACACCCACACCGGTGTGACAGGACTGTTGGAAAATTAACATTCTAAAGAATATAATTTTAGAACCTTGAATTGTTGCGCAATGGAATCTTGTGTTAGAATGTTCAAAACCCACCCTTTTAAAGGTTAATATGTAGGTTATATAAGTGGTTGAATATTGTGTCCTGTCTTCTGTAGATCAGGTGTGTCAACACAATGCTTCAAAGAGTTGTGGATAGTGTGATAGTGCCAGGTGACATTATTGCTGTCACCCATAGGCGGTCTTTGACATGAATGTGTGTGTGGCTGTGGGAGGGGGTGAGTCACCTACTGTACTTTTTTAACTTCTCTTCTCCTTCTCTACACTAATGACTGCACGTCAAAGAGCACATCTGTAAAACTCCTGAAGTTCGCAGATGACACCACCGTCATTAGTTTGATCTGCTTACAGACAGGAAGTGGAGCAGCTGGTCCAGTGGTGCAGTCAGAACCACCTGGAGCTTAACCCCAAGAGGACTGTGGAGATGACAAGTCCCCTACCACTCCCCCCTCTTGCCATTCAGAATGACACAGTGTCCAATGTGGATTCATTTTGGTTCCTGGGATCAACCATCTCACAGGACCTAAAATGGTCTCCCCACATTGACACTATCCAGAAGATATACTTCCTAAGACAGCTAAGGAAATTTAATCTGCCTAAGGAGTGCTGACCACTTTCTACTCAGCGATCATTTAGTCTGTCATCTGCACCTCCATCACTGGTTTGGGTCAGCCACCAAACGAGACAGGGCCACTACAATGGACAATAGGGCTGCAGAGAGGATTATTGGAGCTGACATCCCTTCCATCCAGGACCTTTACCGGTCCAGAGTCAGGAAAAGGGCGGCAAAAATCTCTACAGACCCCTCACATCCTGGTCACAAACTGTTCAGCCTCCTTCCCTCTGGGAGAAGAGACAGGGCACTGTTTGCCAAAACCAGATGTCACAAAGACAGCTTCTTCCCCCAAGCTGTCACTCTGTTGAGCACTTAGAAATAGCACCCACCCTTACAACAAACAAGTCAATCAACCTGTCTTTTACAGATCAGATTAAAATGTTTTCAGAAGACTGCTCTATGACACAACTCATCTGCACTTTTTACATCTATTTCACAGATAAGCCATGGATAAGGGTTGATCCTTCTGAGATAGCGCCTAGCTCAGTGCGTTATATGATCACTGATAGTAGCTCTTTCATGACCATTGATTTTGTAAAGTTTGGCATGTAAATATCATAAATCAGGTAATGTGTTACAGTTACAAGTTACCCTTTTTAAAATGTAATAGTAGTGTAACTATTTGAATTACTTTTTCTGAGTAACGTAACTAATTACTTTTTGATTACTTTTCTGATTTTCTAATGATATACTGTATATAGTCCCCAAATCCATGCGAAGATTTCGGCCTTGGTCTACAGGCTGCCGAGCAGTTCTGTACAAGCGCACAAGGCAGCATGGGCATTCAATAGGCTACATGAATTAGAATCACATTTTTTGTGAGGATAATATAATGATAATCATAACCGGTTTACAGGCAGGCATGTAGGCCTACGCTGATGGCGCTGTAGACGTGATAGAGCCTATCAGAAGGTCCCGTATCAAACTATGGCTGTGGAGGGAAACAGTAGCCTAGAAATCTAGACGCCCCTAGCGGCAGCAAATGTAATTTGGCTGGCGGGGCAGTCTAGGCACGATCCATAGGGTGCGTTTCATGTAGCGTTTATACGTCCTCCCTCGCTCCTCGATGCCTCGATCCTCACTGATCTACATAAAGAATGATGGGGGGGAAACAATGGGATAGTCTATCCAGTGTTAGTTATAGATCAGTGGGAACGCCCCTCGAGGATCGAGCATCGAGGATCGAGGAGGCATAATGAGAGGCACCCATAGAGCCAGGGAGCTGAGAACTCGATAAACCAGCGGGCCAATCACAGCGTGTATAGAGTCGGTGGGTGGGCTTTACATAATGGTGACTGACATGCTACCAGAAGTTGCGACGGTAACGCATCCTGTTATTTGAAGACAAGAAGATGATTTGCCCTTGTTCAGGGTGGAAAATGAAAAAGAAAAAAGAGGTAATGCAGATTATAGAAAAACATATAAACAAATCTTTGTATATTCCCACAAGGTGTTAGGGTGCTCTGAATATGAGATCCAATTTTATTTTTCAAACTTGTGAGGTCTGCTGTCCAGTCCCTGATGGAATTTATTTTCTCTTCATTGCTTTTTCCGAGAGTGTTTCTACTTATCTCAATAATAATAATAAATATAGCCGCAAGCGGCGATGGCGGGCCCGAGCACCTGCGGTGCGGAGACCTGTGACATTTCGGAATCTAACAAAGCAACATGTGCGTGTTGGTGGGCATGTGCATGAGCAACACACATGCCCACCAAATTTGGTCAATTTTCCTGAATGTATGTGTCAACCACAACAGACAACACGCTAGGTGGCGCTATAGAGTCCCTAAGCCACACCCCAGGCCAGAGCTCTATCTCTGACTATCGATAGCAATAACGCACAAGCCCACCAAATTTGGTTCATTTTCGTGAATGTGTGTGTCAACCACAACAGACAATGCGCTAGGTGGCGTCAGAGAGGGTTAAAGCGGAGCGAGAGGCGCAAACGTTCGATCATTTCCGCGTTCTGTCTTTACAAGGGGGAGGGGGGCTAAATCCCCCTTTAAGCAGACCTGCTAACATTCGAACTGAACTGCTTGCCAATCTGACAGAGATCGATATCCCACTATGACGTCTTTGTAACACGCCCCTTTAAGCAGACCGGAACTGTTCGAATTTTGCTTCCATAGAGATGCATTACGTTGCTCTATCTTGTCAATATTTAAGGATCTTTGGTGGCGTTATACAGTCCCTAAGACACCCTTGGCCAGAGGGCTGTCTCTGAATAGCTATAGCAATAACACACATGCCCACCAAATTTGGTTCATTTTCGTGAATGTATGTGTCAACCACAACAGACAATGCGCTACGTGGCGCTATAGATCCCCTAAGCCACACCCTTGGCCAGAGCTCTATCTCTGTATCCATATTTGTAGTCCAAATTTGAGATGATAACCAGTGTGTTGATATGGTGTACTGTAAATCATGCATCTGTAAGGCTTACATCAATATCTTTGCTTCAGATCATTGAATTCATAAAACCTGTTGCTGTTTTTAATGTGTGTGTGTGTCTTGATGTAAACAAAACTAAGTCTTGATTGTTTGACTTTTCTGTATTCAGGGGCCTATTGCACAAAACTAGGATAAGGGATTAACCCGGGATATCTTGGTTATCCTGGCTCAATTTATCCGTGATCCAGTTGCACAAAAGCGGGATAGGGGGCAGCAGGATATGTTATGGTATTAGTTACCATGGCGATTTATTCGGTGGAGCTAGCCTGCTCCTGACCAGGCTCACAGCCAAGATAAGTTGATTCTAATGGTAATTACATTATCTGATTGGTTCAGCTAGCTGTCATTCAAATGAGACCTCCACGTGATTTTTTTTTAAAGAGCTGTAGATTCCATTTATATGTTATTTGCAACATGCATTTACTCGCAAAACACAGCAGAATGTCTGCCTAATACCATTTGGATGTCATTGAAATTATGGTGGCCTTATAATTAATAACATAGCCTACTCGTTGTTTGCTTCTTTTTTGACAGATGTTTGATGAATAGGCTGCTGTAGTAGTTGATTGGAAGTGGAGGGGACATTTTTCGAAGGTGTTTTGAACTAATTCGGCTTTTAAGACAAATTAAGATACTTTGTGCATCTTTGCGTTGGCAAAGCGCTTCCTAATGACGTTGCGTGCCGAGACAAGGAAGCTCTCACACACGTGGGTGCATACGTAAATTTGCATTCAGTTGATCTGCCACACCTACTCCCGCTATGTAACAGAAATAATCATGATCCCCCATCCAAAAAAGTAAAACTTTACCTCGTTGTTAGTCTATATCAAAAGCGGTTGTTTACTTTGTGTGCAAGACGCTATTTTTCGCGTCTTTTTTATTCCAACCGCGAGTTATTGGGGGAGAAACGAGAACGCGCACATACACCGAATAACTTACACCTGGCTTGATGAATCCGTGTCTGCTCATCCTGGATTGGTCTTTGTGCAACCAATTCAGCCGGTATGCTCTTGTTTAGGATTCAGTGATCGCGGCTCAGTAACTTATCCCGGATGTCTTAATTCTGCTTTTGTGCAACGGGCCCCTGGTTATTACATGCTATTCCAACCAAGCATTTTTGTGAGGATAAGAACCACTTTAGTGGTGGACTGGTCGGGGATTGAACCGGCAACCCTCCAGTTACAAGCCCCAAGCCCTAACCAGTAGGCCACGGCTGCCTCAAGGGGGGCGGGGGGGGGGGGGGGGGGGGGGGGGGGTTGTGTGTGTGTGTGTGTGTGTGTGTGTGTGTGTGTGTGTGTGTGTGTGTGTGTGTGTGTGTGTGAGTGTGAGTGTGAGTGTGAGTGTGAGTGTGAGTGTGAGTGTGAGTGTGAGTGTGAGTGTGAGTGTGAGTGTGTCTCTCTCTGTGTCTCTAGAAAGCCGCGCGCGTGTCAATGTGTGTGTGTTAGTTAGGGGGGAACCGAGAAGGGGGGTGACAGAGTGTGTGGGTGTGTGTGTGTCTGTGTCTCTAGAAAGCCGCGCGTGTGTCAATGTGTGTGTGTGTGTGTGTGTGTGTGTGTGTGTGTGTGTGTGTTAGTTAGGGGGGACCCGAGAAGGGGGGTGACAGAGTGCGTGCGTGTGTCTGTTAGTTGCAACAGAGAGACAGAGAAGTAGAGGGAGGAGGGGCTGTGTGATTGGGCAAATATGAAATTAAAAATAACTCACTTTCTGTTAACATGGTTACAATCAAAATTGCAGCATAGGTTGATATGATTATATTCATTCATCAACTCGCTTCAAAATATTTTAGCTAAAACTGTGAAAAGATTTTTGAGACGTAAGTGCATACGCTCTGGTTGATTTGACGTGGAATGACCCATTTCTAAAGTAACCTTCCCAACACTGCTCACATAGGTCTCTCATCTGTTTACAAAGAGGCCGTCTGTACTGATGACTGTAACACAATTGTGGGGTGTGTTTGCATGAAAAGCATTAATGTTCATAAACAGGCTCTAATGTAATACTGGTTCTAAGTTGGTTCAGTTCTTGTGCAACAGCCTGTTTGCAGTTCTCACCTACGTAGCCTATGTTCAGGAGGCAGAGTAGTAGTGATGCGCGGTTCAGCCCATTACCCACGGATATCCGCAGGTCGGGCGGATTTGGGTAGGCCTAGTAGTTTTTTCTATTGCGGGTGGGTCGGGTCAAAAAAGTAAAAATGCACATTTCTCTCTTGGGAACTTATTACATATTAGGTGCAACAAATTAGGCTAACGTTTTGCAGTACAGACTTTCTAAATTGCATGTACAACGCAGGAGGTGTTGTCCAGCGCAAAACATAATTTCTCCTAAATTCAGCATCCAATTGCGCCATGCGTGACTGACTTAAAAATATCAATCGCGCATACGCTATTTTATGGACATGTAGCCTATTGATCTGGGATATGGAAGGTTGTGCACAATTCGAGAACACCTTGCTTCTGTCATATGCACGAGTAAACAGCTGTGCTCATGCAAAATGTGTTTATGCTTGGCAGTGTTTCACGCAAAAGTAGCCTATGAAGTTGCAAGGGGAAATATTAATGGAAAATCGTTATGTCCATGAAGATGATTTGTCTCCTGGCTGCAGATTCCAAATATGAATGGTGTGGACGAGCGCAGATTGTAAAAATGACCAATCATTTTAACCACTGCTGTCCTCACGTGGGAGAATTAGACTTACTAGGCAACGAAAGACGTTAGATGCGTTTTTTTCTTTCCTCGGGTCGGGTCGGATTTGGGTCACGATTCGAACATATTTTTGCGGGTTGGGCGGGGCGGTTTTGATCTCCTGAAGAGTCGGGTTGGGTGCGGGTTTTAAAAAAAGCCCACCCGCGCAACACTACAGAATAGGCTAGAGTAGGCTACCAGCATGGTGTCTTTGACAACAGAATATCATATTCGAAATCAGATCCTTAATTTAAACGTGAAAGATCCTTAAATTGATACCTTGACAACGGACCATCAATGGTCGCCTGAAGCCAAAACCGCGGTCAGGTGCTAGGCCAACTACTCCACACTCACACACACACACACACACACACAAACACACACACATTCCCCATTTGTTTCTCCTACTGTACTTACCCCCCTCCTTCTGTCTCTCAGACAAACACACACACACACACACACACACACACACACACACACACACACACACACACACACACACACACACACACACTCACTCAATACAGCAATAGGTTTTGTGAATTCCATAATCTGAGATGTTCATGTAAGCCTTACATGTGCATGATTTACAGTACACATACTTGATACTCCAACATGAATAACGAATCAGAACAGTATTTTCTATAATGGCTATTCAGTAGAAAGTCATGTTTATGATTAAACTGGGAACTGACAATGCAGACCCAAGTCTCATCCTCACTAAACATGCTACTTACATGTCACATATTAATATCCAAAATTCAGTATTCATGTGCAAGGTTTAGAGTACACCATATCAACGCACTGGTTAAGATTTAAAATATGGATTTCCAGTCAGAACCGCATTTTGTAGATCACAGTCACTTTCATCAGATTAGTCAAATTAGGTGTATATGACATCTAAAGACCTAATATGCCTGTCTAGCATAGCGTCACCAGCTGTCCAAAGACAGAATAGTTTTTGGAATTTATTTACAAAATATTAGTTACATAAATTTGATGATATCCACATGCCCAAACTGCTAACATGGTCTATTGCCACCAGCTGACCAAATAGTTAATGTGACAGACATTTACAACACCTTCATTAATTAGTCTGAAACTTTCCTAAATATTAGATACTATGATAAGGCTGATACTGACATGCCTCACTCATATGGCTGGTGTAGCCCCCCGTCCCCTAAGCAGGTATAAGCTGGAAGGAGATATTTTGAATAACTACCAGCTGTTGTCTGCATTACACTGCATATCACAAAATGTATGTCATAAACAAATTACTTAGAAGCATATCATTGTACCCTAAATGTTTGTAAATGTAAAGCCACCCGGTGACTGCCATCAATGTAAAACATCAAGAGGTGAGCAAGTGCTTCCAATGTATAAAACATGCAAAAACAAGTGGTGCACACATCAAATATGTGAATTTCACAAGGCACGTGCTGCTTTGTTAGATTCCGAAATGTCATGGGTCCGCACCGCACCTATATTTACATTTTTATAATTTAAAAATCTAAAGCAAATCAATGCAAGTTTTTATACATGATATTGTGGCAGATCTGGGTAGTCTAGACTGTGCTGAAAAACACAATGTATAGCATGTGTGAATGGCACTTACAATGACCAGGATAAATGCTTCTAACTAGAGGTAGTGAAAATGCCCTTAAAACAGTCTAGGGCTCATAGGGTTTTAAACGTTCTTTTATTCTATCTTGATTATATGGTGTGCTTATTTGCATTTAAGCATCATCTTGGAATTCTAACAATCCGAGCGTACCGCAGTCATCGAGGGACATGTTGGCTAACAGGTGAGACATCTTTATGAACTAGATCAAACGGCTTTGTCATGTTTTCATCATAATGATTTCCTCTCAGTGTTTCCCAATGCAGTAAATAAATAAATAAATAAATAGATAAATAGTCAGAACTTGGAGACACTTCCTAAAAATGACAGCACTATGCACTTGTATAGCCATTTGAAAGCTACAGTAAAGTTACAGATTGCTTAAGGGAGTAATTGAGTACAAGACACTGAATATGTGCAGTTCTACAATTTTATTGTAATTCTACAGTATTATACAGTCATATTTTGTACCGCTTTGCGGTATATCTAGTTGGCAAAGCATCTTACTTCCATAGTTGGTATGACACTGTCAATGCAGAAGGTTATGTATTCTGTTATACAGTCTGTCATTGAGTCAGTGCATGAAAATGCAAAACATGTGATGTAAAATATAGTGTTAAAACATAATGTAGAGTTACAATGGTTTTGTAGACATGGTTGTTGCAATGGACCTCTGAAGTTCGCCTACAAAAAGGATCCAAAGCTGCCATCTTTGCCCAAATACGTAAGGAGATCTGGGAGTGAATTGAAGCTAACTGTCTATGGCAAGTTGCATGGTAAGTTAGTTCTGGGGTAGCAAAGATCAAAGTGTGCCATCTTCACCTAGCGAAGATCACAGTATCCACTAGACGGCAGTGGACAAAATTGTGTAGTGAAAAACGTCTGCATTTCCAATGTCATCATCCCCGTGAGAGTTCAACAGGTGCGATAATTGAAAATCCCCATGTTATTTTCCCATTGAAAAAATCTCAAGATACCGGATCTCCTTATTTGGGCAAAGATGGTGGCTTTTTTGTAGGTTGAACTTCAGAAGTCTATGTTAAATGAAGCTGTTTCTATGATGGTTGCTAGGGTAGATGATAAACCAGCTCATCTTAATTAGCTGCCAGGTAGATCAGATAATTAGTGATATCACCTGTATGAAAGAGTACAGTATATGCATGGCAGGACTTTTACTTTCTGTAACCGGGGTGTCCACCTCTGGAGGTTACATGGAGGGATTGTTGCTTAACTGTTGCCATCGCATGCTCAGAGATTTCAGCCTTTGGGTGGTGTAGGAATAATTATGACCGCCGCTAGCATAGGTAGCGAAGCGGTAATATAGTTGTTCTCAAAGTTTTTTTTTTTTTTTTTTTTTTTTCGTCATCGGTTCTGAATTTTTGGTCCACGATTCCCGGGACACCGCAACACCAGGGCACATGAAATTCGGCGGGCATGTAGCCCCAGTAGACTTGTGCGGACAAATTTCGTTTCGTCCCCGGGAGTCACTAGTGAGTGTGTGTGAGTGTGAGTGTGTGTGTGTGATGTATAGCCTGTGTGTGTGTGTGTGTGTGTGTGTGGGTGTGGGTGTGGGTGTGGGTGCATTTATGTGTTTGCATGTGTGTATATGTGTGTACTGTATGTGCATGTTCTGTGTGTACTGTATTCTGTGTGTGTTCTCTTTCTTTCTCTCCCTCTCTCTGTGTCTGTGTGTGTTCTGTGTTGTGTGTTCTCTCTTTCTCTCTCTGTGGGTGTATCTGTGTGTGCCTGTATGTGTGTGTGTGTGTGTGTGTGTGTGTGTGTGTGTGTGTGTGTGTGTGTGTGTGTGTGTGTGTGTGTGTGTGTGTGTGTGTGTGTGTGCGTGTGCGTGTGTGTGTGTGCGTGTGTGTGAGTGTGTGCCTGTGTATGTGTTTGTGTGTGCACGCGCGCACATGTGTGTATGTGTGTGCCTGCGTATGTGTGTGTGTGTGTGTGTGTGATCTGATATTGGAGTGACGGCAGAGAACACAGTGAACATACACATAGAGACACATAAAACACACACAAGTAGACACACACACACACACTCATAGACAGAGAAGCACTCATACACAAAAGCAAGCGCACAAATGCACACACTCATTTACATACACAAAAGTTGCAGTGGGGGATGGAGTAGGCAATGGACACAAAAGCGTGATTGATATTTGCGGAGAGAATGTGCAGGACTGAGCGGCGGTCATATTCTGTATCACTTTGCGGTACATCTAGTTTGTCTTAGAATAGTCCTTTAACTCAAAACTTGGTGTCCGTCTTCCTCCCTCCCAACAGTGGTGTGAGCTGCCCCTCTTTGCAGGTTTTCCCAAGTCAAACATTGTGAAGACAGAACTGATGTCTGATTGTAATCCAGTTAGTCTGCATGACGCTAAAATCCAGTTCAGTTTGATGGTGGAGGAAGTGATCAGACAACAGGTACATGGTTCAAAAGGATTGTTCCATTGTTTTTTTTTAATCTAAGGAACACCAGAGTAAAAACATCCTGGGGTCTATTTATGGAGCATCAATTCAGTGGGCACATTCGACATCTTGCTGCTGCACGGATCTGGCTAATTCTTATAATACAAACAAGCATCACGTTCAGCCAGATCTGTGTACGTGCATGTGTGCGTGTGCGTGTGCGTGTGTGTGTGTGTGTGTGTGTGTGTGTGTGTGTGTGTGTGTGTGTGTGTGCGTGTAACTGATATCCCCCCCCCTCCCATAAACGGAATTCCAGGAAACTTGCCATGCATTCAGAGGGTCATGATAATCACACACTTCAAATTTTATACAGCTTTGTACGTGTCCGCTAAAGATTATGTGCAATTACAATGCCTTGCTTTGCTCTTTTTTTGTCCTATGGTTCTCAATATATTTACAGAAAACTATGTCCAGTACAGACTGATTGGTGTACAGTGACTAAATATACACATATATTTATTGTATGCCCCCCCATGAATGGCAAATTTTGTGCAGTTTTGAATATGTAAGCCAGAGATCCCTGTGATACAATGCAATACAATGTTTTTGCTTTTTAATTTTTAACTAAGTGGTGTTATACCTCAAATGAGTGGTGCATCCTATAGGGCCTACGATTCTCAAGATAAATGTTATGGTACGCAGACTACACACAGCCATCTATGCATAGGTTATGCTAGATTTGTGCATTGGTATACGCATACAAGCTTGTTGTGTCTGTGAAATAATGTATGTGCTTTAAGTATGTGTTACGTCGCGGCTCGTCTCGTCTCGTCGGGAATCTTTGGTCTGAACCCTACTTAAGAGTGTACCGTCACACCCACACCGGTGTGACAGGAATGTTGGAAATTAACATTCTAAAGAATATAATTTTAGAACCTTGAATTGTTGCGGAATGGAATCTTGTCTTAGAATGTTCAAAACCCACCCTTTTAAAGGTTAATATGTAGGTTATATAAGTGGTTGAATATTGTGTCCTGTCTTCTTTAGATCAGGTGTGTCAACACAATGCTTCAAAGTGTTGTGGATAGTGTGATAGTGCCAGGTGACATTATTGCTGTCACCCATAGGCGGTCTTTGACATGAATGTGTGTGTGGCTGTGGGAGGGGGTGAGTCACCTACTGTACTTTTTTAACTTCTCTTCTCCTTCTCTACACTAATGACTGCACGTCAAAGAGCACATCTGTAAAACTCCTGAAGTTCGCAGATGACACCACCGTCATTAGTTTGATCTGCTTACAGACAGGAAGTGGAGCAGCTGGTCCAGTGGTGCAGTCAGAACCACCTGGAGCTTAACCCCAAGTGGACTGTGGAGATGACAAGTCCCCTACCACTCCCCCCTCTTGCCATTCAGAATGACACAGTGTCCAATGTGGATTCATTTTGGTTCCTGGGATCAACCATCTCACAGGACCTAAAATGGTCTCCCCACATTGACACTATCCAGAAGATATACTTCCTAAGACAGCTAAGGAAATCTAATCTGCCTAAGGAGTGCTGACCACTTTCTACTCAGCGATCATTTAGTCTGTCATCTGCACCTCCATCACTGGTTTGGGTCAGCCACCAAACGAGACAGGGCCACTACAATGGACAATAGGGCTGCAGAGAGGATTATTGGAGCTGACATCCCTTCCATCCAGGACCTTTACCGGTCCAGAGTCAGGAAAAGGGCAGCAAAAATCTCTACAGACCCCTCACATCCTGGTCACAAACTGTTCAGCCTCCTTCCCTCTGGGAGAAGAGACAGGGCACTGTTTGCCAAAACCAGATGTCACAAAGACAGCTTCTTCCCCCAAGCTGTCACTCTGTTGAACACTCAGAAATAGCACCCACCCTTACAACAAACAAGTCAATCAACCTGTCTTTTACAGATCAGATTAAAATGTTTTCAGAAGACTGCTCTATGACACAACTCATCTGCACTTTTTACATCTATTTCACAGATAAGCCATGGATAAGGGTGGATCCTTCTGAGATAGCACCTAGCTCAGTGCGTTATATGATCACTGATAGTAGCTCTTTCATGACCATTGATTTTGTAAAGTTTGGCATGTAAATATCATAAATCAGGTAATGTGTTACAGTTACAAGTTACCCTTTTTAAAATGTAATAGTAGTGTAACTATTTGAATTACTTTTTCTGAGTAACGTAACTAATTACTTTTTGATTACTTTTCTGATTTTCTAATGATATACTGTATATAGTCCCCAAATCCATGCGAAGATTTCGGCCTTGGTCTACAGGCTGCCGAGCAGTTCTGTACAAGCGCACAAGGCAGCATGGGCATTCAATAGGCTACATGAATTAGAATCACATTTTTTGTGAGGATAATATAATGATAATCATAACCGGTTTACAGGCAGGCATGTAGGCCTACGCTGATGGCGCTGTAGACGTGATAGAGCCTATCAGAAGGTCCCGTATCAAACTATGGCTGTGGAGGGAAACAGTAGCCTAGAAATCTAGACGCCCCTAGCGGCAGCAAATGTAATTTGGCTGGCGGGGCAGTCTAGGCACGATCCATAGAGCCAGGGAGCTGAGAACTCGATAAACCAGCGGGCCAATCACAGCGTGTATAGAGTCGGTGGGTGGGCTTTACATAATGGTGACTGACATGCTACCAGAAGTTGCGACGGTAACGCATCCTGTTATTTGAAAACAAGAAAATGATTCGTTTAGCGTTATCCTATTGCGTGGAGAGGGAAGGTTACGCATCCTGCTACTTGAAAACAAGAATATAATTCGTTTAGCGTTATCCTATTGCGGGGAGGGAATTTGAAAGACAACTGTTTATCCTACCCCTTCGATTGAGCCTTGTCATCTTGATGTGGGTCTGGCTCGTGAGGCTAGGGAAACAGTTCTTTTTACACACTGTACAATATTCTTTGCAAGGATTTGCTGACAATATTGAGATGTAATTCAAAATGTAATTTTGAAACATTTCAAAAGTACCTGTAATTGAATTACACATTTTTCTCCAGTAACTGTAATATATTACTGTTACATTTATTTTGTAATTAAATTACGCAATTCAATTACATGTAATGCGTTACTCCCCAACACTGAATGTGAGGCTGAGCACCGAGTGTTGAGACAGAACATTTAATTTCTTTGCCCTGGGCCTAGGCAGTAGGCTACCATCCCCATGTCAGTAGAGAGAAAGAGGTGAAGGAGAGGGAGGAAAATGGAATGGCTCATGTTAAGCTGTTTATTATTTTCACATCTAGAATACACAATGTACAATACATCATTTTGTCTTAATAATGATCTATGCAGCATTTTAACATTTTAATGGGCTTGGGTCTGCAATAATTCACACCATTGTCCGCCTGTTAGTCTAATTCAGTATCGGCAGGTGTAATTAATCCAATAATGTATGTGCTCTGTGGCTTCAAATGTTATTTTCCTTCCAACGTTAAGAGGCAGTGTTGTGTTCTCTGTCTGAAGCTTCATTTTGGCTCGTACCTCCATTGGGAGTGGACGGATCATTGTCACATTCATATTTCCTGCTGGAAGTCTAATTTTGTTCACATCTGCAGTGTAAAAATAAATATTTTTGCAGTGTAAATATAACAATTATAAATATGGGCAATCTGAATGTATAGAATATTCTTTACCAACCTACAACCAATAGCCTAGAGGTACTGGATCACTTTTCTCTGGTTTTCACAGGTTCATGTGTGCAGGTTATGATTGGGTTGTATGGGGAAGTCTCTTGCCACTCCATAAGGTGGGCACCAGTCACAAAGCTGTGGCAGGGAACCCTATCAAGATGTGCCCCATCTCTGTACAATTCATATAAATACAAGTGCTTTCATTTGAAAGCATCTCAGCCATAACCACGTTTAAGCTTAATGAGAAAATGCCTTTGTGTTTTTTTGTGTAAAGTCATAGCAGGGTCATTCCACGTCAAATCAACCGGAGGCTCAAATTTTGCAGGCTGGTGCATAAATAGGAATAGAATGCAGTAAAACCAGCATTACCTCTTCTTTTTAAAAACACCTTGTCTTATGCAAAGAAATAAAGACCTTTGTCTTTGACTTGTCTTATGCAAATCTTTCTTTTTCATTTTCCACCCTAAACATGGACCAAATGCACCATTGAGATCCATATGTTTTGTCCCCACCCCTGCAATTTCAGTGATTCAGTGATTTTAGTGGCACCTGGTTACTCTATACAAAACATATCTCTCAATACTGTACATCTCAATGGTGCATTTTGCCCTTGTTCAGGGTGGAAAATGAAAAAGAAAAAAGAGGTAATGCAGATTATAGAAAAACATATAAACAAATCTTTGTATATTCCCACAAGGTGTTAGGGTGCTCTGAATATGAGATCCAATTTTATTTTTCAAACTTGTGAGGTCTGCTGTCCAGTCCCTGATGGAATTTATTTTCTCTTCATTGCTTTTTCCGAGAGTGTTTCTACTTATCTCAATAATAATAATAATAATAAAAACCAAGAGCCTATGTTGAGTAAAAATGCCTAAACAGAGCCCAGCCAAGAACTCCAATAAAATGTTGAGGGACTGCTATGACCATGCAGGATCATCCAGACTACTCGTGGTGATTTTACTGCATACTATTCCTATTTATGCACCAGCCTGCAAAATTTGAGCCTCCTACAAATTCTAGTTCTTGAGCAATGAGCTTGTGAACTTTGACAAAAAAAAGAAAGGCAGAACGAATTTGACACCCCCCTCCCCCCGTAAACCTGGCTGTTACTTGAAAAGTATTGATCTTAGCACAAAACCATTTTACGGAGTGTCTCCTGGGTAACATATGTGCACATGGTATTTTTTTCAGATTTTTGAGACGCAAGTGCATACGCTCTGGTTGATTTGACGTGGAATGACCCATTTCTAAAGTAACCTTCCCAACACTGCTCACATATGGTCTCTCATCTGTTTACAAAGAGGCCGTCTGTACTGATGACTGTAATACAATTGTGGGGTGTGTTTGCATGAAAAGCATTAATGTTCATAAACAGGCTCTAATGTAATACTGGTTCTAAGTTGGCTCAGTTCTTGTGCAACAGCCTGTTTGCAGTTCTCACCTACGTAGCCTATATGTTTCAGGAAGCAGAGTAGTAGTGATGCGCGGTTCAGCCCATTACCCACGGACATCCGCAGGTCGGGCGGATTTGGGTAGGCCTAGTAGTTTTTTCCATTGCGGGTGGGTCAGGTCAAAAAAGTAAAAATGCACATTTCTCTCTTGGGAACTTATTACATATTAGGTGCAACAAATTAGGCTAACGTTTTGCAGTACAGACTTTCTAAATTGCATGTACAACGCAGGAGGTGTTGTCCAGCGCAAAACATAATTTCTCCTAAATTCAGCATCCAATTGCGCCATGCGTGACTGACTTAAAAATATCAGTCGCGCATACGCTATTTTATGGACATGTAGCCTATTGATCTGGGATATGGAAGGTTGTGCACAATTCGAGAACACCTTGCTTCTGTCATATGCACGAGTAAACAGCTGTGCTCATGCAAAATGTGTTTATGCTTGGCAGTGTTTCACGCAAAAGTAGCCTATGAAGTTGCAAGGGGAAATATTAATGGTAAATCGTTATGTCCATGAAGATGATTTGTCTCCTGGCTGCAGATTCCAAATATGAATGGTGTGGACGAGCGCAGATTGTAAAAATGACCAATCATTTTAACCACTGCTGTCCTCACGTGGGAGAATTAGACTTACTAGGCAACGAAAGACGTTAGATACGTTTTTTTCTTTCCTCGGGTCGGGTCGGATTTGGGTCACGATTCGAACATATTTTTGCGGGTTGGGCGGGGCGGTTTTGATCTCCTGAAGAGTCGGGTTGGGTGCTGGTTTTAAAAAAAGCCCACCCGCGCAACATTACAGAATAGGCTAGAGTAGGCTACCAGCATGGTGTCTTTGACAACAGAATATCATATTCGAAATCAGATCCTTAATTTAAACGTGAAAGATCCTTAAATTGATACCTTGACAACAGACCATCAATGGTCGCCTGAAGCCAAAACCGCGGTCAGGTGCTAGGCCAACTACTCCACACTCACACACACACACACACACACAAACACACACACATTCCCCATTTGTTTCTCTACTTACCCCCCTCCTTCTGTCTCTCAGACAAACACACACACACACACACACACACACACACACACACACACACACACACACACACACACACACACACACACACACACACACACACACACACACTCACTCAATACAGCAATAGGTTTTGTGAATTCCATAATCTGAGATGTTCATGTAAGCCTTACATGTGCATGATTTACAGTAGCCTACACATACTTGATACTCCAACATGAATAACGAATCAGAACAGTATTTTCTATTAATGGCTATTCAGTAGAAAGTCATGTTTATGATTAAACTGGGAACTGACAATGCAGACCCAAGTCTCATCCTCACAAAACATGCTAGACTTACATGTCACATATTAATATCCAAAATTCAGTATTCATGTGCAAGGTTTACACCATATCAACGCACTGGTTAAGATTTAAAATATGGATTTCCAGTCAGAACCGCATTTTGTAGATCACAGTCACTTTCATCAGATTAGTCAAATTAGGTGTATATGACATCTAAAGACCTAATATGCCTGTCTAGCATAGCGTCACCAGCTGACCAACAGACAGAATAGTTTTTGGAATTTATTTACAAAATATTAGTTACATAAATTTGATGATATCCACATGCCCAAACTGCTAACATGGTCTATTGCCACCAGCTGACCAAATAGTTAATGTGACAGACATTTACAACACCTTCATTAATTAGTCTGAAACTTTCCTAAATATTAGATACTATGATAAGGCTGATACTGACATGCCTCACTCATATGGCTGGTGTAGCCCCCCCCCCCCCCCGTCACCCCCGTCCTGTCCCCCCCGTCCCCTAAGCAGGTATAAGCTGGAAGGAGATATTTTGAATAACTACCAGCTGTTGTCTGCATTACACTGCATATCACAAAATATATGTCATAAACAAATTACTTAAGCATATCATTGTACCCTAAATGTTTGTAAATGTAAAGCCACCCGGTGACTGCCATCAATGTAAAACATCAAGAGGTGAGCAAGTGCTTCCAATGTATAAAACATGCAAAAACAAGTGGTGCACACATCAAATATGTGAATTTCACAAGGCACGTGCTGCTTTGTTAGATTCCGAAATGTCATGGGTCCGCACTGCACCTATATTTACATTTTTATAATTTAAAAATCTAAAGCAAATCAATGCAAGTTTTTATACATGATATTGTGGCAGATCTGGGTAGTCTAGACTGTGCTGAAAAACACAATGTATAGCATGTGTGAATGGCACTTACAATGACCAGGATAAATGCTTCTAACTAGAGGTAGTGAAAATGCCCTTAAAACAGTCTAGGGCTCATAGGGTTTTAAACGTTCTTTTATTCTATCTTGATTATATGGTGTGCTTATTTGCATTTAAGCATCATCTTGGAATTCTAACAATCCGAGCGTACCGCAGTCATCGAGGGACATGTTGGCTAACAGGTGAGACATCTTTATGAACTAGATCAAACGGCTTTGTCATGTTTTCATCATAATGATTTCCTCTCAGTGTTTCCCAATGCAGTAAATAAATAAATAAATAAATAGATAAATAGACAGAACTTGGAGACACTTCCTAAAAATGACAGCACTATGTACTTGTATAGCCATTTGAAAGCTACAGTAAAGTTACAGATTGCTTAAGGGAGTAATTGAGTACAAGACACTGAATATGTGCAGTTCTACAATTTTATTGCAATTCTACAGTATTATACAGTCATATTTTGTACCGCTTTGCGGTATATCTAGTTGGCAAAGCATCTTACTTCCATAGTTGGTATGACACTGTCAATGCAGAAGGTTATGTATTCTGTTATACAGTCTGTCATTGAGTCAGTGCATGAAAATGCAAAACATGTGATGTAAAATATAGTGTTAAAACATAATGTAGAGTTACAATGGTTTTGTAGACATGGTTGTTGCAATGGACCTCTGAAGTTCGCCTACAAAAAGGATCCAAAGCTGCCATCTTTGCCCATATACGTAAGGAGATCTGGGAGTGAATTGAAGCTAACTGTCTATGGCAAGTTGCATGGTAAGTTAGTTATGGGGTAGCAAAGATCAAAGTGTGCCATCTTCACCTAGCGAAGATCACAGTATCCACTAGACGGCAGTGGACAAAATTGTGTAGTGAAAAACGTCTGCATTTCCAATGTCATCATCCCCGTGAGAGTTCAACAGGTGCGATAATTGAAAATCCCCATGTTATTTTCCCATTGAAAAAATCTCAAGATACCGGATCTCCTTATTTGGGCAAAGATGGTGGCTTTTTTGTAGGTTGAACTTCAGAAGTCTATGTTAAATGAAGCTGTTTCTATGATGGTTGCTAGGGTAGATGATAAACCAGCTCATCTTAATTAGCTGCCAGGTAGATCAGATAATTAGTGATATCACCTGTATGAAAGAGTACAGTATATGCATGGCAGGACTTTTACTTTCTGTAACCGGGGTGTCCACCTCTGGAGGTTACATGGAGGGATTGTTGCTTAACTGTTGCCATCGCATGCTCAGAGATTTCAGCCTTTGGGTGGTGTAGGAATAATTATGACCGCCGCTAGCATAGGTAGCGAAGCGGTAATATAGTTGTTCTCAAAGTTTTTTTTTTTTTTTTTTTTTTTTTTTCGTCATCGGTTCTGAATTTTTGGTCCACGATTCCCGGGACACCGCAACACCAGGGCACATGAAATTCGGTGGGCATGTAGCCCCAGTAGACTTGTGCGGACAAATTTCGTTTCGTCCCCGGGAGTCACTCCCCCCCCACCCCCCCCCCCCCCCCCCGAGCGCTGCCCCCGCCCAAAGCCCAAAAATTGCAGTTTTTCCTACATAACTACCTGAACCGTGGCACCGAGGATGACAAAATGTTTATGGTATGTTGGTCTTAAGAGCTCGCATCAACTTAGCTTATAACCAGTCATTTGTGATTTGCACCCCCATGGTAAAAA
>NC_085008.1:11797426-11807426 GCF_963854185.1 Sardina pilchardus
TATGCATAGGTTATGCTAGATTTGTGCATTGGTATACGCATACAAGCTTGTTGTGTCTGTGAAATAATGTATGTGCTTTAAGTATGTGTTACGTCGCGGCTCGTCTCGTCGGGAATCTTTGGTCTGAACCCTACTTAAGAGTGTACCGTCACACCCACACCGGTGTGACAGGAATGTTGGAAAATTAACATTCTAAAGAATATAATTTTAGAACCTTGAATTATAAGTGGTTGAATATTGTGTCCTGTCTTCTGTAGATCAGGTGTGTCAACACAATGCTTCAAAGTGTGATGGATAGTGTGATAGTGCCAGGTGACATTAATGCTGTCACCCATAGGCGGTCTTTGACATGAATCTTGTGTTAGAATGTTCAAAACCCACCCTTTTAAAGGTTAATATGTAGGTTATATAAGTGGTTGAATATTGTGTCCTGTCTTCTGTAGATCAGGTGTGTCAACACAATGCTTCAAAGTGTTGTGGATAGTGTGATAGTGCCAGGTGACATTATTGCTGTCACCCATAGGCGGTCTTTGACATTAATGTGTGTGTGGCTGTGGGAGGGGGTGAGTCACCTACTGTACTTTTTTTAACTTCTCTTCTCCTTCTTTACACTAATGACTGCACGTCAAAGAGCACATCTGTAAAACTCCTGAAGTTCGCAGATGACACCACCGTCATTAGTTTGATCTGCTTACAGACAGGAAGTGGAGCAGCTGGTCCAGTGGTGCAGTCAGAACCACCTGGAGCTTAACCCCAAGTGGACTGTGGAGATGACAAGTCCCCTACCACTCCCCCCTCTTGCCATTCAGAATGACACAGTGTCCAATGTGGATTCATTTTGGTTCCTGGGATCAACCATCTCACAGGACCTAAAATGGTCTCCCCACATTGACACTATCCAGAAGATATACTTCCTAAGACAGCTAAGGAAATCTAATCTGCCTAAGGAGTGCTGACCACTTTCTACTCAGCGATCATTTAGTCTGTCATCTGCACCTCCATCACTGGTTTGGGTCAGCCACCAAACGACACAGGGCCACTACAATGGACAATAGGGCTGCAGAGAGGATTATTGGAGCTGACATCCCTTCCATCCAGGACCTTTACCGGTCCAGAGTCAGGAAAAGGGCAGCAAAAATCTCTACAGACCCCTCACATCCTGGTCACAAACTGTTCAGCCTCCTTCCCTCTGGGAGAAGAGACAAGGCACTGTTTGCCAAAACCAGATGTCACAAAGACAGCTTCTTCCCCCAAGCTGTCACTCTGTTGAGCACTTAGAAATAGCACCCACCCTTACCACAGACAAGTCAATCAACCTGTCTTTTACAGATCAGATTAAAATGTTTTCAGAAGACTGCTCTATGACACAACTCATCTGCACTTTTTACATCTATTTCACAGATAAGCCATGGATAAGGGTTGATCCTTCTGAGATAGCGCCTAGCTCAGTGCGTTATATGATCACTGATAGTAGCTCTTTCATGACCATTGATTTTGTAAAGTTTGGCATGTAAATATCATAAATCAGGTAATGTGTTACAGTTACAAGTTACCCTTTTTAAAATGTAATAGTAGTGTAACTATTTGAATTACTTTTTCTGAGTAACGTAACTAATTACTTTTTGATTACTTTTCTGATTTTCTAATGATATACTGTATATAGTCCCCAAATCCATGCGAAGATTTCGGCCTTGGTCTACAGGCTGCCGAGCAGTTCTGTACAAGCGCACAAGGCAGCATGGGCATTCAATAGGCTACATGAATTAGAATCACATTTTTTGTGAGGATAATATAATGATAATCATAACCGGTTTACAGGCAGGCATGTAGGCCTACACTGATGGCGCTGTAGACGTGATAAAGCCTATCAGAAGGTCCCGTATCAAACTATGGCTGTGGAGGGAAACAGTAGCCTAGAAATCTAGACGCCCCTAGCGGCAGCAAATGTAATTTGGCTGGCGGGGCAGTCTAGGCACGATCCATAGAGCCAGGGAGCTGAGAACTCGATAAACCAGCGGGCCAATCACAGCGTGTATAGAGTCGGTGGGTGGGCTTTACATAATGGTGACTGACATGCTACCAGAAGTTGCGACGGTAACGCATCCTGTTATTTGAAAACAAGAAAATGATTCGTTTAGCGTTATCCTATTGCGTGGAGAGGGAAGGTTTCGCATCCTGCTACTTGAAAACAAGAATATAATTCGTTTAGCGTTATCCTATTGCGGGGAGGGAATTTGAAAGACAACTGTTTATCCTACCCCTTCGATTGAGCCTTGTCATCTTGATGTGGGTCTGGCTCGTGAGGCTAGGGAAACAGTTCTTTTTACACACTGTACAATATTCTTTGCAAGGATTTGCTGACAATATTGAGATGTAATTCAAAATGTAATTTTGAAACATTTCAAAAGTACCTGTAATTGAATTACACATTTTTCTCCAGTAACTGTAATATATTACTGTTACATTTATTTTGTAATTAAATTACGCAATTCAATTACATGTAATGCGTTACTCCCCAACACTGAATGTGAGGCTGAGCACCGAGTGTTGAGACAGAACATTTAATTTCTTTGCCCTGGGCCTAGGCAGTAGGCTACCATCCCCATGTCAGTAGAGAGAAAGAGGTGAAGGAGAGGGAGGAAAATGGAATGGCTCATGTTAAGCTGTTTATTATTTTCACATCTAGAATACACAATGTACAATACATCATTTTGTCTTAATAATGATCTATGCAGCATTTTAACATTTTAATGGGCTTGGGTCTGCAATAATTCACACCATTGTCCGCCTGTTAGTCTAATTCAGTATCGGCAGGTGTGATTAATCCAATAATGTATGTGCTCTGTGGCTTCAAATGTTATTTTCCTTCCAACGTTAAGAGGCAGTGTTGTGTTCTCTGTCTGAAGCTTCATTTTGGCTCGTACCTCCATTGGGAGTGGACGGATCATTGTCACATTCATATTTCCTGCTGGAAGTCTAATTTTGTTCACATCTGCAGTGTAAAAATAAATATTTTTTGCAGTGTAAATATAACAATTATAAATATGGGCAATCTGAATGTATAGAATATTCTTTACCAACCTACAACCAATAGCCTAGAGGTACTGGATCACTTTTCTCTGGTTTTCACAGGTTCATGTGTGCAGGTTATGATTGGGTTGTATGGGGAAGTCTCTTGCCACCCCATAAGGTGGGCACCAGTCACAAAGCTGTGGCAGGGAACCCTATCAAGATGTGCCCCATCTCTGTACAATTCATATAAATACAAGTGCTTTCATTTGAAAGCATCTCAGCCATAACCACGTTTAAGCTTAATGAGAAAATGCCTTTGTGTTTTTTTGTGTAAAGTCATAGCAGGGTCATTCCACGTCAAATCAACCGGAGGCTCAAATTTTGCAGGCTGGTGCATAAATAGGAATAGAATGCAGTAAAACCAGCATTACCTCTTCTTTTTAAAAACACCTTGTCTTATGCAAAGATATAAAGACCTTTGTCTTTGACTTGTCTTATGCAAATCTTTCTTTTTCATTTTCCACCCTAAACATGGACCAAATGCACCATTGAGATCCATATGTTTTGTCCCCACCCCTGCAATTTCAGTGATTCAGTGATTTTAGTGGCACCTGGTTACTCTATACAAAACATATCTCTCAATACTGTACATCTCAATGGTGCATTTTGCCCTTGTTCAGGGTGGAAAATGAAAAAGAAAAAAGAGGTAATGCAGATTATAGAAAAACATATAAACAAATCTTTGTATATTCCCACAAGGTGTTAGGGTGCTCTGAATATGAGATCCAATTTTATTTTTCAAACTTGTGAGGTCTGCTGTCCAGTCCCTGATGGAATTTATTTTCTCTTCATTGCTTTTTCCGAGAGTGTTTCTACTTATCTCAATAATAATAATAATAATAAAAACCAAGAGCCTATGTTGAGTAAAAATGCCTAAACAGAGCCCAGCCAAGAACTCCAATAAAATGTTGAGGGACTGCTATGACCATGCAGGATCATCCAGACTACTCGTGGTGATTTTACTGCATACTATTCCTATTTATGCACCAGCCTGCAAAATTTGAGCCTCCTACAAATTCTAGTTCTTGAGCAATGAGCTTGTGAACTTTGACAAAAAAAAGAAAGGCAGAACGAATTTGACACCCCCCTCCCCCCGTAAACCTGGCTGTTACTTGAAAAGTATTGATCTTAGCACAAAACCATTTTACGGAGTATCTCCTGGGTAACATAGGTGCACATGGTATTTTTTTCAGATTTTTGAGACGCAAGTGCATACGCTCTGGTTGATTTGACGTGGAATGACCCATTTCTAAAGTAACCTTCCCAACACTGCTCACATATGGTCTCTCATCTGTTTACAAAGAGGCCGTCTGTACTGATGACTGTAATACAATTGTGGGGTGTGTTTGCATGAAAAGCATTAATGTTCATAAACAGGCTCTAATGTAATACTGGTTCTAAGTTGGCTCAGTTCTTGTGCAACAGCCTGTTTGCAGTTCTCACACGTAGCCTATATGTTTCAGGAGGCAGAGTAGTAGTGATGCGCGGTTCAGCCCATTATCCACGGACATCCGCAGGTCGGGCGGATTTGGGTAGGCCTAGTAGTTTTTTCCATTGCGGGTGGGTCAGGTCAAAAAAGTAAAAATGCACATTTCTCTCTTGGGAACTTATTACATATTAGGTGCAACAAATTAGGCTAACGTTTTGCAGTACAGACTTTCTAAATTGCATGTACAACGCAGGAGGTGTTGTCCAGCGCAAAACATAATTTCTCCTAAATTCAGCATCCAATTGCGCCATGCGTGACTGACTTAAAAAATATCAATCGCGCATACGCTATTTTATGGACATGTAGCCTATTGATCTGGGATATGGAAGGTTGTGCACAATTCGAGAACACCTTGCTTCTGTCATATGCACGAGTAAACAGCTGTGCTCATGCAAAATGTGTTTATGCTTGGCAGTGTTTCACGCAAAAGTAGCCTATGAAGTTGCAAGGGGAAATATTAATGGTAAATCGTTATGTCCATGAAGATGATTTGTCTCCTGGCTGCAGATTCCAAATATGAATGGTGTGGACGAGCGCAGATTGTAAAAATGACCAATCATTTTAACCACTGCTGTCCTCACGTGGGGGAATTAGACTTACTAGGCAACGAAAGACGTTAGATGCGTTTTTTTCTTTCCTCGGGTCGGGTCGGATTTGGGTCACGATTCGAACATATTTTTGCGGGTTGGGCGGGGCGGTTTTGATCTCCTGAAGAGTCGGGTTGGGTGCTGGTTTTAAAAAAAGCCCACCCGCGCAACATTACAGAATAGGCTAGAGTAGGCTACCAGCATGGTGTCTTTGACAACCAGTAACGGCGTTTAAGTATAACGGCGTTACTAACGGCGTTAATTTGTCAGTAACGAAGTAATCTAATTAATTACTTTTCTCATCGTTGCAACGCCGTTATCGTTACTGAGAATTTAAAGCGTCGCGTTACTACAATTTGGCTGAATGAAGTGCGTTCACTGGATAGGATCATATAGGATGGAATACCCTCCCCTGCGCTAATAAATAAATGCATATTAGCCTAATCACCCTTGACAGACTAGGCATAGCTACCAAGATACTGTACATCAGAGTGGAATCTGGAAATAATTTCATTATAGGCCCACTTCCAACTTCAGGAGCGAACTTGCCACGATAGCTTAGGCATAAATGTGCACTTTCTCTGTCTGTCGGATTTCTATAGTTTCTCACAGGGCTACTTCACTGAAACTGAACGTTATCTTCAAAGGAGGACCCTATAGGCCTACATTTTAAAGATAGCCTATTTTATTTTTGAGGGATTTTGATATCGGGGGTTACCTTACAGTAAAAATAATTTTTAGCCTATTACACGTCTCTGCTGCATAGCCTACATTTCGTCAGGGCCGTTGTTCATTTACTCCTGTAGATTGCAAATATAGACTTGGTTGCGACTTCCGAACAGTTTTGTGAGTGCTACTTTGTTAATATTTGGGAAACTGCGAGTAAGTGGCCGCGACCGCACAGCCCTGGCTGCTGAAGTGCCGCGAGAGCGCAGCAAATCGTCAGAAACAATATATTTAAGCTCACAATAAGACCGGCCCAAAACGTTAACGGCCCACCAGGAATCCTCCCGCATCTCCCGGGCCTGGGCTGGGTGGGCGGATGCCATGCGCACGTTCTGACTTCCACCCACTAATAACAGTTTTTATTCTTCAATCAGTTAGGCTATAATAAATATGTTTGACGTTAAAGATGTTATACGTATAGCCTAATAGCGTTATAGAACATAAAAAATCACGTCAGTTACTTTGCTGAGTAACTAATTACTTTTACAGTGTGGTAACTGAGTTACTAACTCAATTACTTTTTGGCAGAAGAAATTTATAACGGTAACTAATTACTTTTTTAAAGTAAGATGACCAACACTGTTGACAACAGAATATCATATTCGAAATCAGATCCTTAATTTAAACGTGAAAGATCCTTAAATTGATACCTTGACAACGGACCATCAATGGTCGCCTGAAGCCAAAACCGCGGTCAGGTGCTAGGCCAACTACTCCACACTCACACACACACACACACAAACACACACACATTCCCCATTTGCTTCTCTACTTACCCCCCTCCTTCTGTCTCTCAGACAAACATACACACACACACACACACACACACACACACACACACACACACACACACACACACACACACACACACACACACACACACACTCACTCACTCAATACAGCAATAGGTTTTGTGAATTCCATAATCTGAGATGTTCATGTAAGCCTTACATGTGCATGATTTACAGTACACATACTTGATACTCCAACATGAATAACGAATCAGAACAGTATTTTCTATTAATGGCTATTCAGTAGAAAGTCATGTTTATGATTAAACTGGGAACTGACAATGCAGACCCAAGTCTCATCCTCACAAAACATGCTAGACTTACATGTCACATATTAATATCCAAAATTCAGTATTCATGTGCAAGGTTTACACCATATCAACGCACTGGTTAAGATTTAAAATATGGATTTCCAGTCAGAACCGCATTTTGTAGATCACAGTCACTTTCATCAGATTAGTCAAATTAGGTGTATATGACATCTAAAGACCTAATATGCCTGTCTAGCATAGCGTCACCAGCTGACCAACAGACAGAATAGTTTTTGGAATTTATTTACAAAATATTAGTTACATAAATTTGATGATATCCACATGCCCAAACTGCTAACATGGTCTATTGCCACCAGCTGACCAAATAGTTAATGTGACAGACATTTACAACACCTTCATTAATTAGTCTGAAACTTTCCTAAATATTAGATACTATGATAAGGCTGATACTGACATGCCTCACTCATATGGCTGGTGTAGCCCCCCCCGTCCCCTAAGCAGGTATAAGCTGGAAGGAGATATTTTGAATAACTACCAGCTGTTGTCTGCATTACACTGCATATCACAAAATATATGTCATAAACAAATTACTTAGAAGCATATCATTGTACCCTAAATGTTTGTAAATGTAAAGCCACCCGGTGACTGCCATCAATGTAAAACATCAAGAGGTGAGCAAGTGCTTCCAATGTATAAAACATGCAAAAACAAGTGGTGCACACATCAAATATGTGAATTTCACAAGGCACGTGCTGCTTTGTTAGATTCCGAAATGTCATGGGTCCGCACCGCACCTATATTTACATTTTTATAATTTAAAAATCTAAAGCAAATCAATGCAAGTTTTTATACATGATATTGTGGCAGATCTGGGTAGTCTAGACTTTGCTGAAAAACACAATGTATAGCATGTGTGAATGGCACTTACAATGACCAGGATAAATGCTTCTAACTAGAGGTAGTGAAAATGCCCTTAAAACAGTCTAGGGCTCATAGGGTTTTAAACGTTCTTTTATTCTATCTTGATTATATGGTGTGCTTATTTGCATTTAAGCATCATCTTGGAATTCTAACAATCCGAGCGTACCGCAGTCATCGAGGGACATGTTGGCTAACAGGTGAGACATCTTTATGAACTAGATCAAACGGCTTTGTCATGTTTTCATCATAATGATTTCCTCTCAGTGTTTCCCAATGCAGTAAATAAATAAATAAATAAATAGATAAATAGTCAGAACTTGGAGACACTTCCTAAAAATGACAGCACTATGTACTTGTATAGCCATTTGAAAGCTACAGTAAAGTTACAGATTGCTTAAGGGAGTAATTGAGTACAAGACACTGAATATGTGCAGTTCTACAATTTTATTGCAATTCTACAGTATTATACAGTCATATTTTGTACCGCTTTGCGGTATATCTAGTTGGCAAAGCATCTTACTTCCATAGTTGGTATGACACTGTCAATGCAGAAGGTTATGTATTCTGTTATACAGTCTGTCATTGAGTCAGTGCATGAAAATGCAAAACATGTGATGTAAAATATAGTGTTAAAACATAATGTAGAGTTACAATGGTTTTGTAGACATGGTTGTTGCAATGGACCTCTGAAGTTCGCCTACAAAAAGGATCCAAAGCTGCCATCTTTGCCCATATACGTAAGGAGATCTGGGAGTGAATTGAAGCTAACTGTCTATGGCAAGTTGCATGGTAAGTTAGTTATGGGGTAGCAAAGATCAAAGTGTGCCATCTTCACCTAGCGAAGATCACAGTATCCACTAGACGGCAGTGGACAAAATTGTGTAGTGAAAAACGTCTGCATTTCCAATGTCATCATCCCCGTGAGAGTTCAACAGGTGCGATAATTGAAAATCCCCATGTTATTTTCCCATTGAAAAAATCTCAAGATACCGGATCTCCTTATTTGGGCAAAGATGGTGGCTTTTTTGTAGGTTGAACTTCAGAAGTCTATGTTAAATGAAGCTGTTTCTATGATGGTTGCTAGGGTAGATGATAAACCAGCTCATCTTAATTAGCTGCCAGGTAGATCAGATAATTAGTGATATCACCTGTATGAAAGAGTACAGTATATGCATGGCAGGACTTTTACTTTCTGTAACCGGGGTGTCCACCTCTGGAGGTTACATGGAGGGATTGTTGCTTAACTGTTGCCATCGCATGCTCAGAGATTTCAGCCTTTGGGTGGTGTAGGAATAATTATGACCGCCGCTAGCATAGGTAGCGAAGCGGTAATATAGTTGTTCTCAAAGTTTTTTTTTTTTTTTTTTTTTTTTTTTCGTCATCGGTTCTGAATTTTTGGTCCACGATTCCCGGGACACCGCAACACCAGGGCACATGAAATTCGGTGGGCATGTAGCCCCAGTAGACTTGTGCGGACAAATTTCGTTTCGTCCCCGGGAGTCACTCCCCCCCCCCCCCCCCCCCCCCCGAGCGCTGCCCCCGCCCAAAGCCCAAAAATTGCAGTTTTTCCTACATAACTACCTGAACCGTGGCACCGAGGATGACAAAATGTTTATGGTATGTTGGTCTCAAGAGCTCGCATCAACTTAGCTTATAACCAGTCATTTGTGATTTGCACCCCCATGGTAAAAATTGAAAATGCAATGTAATATTGCTTTAATTGCCCCTATCTTCAGATGAGATGTTATGAACTGCACCAAATTTCATGAGTATGATTAACCTGACACCCTCTGGGAGTAGGCCAAGTTTTGTGGAATTTCATCCATGGGGGGCTATACAATAAATGGATTTATGTGTACATTCAGGACTGTATACCCATCGGCCTTGAGATGGTGGTATTAACCCTCTGGAGTCTAAAAACTGTTCCAAACATCTCAATCTCTGCTAGTTTTTGTCCTAGAATCATATAAGTGACACCATTAGAAACCTTTAATCAACTAGTTTCCAAATACATGTTTTAAAAGAGAATGGTTCCTCTGGGGTGCAACAAACATACAAACATGCAGGAACACACACACACACACAAACACACACACACACACACACACACACACACACACACACACACACACACACACACAC
>NC_085008.1:11809926-11859926 GCF_963854185.1 Sardina pilchardus
ACATGAATTTTGTGTTAGAATGTTCAAAACCCACCCTTTTAAAGGTTAATATGTAGGTTATATAAGTGGTTGAATATTGTGTCCTGTCTTCTGTAGATCAGGTGTGTCAACACAATGCTTCAAAGTGTTGTGGATAGTGTGATAGTGCCAGGTGACATTATTGCTGTCACCCATAGGTGGTCTTTGACATGAATGTGTGTGTGGCTGTGGGAGGAGGTGAGTCACCTACTGTACTTTTTTAACTTCTCTTCTTCTTCTCTACACCAATGACTGCACGTCAAAGAGCACATCTGTAAAACTCCTGAAGTTCGCAGATGACACCACCGTCATTAGTTTGATCTGCTTACAGACAGGAAGTGGAGCAGCTGGTCCAGTGGTGCAGTCAGAACCACCTGGAGCTTAACCCCAAGTGGACTGTGGAGATGACAAGTCCCCTACCACTCCCCCCTCTTGCCATTCAGAATGACACAGTGTCCAATGTGGATTCATTTTGGTTCCTGGGATCAACCATCTCACAGGACCTAAAATGGTCTCCCCACATTGACACTATCCAGAAGATATACTTCCTAAGACAGCTAAGGAAATCTAATCTGCCTAAGGAGTGCTGACCACTTTCTACTCAGCGATCATTTAGTCTGTCATCTGCACCTCCATCACTGGTTTGGGTCAGCCACCAAACGAGACCACTATTGGCCACTACAATGGACAATAGGGCTGCAGAGAGGATTATTGGAGCTGACATCCCTTCCATCCAGGACCTTTACCGGTCCAGAGTCAGGAAAAGGGCAGCAAAAATCTCTACAGACCCCTCACATCCTGGTCACAAACTGTTCAACCTCCTTCCCTCTGGGAGAAGAGACAGGGCACTGTTTGCCAAAACCAGATGTCACAAAGACAGCTTCTTCCCCCAAGCTGTCACTCTGTTGAACACTCAGAAATAGCACCCACCCTTACAACAAACAAGTCAATCAACCTGTTCTGCTCATCTACCTCATAGTCCAAGAGCATTAGCTCAAAATAGGGTCAAACCCGGAACAAATTAGTAACAAGCTGAAACAAACTTGATGTCCTTAAAGGTTGGATATTTCCTCATTTTTTCCATTTAAGGCATTAAGATCAATTTCCAAAAGACGATTTTATACAGTCAACTTTAGCATGTGTTCCAATACTTATGGGCAACTGTATTATTATGAAATGTCTCCATTCAATAAACTGATGATGAAATTGACTTACTTCCCCTATAAAACATGTATTTTGACCTTTTAATTGCATTTGTATTAGGTTTTAAGCCTGAAATATGGAATAATCTCCAAATGACGGCCATTTTGGACGCCATCTTGAATATCTCAGAGAGCACAAGGGGGATTCACGGGGACTTTTAGTATGTTATTCCTAAAGGTATTCTGAACATATCCTGAAAAATTCAGCTTGTTACTAATTTGTTCCGGGTTTGACCCTATTACTACTGGACTATCATATCATGTGCACTTCAATATTACAGTTGTTACTGATACGTTATCATTGCACTGAACTGCCTTGCACCATATTCATATTTAATCTTAAACCTCAGTCTATGCTCCCATCCTCTTTCAATTGTGTATTGCATCCTGTGCCTGTTGGGGTGTCCACGGCCATGGCAACCTTGACAGGGACAACATGGCCGCACTCCCCCTCTGGACAATTGCATCACCCTATCCCACCCATAGCATCTATTTATTTGTAAATGTAGCAGTTAAAATATTGTGCATGTAACATATTCATAATTGAATATGCCTTGAATGTACTGTATGTCTTCACCTTGCATTAGCTTATTGATTACATTTCAAGAATATTGGTTAATAGTTTCAGCCATTTAACATAAGATTAAGCATGTTTAACATAGAGGTTGTTTTTATACGGACATTTATCACAGATTATGGAGTTGTTGGAAGGTCAACTTGGAGCAGTAAGTACACTGTCTTTTACAGATCAGATTAAAATGTTTTCAAAAGACTGCTCTATGACACAACTCATCTGCACTTTTTACATCTATTTTACAGATAAGCCATGGATCAGGGTGGATCCTTCTGAGATAGCACCTAGCTCAGTGCGTTATATTATCACTGATAGTAGCTCTTTCATGACCATTGATTTTGTAAAGTTTGCCATGTAAATATCATAAATCAGGTAATGTGTTACAGTTACAAGTTACCCTGTTTAAAATGTAATAGTAGTGTAACTATTTGAATTACTTTCCCGAGTAACGTAACTAATTACTTTTTGATAACTTTTTATTACTTTTCTGATTTTCTAATGATATATATAGATATATATAGTCCCCAAATCCATGCGAAGATTTCGGCCTTGGTCTACAGGCTGCCGAGCAGTTCTGTACAAGCGCACAAGGCAGCATGGGCATTCAATAGGCTACATGAATTAGAATCACATTTTTTGTGAGGATAATATAATGATAATCATAACACGTTTACAGGCAGGCATGTACTGTAGGCCTACGCTGATGGCGCTGTAGACGTGATAGAGCCTATCAGAAGGTCCCGTATCAAACTATGGCTGTGGAGGGAAACAGTTCTTTTTACATACAATATTCTTTGCAAGGTTTTGCTGACAATATTTAGATGTAATTCAAATTGTAAAATTGAAACATTTCAAAAGTACCTGTAATTGAATTACACATTTTTCTCCAGTAACTGTAATATATTACTGTTACATTTATTTTGTAATTAAATTACGTAACTCAATTACATGTAATGCGTTACTCCCCAACACTGAATGTGAGGCTGAGCTCCGAGTGTTAAGACAGAACATTTAATTTCTTTGCCCTGGGCCTAGGCAGTAGGCTACCATCCCCATTTCAGTAGAGAGAAAGAGGTGAAGGAGAGGGAGGAAAATGGAATGGCTCATGTTAAGCTGTTTATTATTTTCACATCTAGAATACACAATGTACAATACATCATTTTGTCTTAATAATGATCTCTGCAGCATTTGAACATTTTAATGGGCTTGGGTCTGCAATAATTCACACCATTGTCCGCCTGTTAGTCTAATTCAGTATCGGCAGGTGTAATTAATCCAATAATTTATGTGCTCTGTGGCTTCAAATGTTATTTTCCTTCCACCGTTAAGAGACAGTGTTGTGTTCTCTGTCTGAAGCTTCATTTTGGCTTGTACCTCCATTGGGAGTGGACGGATCATTGTCACATTCATATTTCCTGCCGGAAGTCTAATTTGTTCACATCTGCAGTGTAAAAATACATATTTTTGCAGTGTAAATATAAATAGTATTAATATGGACAATCTGAATGTATAGAATATTCTTTACCAACCTACAACCAATAGCCTAGAGGTACTGGATCACTTTTCTCTGATGTGTAGTCACTCCACACAGGTTCATGTGTGCAGGTTATGATTGGGTTGTATGGGGAAGTCTCTTGCCACTCCATAAGGTGGGCACCAGTCACAAAGCTGTGGCAGGGAACCCTATCAAGATGTGCCCCATCTCTGTACATTCATATAAATACAAGTGCTTTCATTTGAAAGCATCTCAGCCATAACCACGTGTAAGCTTAATGAGAAAATGCCTTCATGTTTTTTTGTGTAAAGTCATAGCCGGGCCATTCCACGTCAAATCAGCCTGAGGCTCAAATTGTGCAGGCTGGTGCATAAAGAGGAATAGAATGCAGTAAAACCAGCATTACCTGTTCTTGTTAATAACACCTTGTCTTATGCAAAGAAATAAAGACCTTTGTCTTTGACTTGTCTTATGAAAATATTTCTTTTTCATTTTCCACCCTAAACATGGACCAAATGCACCATTGAGATCCATATGTTTTGTCCCCACCCCTGTAATTTCAGTGATTCAGTGATTTTAGTGGCACCTAGTGGTTACTCTATACAAAACATATCTCAATACATCTCAATGGTGCATTTTGCCCTTGTTCAGGGTGGGAAATGAAAAAGACAGAAGAAGTAATGCAGAATATAGAAAAAAATATAAAAAAAATCTTTGTATATTCCAACAAGGTGTTAGGGTGCTCTGAATATGAGATCCAATTTTATTTTTCAAACTTGTGAGGTCTGCTGTCCAGTCCCTGATGGAATTTATTTTCTCTTCATTGCTTTTTCTGAGAGTGTTTCTACTTATCTCAATGAAAAAAAAAAAAAAAAAAAAGAGCCTATGTTGAGTAAAAATGAGGGCCTAAACAGAGCCCAGCCAAGAACTCCAATAACATTTTGATCAACTTTGAGGGACTGCTATGACCATGCAGGATCATCCAGACCACTCGTGGTGATTTTACTGCATACTATTCCTATTTATGCACCAGCCTGCAAAATTTGAGCCTCCTACAAATTCTAGTTCTTGAGCAATGAGCTTGTGAACTTTGACAAAAAAAAGAGGCAGAAGGAATTTGACACCCCCCTCCCCCCGTAAACCTGGTTGTTACTTGAAAAGTATTGATCTTAGCACAAAACCATTTAATGGAGTGTCTCCTGGGTAAGCACATGGTATTTTTTTCAGATTTTTTTGAGACGCAAGTGCGTACACTCTGGTTGATTTGACATGGAATGACCTATTTCTAAAGTAACCTTCCCAACACTGCTCACATATGGTCTCTCATCTGTTTACAAAGAGGCCGTCTGTACTGATGACTGTAACACAATTGTGGGGTGTGTTTGCATGAAACGCATTAACGTTCATAAACAGGCTCTAATGTAATACTGGTTCTAAGTTGGCTCAGTTCTTGTGCAACAGCCTGTTTGCAGTTCTCACCTACGTAGCCTATGTTTCAGGAGGCAGAGTAGTAGTGATGCGCGGTTCAGCCCATTGCCCACGGATATCCGCGGGTCGGGCGGATTTGTGTAGGCCTAGAAGTTTTTTCTATTGCGGGTGGGTCGGGTCAAAAAAGTAAAAATGCACATTTCTCTCTTGGGAACTTATTACATATTAGGTGCAACAAATTAGGCTAACGTTTTGCAGTACAGACTTTCTAAATTGCATGTACAACGCAGGAGGTGTTGTCCAGCGCAAAACATAATTTCTCCTAAATTCAGCATCCAATTGCGCCATGCGTGACTGACTTAAAAAAGTCAATCGCGCATACGCTATTTTATGGACATTTAGCCTATTGATCTGGGATATGGAAGGTTGTGCACAATTCGAGAACACCTTGCTTCTGTCATATGCACGAGTAAACAGCTGTGCTCATGCAAAATGTGTTTATGCTTGGCAGTGTTTCACACAAAAGTAGCCTATGAAGTTGCAAGGGGAAATATTAATGGAAAATCGTTATGTCCATGAAGACGATTTAACACTAGCTATGTCTCCTGGCTGCAGATTCCAATTATGAATGGCGTGGACGAGCGCAGATTGTAAAAATGACCGATCATTTTAACCACTGCTGTCCTCACGTGGGAGAATTAGACTTATTAGGCAACGAAAGACGTTAGATGCGTTTTCTTCTTTCCTCGGGTCGGGTCGGATTTGGGTCACGATTCGAACATATTTTTGCGGGTTGGGCGGGGCGGTTTTGATCTCCTGAAGAGTCGGGTTGGGTGCGGGTTTTAAAAAAAGCCCACCTGCGCAACACTACAGAATAGGCTAGAGTAGGCTACCAGCATGGTGTCTTTGACAACAGAATATCATATTCGAAATCAGATCCTTAATTTAAAGGTGAAAGATCCTTAAATTGCTACCTTGAAAACGGACTATTAATGGTCGCCTGAAGCCAAAACCAGGTGCTAGGCCAACTACTCCACACTCACACACTCACACATACACAAACACGCACACATTCCCCATTTGTTTCTCCTACTGTCTCTCAGACAAACACACACACACACACACACACACACACACACACTCACTCAATACAGCAACAGGTTTTGTGAATTCCATAATCTGAGATGTTCATGTAAGCCTTACATGTGCATGATTTACAGTACACATACTTGATACTCAAACATGAATAACGAATCAGAAGAGTATTTTCTATTAATGGCTATTCAGTAGAAAGTCATGTTTATGATTAAACTGGGAACTGACAATGCAGACCCAAGTCTCATCCTCACAAAACATGCTAGACTTACATGTCACATATTAATATCCAAAATTCAGTATTCATGTGCAAGGTTTACAGTACACCATCAACGCACTGGTTAAGATTTAAAATATGGATTTCCAGTCAGAACCGCATTTTGTAGATCACAGTCACTTTCATCAGATTAGTCAAATTAGGTGTATATGACATCTAAAGACCTAATATGCCTGTCTAGCATAGCGTCACCAGCTGTCCAAAGACAGAATAGTTTTTGGAATTCATTTACAAAATATTAGTTACATAAATCTGATGATATCCACATGCCCAAATTGCTAACCTGGTCTAGTGCCACCAGCTGACCAAATAGTTAATGTGACAGACATTTACAACACCTTCATTAATTAGTCTGAAACTTGCCTAAATATTAGATACTATGATAAGGCTGATACTGACATGCCTCACTCATATGGCTGGTGTAGCCCCCCCCCCTAAGCAGGTATAGGCTGGAAGGAGATATTTTGAATAACTACCAGCTGTTGTCTGCATTACACTGCATATCACAAAATGTATGTCATAAACAAATAACTTAGAAGCATATCATTGTACCTTAAATGTTTGTAATGTAAAGCCACCCGGTGACTGCCATCAATGTAAAACATCAAGAGGTGAGCAAGTGCTTCCAATGTATAAAACATGCAAAAACAAGTGGTGCACACATCAAATATGTGAATTTCACAAGGCACGTGCTGCTTTGTTAGATTCCGAAATGTCATGGGTCCGCACCGCACCTATATTTAAATTTTTATCATTTCAAAATCTAAAGCAAATCAATGCAAGTTTTTATACATGTTATTGTGGCAGATCTGGGTAGTCTAGACTGTGCTGAAAAATATAGCATGTGTGAATGGCACTTACAATGACCAGGATAAATGCTTCTAACTAGAGGTAGTGAAAATGCCCTTAAAACAGTCTAGGGCTCATAGGGTTTTAAACGTTCTTTTATTCTATCTTGATTATATGGTGTGCTTATTTGCATTTAAGCATCATCTTGGAATTCTAACAATCCGAGCGTACCACAGTCATGGAGGGACATGTTGGCTAACAGGTGAGAGATATCTTTATGAACTAGATAGTCAAACGGCTTTGTCATGTTTTCATCATGATTTCCTCTCAGTGTTTCCCAATGCAGTAAATAAATAAATAAATAGATAGATAAATAGTCAGAACTTGGAGACACTTCCTAAAAAAGACAGCACTATACACTTGTATAGCCATTTGAAAGCTACAGTAAAGTTACAGATTGCTTAAAGAGACCCTATGCAACTTTCTGCAGGAGACGATCGCTCTTTGTTTACATCTGGAAGTCTGAGACGAAGAACCACGCTTGCAATTTATATATTTAAATATAGCCTATACATGTATAAATATACACGCTAAAGCTGTCGGGGAAGCTCTGCAGAGAAAATGCAAGCATAAAACGAGCGAAAACGAACAACGAAACCGAAACCAGAGATGAAATTGCCAATCCTGCATAGTTGATTGATTATATGGTGTGCTTATTTGCATTTAAGCATCATCTTGGAATTCTAACAATCCGAGCGGACCGCAGTCATCGAGGGACATGTTGGCTAACAGGTGAGACATCTTTATGAACTAGATAGTCAAACGGCTTTGTCATGTTTTCATCATGATTTCCTCTCAGTGTTTCCCAATGCAGTAAATAAATAAATAAATAGATAAATAGTCAGAACTTGGAGACACTTCCTAAAAAAGACAGCACTATACACTTGTATAGCCATTTGAAAGCTACAGTAAAGTTACAGATTGCTTAAGGGAGTAAGTGAGTACAAGACACTGAATATGTGCAGTTCTACAATTTTATTGCAATTCTACAGTATTATACAGTCATATTTTGTACCGCTTTGCGGTATATCTAGTTGGCAAAGCATCTTACTTCCATAGTTGGTATGACACTGTCAATGCAGAAGGTTATGTATTCTGTTATACAGTCTGTCATTGAGTCAGTGGGGTTCACAGTGCATGAAAATGCAAAACATGTGATGTAAAATATAGTGTTAAAACATAATGTAGAGTTACAATGGTTTTGTAGACATGGTTGTTGCAATGGACCTCTGAAGTTCGCCTACAAAAAGGATCCAAAGCTGCCATCTTTGCCCATATAAGGAGATCTGGGAGTTAATTGAAGCTAACTGTCTATGGCAAGTTGCATGGTAAGTTAGTTCTGGGGTAGCAAAGATCAAAGTGTGCCATCTTCACCTACCGAAGATCACAGTATCCACTAGACGGCAGTGGACAAAATTGTGTAGTGAAAAACATCTGCATTTCCAATGTCATCATCCCCGTGAGAGTTCAACAGGTGCGATAATTGAAAATCCCCATGTTATTTTCCCATTGAAAAAATCTCAAGATACAGGATCTCCTTATTTGGGCAAAGTTAGTGGCTTTGTTGTAGGTTGAACTTCAGAGGTCTATGTTAAATGAAGCTGTTTCTATGATGGTTGCAAGGGTAGATGATAAACCAGCTCATCTTTATTAGCTGCCAGGTAGATCAGGGGCCGGTTTCCCGATAACGTTCACTCTTAGCGAGCTACGAAGACTCCAAAGGTATAACTTACCAAAGTTGTTTACCTTTCTAGTCGTGGTTCCCGAACTATCACTTAGGAGTCTTCTTACGAAAAGCTCCTTACGTCCGACGTATAAGGCACTGTCCACCATGAAGGTGCTGAATTAGGTGACATCGATTGCTCAGAAATCGATTTTTTATTTCACGCGGAGGCTTGACAGACTTAAGAAAGCGTTCTTTGCACCAAAAAACACTGCTTATAATAGCCTATCGCCCCCACAACATTCACGCAACTTCAACGTGGATGAACTTATTAGCACACAATGATAAAAAAGTAGTCTAGAAATTAAATGATCTACGTCCACCAAGTAGGCTATGTTTTCATCTGGGTTTGTTTGTTAGTGTGTTAGTTTGTTTTCCGCATGGATAAAAAGATTCGAACGCTTCATGTTTGAAAGCGTTTGAGTGCTTTTCTAGTTGAAATAGGCTATGTAGACTTTTTTTAAATCACAGCTGATTGACCAACATCCTCATTCAGTATTGTGTGCCTTTGGTTAACATTAAACATGACAGCAAGCCAGCACATTAGGCCTAAACATTGTAGGAAGGTGGGGGGAAGCAAAGAATAAAGCGCTTTTAATTATTTTCAAATGCGTGCACGTTTCATATTTGTATGAAAACATTTCCAGAAACTATTTTCTAAATTAGCATACTTACATAAAATCATTGGCGAACCAAAATAGTGATTTTGTATCATATGAGTTGCATGCGTAACCGAAATTGCTGTAGGGTACAGTGGCGGCGACTAGTGTCGCGAGTCGAAACATTGCTAAGGTGCAGCTAAGAGAGATCTGAGAGTGCTCCAGACCACTCTTACCAACGAACGACGTGCGAAAGACATTCGTAGCAAAGAAGGTTTCGGGAAATGCGTGAGGTACTTAAGGTAGAGCTTAAGATAGAGGTTACGAACTACGTAGCGTTAAGAAGGCTTCGGGAAACCGGCCCCAGATAATTAGTGATATCACCTGTATGAAAGAATACAGTACAGTATATGCATGGCAGAACTTTTACTTTCTGGAACCGGGGTGTCCACCCGAAGCCCAAAAATTGCAGTTTTTCCTACATAACTACCTGAACCGTGGCACCGAGGATGACAAAATGTTTATGGTGTGTTGGTCTCAAGAGCTCGCATCAACTTAGCTTATAACCACTCATTTGTGATTTGCACCCCCATGGTAAAAATTGAAAATGCAATGTAATATTGCTTTAATTGCCCCTATCTTCAGATGAGATGTTATGAACTGCACCAAATTTCATGAGTATGATTAACCTGACACCCTCTGGGAGTATGCCAAGTTTTGTGGAATTTCATCCATGGGGGGCTATACAATAAATGGATTTATGTGTACATTCAGGACTGTATACCCATCGGCCTATGGTCGTGTCCTCTCACAGTTGCATTTTAGAACCTTGAATTGTTGCGGAATGGAATCTTGTGTTAGAATGTTCAAAACCCACCCTTTTAAAGATTAATATGTAGGTTATATAAGTGGTTGAATATTGTGTCCTGTCTTCTGTAGATCAGGTGTGTCAACACAATGCTTCAAAGTGTGATGGATAGTGTGATAGTGCCAGGTGACATTATTGCTGTCACCCATAGGCGGTCTTTGACATGAATGTGTGTGTGGCTGTGGGAGGGGGTGAGTCACCTACTGTACTTTTTTAACTTCTCTTCTTCTTCTCTACACCAATGACTGCACGTCAAAGAGCACATCTGTAAAACTCCTGAAGTTCGCAGATGACACCACCGTCATTAGTTTGATCTGCTTACAGACAGGAAGTGGAGCAGCTGGTCCAGTGGTGCAGTCAGAACCACCTGGAGCTTAACCCCAAGTGGACTGTGGAGATGACAAGTCCCCTACCACTCCCCCCTCTTGCCATTCAGAATGACACAGTGTCCAATGTGGATTCATTTTGGTTCCTGGGATCAACCATCTCACAGGACCTAAAATGGTCTCCCCACATTGACACTATCCAGAAGATATACTTCCTAAGACAAGGAAATCTAATCTGCCTAAGGAGTGCTGACCACTTTCTACTCAGCGATCATTTAGCCTGTCATCTGCACCTCCATCACTGGTTTGGGTCAGCCACCAAACGAGACAGGGCCACTACAATGGACAATAGGGCTGCAGAGAGGATTATTGGAGCTGACATCCCTTCCATCCAGGACCTTTACCGGTCCAGAGTCAGGAAGAGGGCAGCAAAAATCTCTACAGACCCCTCACATCCTGGTCACAAACTGTTCAACCTCCTTCCCTCTGGGAGAAGAGACAGGGCACTGTTTGCCAAAACCAGATGTCACAAAGACAGCTTCTTCCCCCAAGCTGTCACTCTGTTGAACACTCAGAAATAGCACCCACCCTTACAACAAACAAGTCAATCAACCTGTTCTGCTCATCTACCTCATATCATGTGCACTTCAATATTACAGTTGTTATTGATATGTTATCACTGCACTGAACTGCCTTGCACCATATTTATATTTAATCTTAAACCTCAGTCTATGCTCCCATCCTCTTTCAATTGTGTATTGCATCCTGTGCCTGTTGGGGTGTCCACGGCCATGGCAACCTTGACAGGGACAACATGGCCGCACTCCCCTTCTGGACAATTGCATCACCCTATCCCACCCATAGCATCTCTTTATTTGTAAATGTAGCAGTTAAAATATTGTGCATGTAACATATTCATAATTGAATATGCCTTGAATGTACTGTATGTCTTCATAGTTTCAGCCATTTAACATAAGATTAAGCATGTTTAACATAGAGGTTGTTTTTATACGGACATTTATCACAGATTATGGAGTTGTTGGAAGGTCAACTTTGAGCAGTACTGTAAGTACAGTACACTGTCTTTTACAGATCAGATTAAAATGTTTTCAAAAGACTGCTCTATGACACAACTCATCTGCACTTTTTACATCTATTTTACAGATAAGCCATGGATCAGGGTGGATCCTTCTGAGATAGCACCTAGCTCAGTGCGTTATATGATCACTGATAGTAGCTCTTTCATGACCATTGATTTTGTAAAGTTTGCCATGTAAATATCATAAATCAGGTAATGTGTTACAGTTACAAGTTACCCTGTTTAAAATGTAATAGTAGTGTAACTATTTGAATTACTTTCCCGAGTAACGTAACTAATTACTTTTTGATTACTTTTTATTACTTTTCTGATTTTCTAATGATATATATAGATATATATAGTCCCCAAATCCATGCGAAGATTTCGGCCTTGGTCTACAGGCTGCCGAGCAGTTCTGTACAAGCGCACAAGGCAGCATGGGCATTCAATAGGCTACATGAATTAGAATCACATTTTTTGTGAGGATGATATAATGATAATCATAACACGTTTACAGGCAGGCATGTAGGCCTACGCTGATGGCGCTGTAGACGTGATAGAGCCTATCAGTGGCTCTATGGCTGTGGAGGGAAACAGTTCTTTTTACATACAATATTCTTTGCAAGGTTTTGCTGACAATATTGAGATGTAATTCAAATTGTAATTTTGAAACATTTCAAAAGTACCTGTAATTGAATTACACATTTTCCTCCAGTAACTGTAATATATTACTGTTACATTTAATTTGTAATTAAATTACGTAACTCAATTACATGTAATGTGTTACTCCCCAACACTGAATGTGTGGCTGAGCTCCGAGTGTTAAGACAGAACATTTAATTTCTTTGCCCTGGGCCTAGGCAGTAGGCTACCATCCCCATTTCAGTAGAGAGAAAGGTGAAGGAGAGGGAGGAAAATGAAATGGGTCATGTTAAGATAAGCTGTTTATTATTATGTGCTCTGTGGCTTCAAATATTATTTTCCTTCCACCGTTAAGAGACAACGTTGTGTTCTCTGTCTGAAGCTTCATTTTGGCTCGTACCTCCATTGGGAGTGGACGGATCATTGTCACATTCATATTTCCTGCTGGAAGTCTAATTTTGTTCACATCTGCAGTGTAAAAATAAATATTTTTGCAGTGTAAATATAAATATTATTAATATGGACAATCTGAATGTATAGAATATCCTTTACCAACCTACAACCAATAGCCTAGAGGTACTGGATCACTTTTCTCTGATGTGTAGTCACTCCACACAGGTTCATGTGTGCAGGTTATGATTGGGTTGTATGGGGAAGTCTCTTGCCACTCCATAAGGTGGGCACCACCAGTCACAAAGCTGTGGCAGGGAACCCTATCAAGATGTGCCCCATCTCTGTACATTCATATAAATACAAGTGCTTTCATTTGAAAGCATCTCAGCCATAACCACGTGTAAGCTTAATGAGAAAATGCCTTCGTGTTTTTTTGTGTAAAGTAATAGCCAGGTCATTCCACGTCAAATCAACCTGAGGCTCAAATTTTGCAGGCTGGTGCATAAATAGGAATAGAATGCAGTAAAACCAGCATTACCTCTTCTTTTTAAAACACCTTGTCTTATGCAAAGAAATAAAGACCTTTGTCTTTGACTTGTCTTACGCAATTCTTTCTTTTTCATTTTCCACCCTAAACATGGACCAAATGCATTGAGATCCATATGTTTTGTCCCCACCCCTGCAATTTCAGTGATTCAGTGATTTTAGTGGCACCTAGTGGTTACTCTATACAAAACATATCTCAATACATCTCAATGGTGCATTTTGCCCTTGTTCAGGGTGGGAAATGAAAAAGAAAGAAGTAATGCAGATTATAGAAAAAAATATAAAACAATCTTTGTATATTCCCACAAGGTGTTAGGGTGCTCTGAATATGAGATCCAATTTTATTTTTCAAACTTGTGAGGTCTGCTGTCCAGTCCCTGATGGAATTTATTTTCTCTTCATAGCTCTTTCTGAGAGTGTTTCTACTTAGGGTATCTCAATAAAAAAAGAGCTTATGTTGAGTAAAAATGGGGCCTAAACAGAGCCCAGCCAAGAACTCCAATAACATTTTGATCAACTTTGAGGGACTGCTATGACCATGCAGGATCATCCAGACTACTCGTGGTGATTTTACTGCATACTATTTATGCACCAGCCTGCAAAATTTGAGCCTCCTACAAATAGTTCTAGAGCAATGAGCTTGTGAACTTTGACAAAAAAAAGAGGCAGAACGAATTTCATTTTTTTTTTAGACGCTCTGGTTGATTTGACGTGGAATGACCCATTTCTAAAGTAACCTTCCCAACACTGCTCACATCTATGGTCTCTCATCTGTTTACAAAGAGGCCGTCTGTACTGATGGCTGTAACACAATTGTGGGGTGTTTGCATGAAAAGCATTAACGTTCATAAACAAGCTCTAATGTGATACTGGTTCTAAGTTGGTTCAGTTCTTGTGCAACAGCCTGTTTGCAGTTCTCACCTACGTAGCCTATGTTTCAGGAGGCAGAGTAGGCTAGAGTAGGCTACCAGCATGGTGTCTTTGACAACAGAATATCATATTCGAAATCAGATCCTTAATTTTAAAACATGAAAGATCCTTAAATTGCTACCTTGAAAACCACGGGCAGGTGCTAGGCCAACTACTTGGTAGGACGAGATTCCAGCCGGATCGTTTTTTGTGTTGCACCTGTGTGTCGACGAAATATGACGTGCTACATTTAGCAGTGCTTTTGCAGTCAGCATCATGAGTAGTTTGCACCAGCTGGCCACTGCTAAGCACACAGTCGTGTAGTTTAGAAGCAGATTAGCCGGCGGTGCTTCTTCGATTGCATCTCGTATTATAAATACGTGAGCTGAGGAGCGTAGTGCGGCTATAGTTGAGTGGTCTCTAACGTTACCTCTCTCTATATGGCTCTGGTCTATACGTGATAGCACTCTAGCAAGAAAGCTAGCGAGTTAGCTTGCCATGTAAACTAGATATTTATTGTTGGGTTGGGTTAAGGTACCTCGAAAGTCAACAACCTACAACGTGTGATGGAGCCTGCGGTGGAGAGGTAATCGAATAAACAAACTCGATTAGTGGGGAATCAACCTCTGCCTTTTAAAAGTTGCAAGCCTAGTACTTGACCAAAAACGACTAATCGCTACTATACATGAAACTGATTTGTATCGGGTGTACTAACTTTACAGTCAAGCTCATGCAATCGTGATTGCCATTGCTGTCCAGGACTGTGCTTTTACGCATGTATTGGCCTGTTGTTGCATACTTTACCTCACTCATGTTGTGGTATTGTTATGTAGATGACGTGACCAAAGATAGCCTTGAGCTGAGCTGTAACAGACCAGAGGGTGGAAGGTAAACAGAAAACGTTGCCTCCCGTTTAGCTGTAGTGATGGATACCTGGACGCCTAATCCCCGAGCCAAACCTTTCATCCCGCGGCACCAACGCAGCCTCTACCTCTCATGGAAATATAAACTCTCCAACAAGAGAGCTATACGACGATTCTGTCAAGTATGCCTGTTATTTTCTATTTTTTAACAGTTTTCACGCAAATGTCGTGTGTTCACGGTTTATCCCCAGCTTTTGATAGACACTGACTGTGGATTAATGTATTTGATGTCCCCTTCATTTGACATCTAACTATCATGTTGTTCTCTTTGTGCATTCTGCTGTGCTCCGTCTATACAGGCTGGTGCAGTGCTATTTTTATTGGTGACGGTCATCGTTAATATAAAACTCATACTGGACACTAGAAGAGTAGCCAATGAGGAAGAGTCTATACAAGAGTACGGTGAGTTGTGTTCAGATGTTACAGATACCTTTCTCTACACTACTCGTTAAGAGGTTTTATTCAAGAATGTACATTAGCTGTTCAAGGAAAAGGTTGTCATCTAATGCTTCATTGAACAACATTTAGTTTTGATTACAGCTCCCATTTGCCATAACATTGCTTTGACAACCTTATGCAACATCACAGCATTTATTTCCATCCAGAGCTGTATTCATGTTTCACAGAGATCTTGTACTGTATGACAGGAAAATCAAACCACTAAAGGCTTCTCCAGAGCACTCTATGGTGACCAGTTTATGGCTGTTTCTCGAAGTCGAAAATCCTCAAGGATTTGGGCTTGGTAGAACTGAACCCTGCCGAGTCAAATCCTTCAAAGACGAGGCAAGGCTTCTTCTTAGCCTTTGGAAAACGGAGCAGCATGGCTTGCCAGTGTATCCCTACACAGCTGACTTATTTGAAAAAAGTTAGGCTATAACAAATAATAATAAATGTTAATAAACATATAATATCATAATAAAACAAAATGGGGAAATAAGCACAACATAAAATTCACAAAACAATGTACAAAATACACACACGCAAAATGAAATGAAAATGGGCTAAATTGTGGACATTGGTGACTCTCCTGGTAATTGAACAGCTTAAGTTACAATATTGTGTTCTTGAACAGTCCTTGACACGGGTCAGGTGTTGCTCTAAGGGCAGAGTAAATATTGAAGCCGTTCAGCAGCTCGGCCAGTTCCCAAAAGAGACTGATCCTCCATCGCTAGTGTAAAAAAAACCTTCACAACCTTCACCGCTCAGCAACATGTCAACGCAGAGGGTTGAGTCATTATGCAAGATCTTTGGAAAGAAAATATGCAACTGTGGAAAAACAAAACAAATATTGTGAGGTTACAAAAGTTTCTTGAAACAATATTGTGAATACATGAATGTGTGCCATAACATAACATAAGACAGTTCAGTGAAGGTTTGGAAGGCAGTTCAAAGACAGTTTTATTTGATAAATGTTTTAGTATCTGAATTTGAACTTCTACATATTGCTCACTAGATGATGTGCTGCCTAATATGGAGACCCCAAGAAGACCGTCCAGTGGCCGCAAGGTTCTTGATATTGAGGTGTACTCCAGCCGCTCAAAGGTCTATGTGGCTGTGGATGGAACCACTGTGAGTGAGCCTACATCGTTTTTTTTAATCGACTCTCTCCAAATTCTCAGCCATACTGTATAGTGTATGTTTTTTTTTCTTCATCAGTTCACTCTTAATTGTACTGTAAATCGAAGCATCTCTTTACCTTCCTTGAGAAAAAAAAAAACAGCTCAGGATTCAAGAAGTTCTCTCACCTTCTTTGACGTTTGGATTATTGATAGAAATTGCCATGTGAAGTGTCTCAGCATGTGCTATTGCATAGTCAACTGTACAGTTCAGAGCTCCATCCTGTCTCTGCTCGTGGTTCAGGTTCTTGAAGATGAGATGCGAGAGCAGGGCAGAGGCATCCATGTGATCGTCCTTAACCAAGCCACGGTAAGGATTCCTCAAAGGTCTCACTTAGGCCGCGTTCAGACTGCAGACGAATCTGATTCAAATCTGATTCCGTCTCATATCCGATTTTTAGGACTGACTGTTCACACTGCCTTTAGCAAGTGTCCAAATCGGATATGGCTCTGTTCAGACTGGGTCATATTAGTAACAGATCTGACAGGTTGCTGTAGCAACGAAAGCAAACATTTCTGCCATCAGGAGGAAATACTTGCTAATTTGGTGTGATTAAACATAGAACAATACAACTAGGTGAGTGTTCATTGAATGCATGTATACGTGTGCACATTTGCGCGACAGAAACCGAAACTAATCAGTGGCAAGCTCCACTTCAAACTGTTGGAAGGCTATTTAATTATTTAACGGCATTTAATAGAACAATGTGGATTCTTGCAACTTCCATAGAAACACAGCAGAGACTGTATAATGCTCTATTTAGCATTGAGTATTGTTAAGTCACGTTTAATATAACATGGTCAAAAGACGTAACATTGCTCCACAACTCGAAATAGGTGGGCGGTCACGCACGTAAAGTCACGTCACGGACAGTCAAATCCGATCTGAGTGTTGGGAGCTGTTCAGACTGAGACGCATCTGTCCATATCCGATACGAATGCGATATGAAACTACCTCCTGGATGTGGTTTGCAACCGTTTTGCAAAAATCGGATTTCATGTGACCTGTCACTGTTCAGACTTCAAAAGTCACATCCGATACAAATCTGAATGGGCTAAAAATCGGATTTTGGCTGGCAGTCTGAACGCAGCCTTTGACACAACAGCTGTTGACAGTCTCAAGCATTGTGGCATATCCCTTTCTAAGATTTGACCTGAAATAATGATGGTTGTTTTGAAACATTGTTCACCAAAAACAATATTGACTTCAACTACATACTGTGCAGTCTGAAACCTTATTAATCCGTGTTAAAGTTACCTCTTTAGACTAATCTTTATCTCTTAGCTTAATCTGCTGAACAGAACTCCATTGTCTTTGTCAGAGGAATGTCCTAAAGAATGGCTGGATTCAACTGCTGTTACTGTTCTATACTCTATTCATTTTTAGAAAATTAGTTTGGAATCCGATGTTCTGTTTGTAGTGCTGTATGTCCAGTATATGTTTCAGATTTGAGAATGTATACAATTGCTGCTACCTTTGTTAGTGAAAAAGACTGAAGGAAGGGAATCACTGCATTAGTGTGTAAGAGTGCTTAATTTGTGTGGTGTATTTTAGCAAACAAATCAAGTTGGTTTGATACTGTAACTTTGTTTCCTTGCAGGGCCACGTCATGGCCAAGCGGGTGTTTGACACGTACTCTCCTCATGAGGATGAAGCCATGGTCCTCTTCCTTAACATGGTGACGCGTGGCAGAGTGCTCATTTTCACCATTAAGGTTTGAGATCAGACTTTTTGCTTTAGCCTCACGCTGTAATTCTCGTGTGCTGTCCTTACTTAAACTAGAACGGTACTCTGTGAAGTACACACCCCGGGAAGACAAATTCTGTATCTTGAAATGCATCCTGTCCGTTGGATCTGCTTCAAAAAAATGTTACAGGTTCTTCCTTGGCCTATCACTCACCTCAAGTTTCATTAAAGTATCAGCTTGGTAGTTTTTCTGTAATCCTGTTCACTGGCCTAGAGACATCTGAACACTATATGTGGATACGTTGGGCCAGGTGCACAACATTGGTATTCTGGCTCTCGCCATACTAAGGTCAATCTTTTACGATTGAACATCAGTCTGGGGAATTTGTACTTCATTTCTACTGCACAAGAGGTGTGATCAACGGCATAGTTCAAATGACTCTGTATGCTTTTGGATAGTCCTTCAACCAATCAGACCAACGATCCAGGTGCACCTTTTGGATAAGCTAATTTGTGATTGGACCCAGAAGATGTAGAAAAGGAAGCAGGAGAGATAGATGTGCAGGTTTCCAGCCTGAGGTGCTGGGCGAAATCCAAATCGCCGGCAGATCATGCCGGGTTTACCCAGCCTGCAACATTGGTATTCTGGTTGAGCAAACACAGAGTAGTTTTGGGTGAAGTATTGTTTTGTGGTATTTTTACAAAGTGTCTGTAATTCTTTGTAATGTAATGTGTAGGATGAAGGAACGTTCCACCTGAAGGAGTCGGCGAAAAACCTGCTGAAAAGCCTGGGCAGCCAGGTGGGCATTGGCCTCAGCTGGAGGGACATGTGGACCCTGGTGGTCAAGAAAGGAGGTAAAGGAACACACACTCGTTTACGGACACAGACAAGCGCGCACTCACAAACATGTACAATAATTTCCTGCATATAAGCCGCATTGTGTATAAGCCGCAGGACAGTGTTTTATGCAAGTTAAAAGAAACAAAACCATATTAACTGCCTCCCTGTATTAACCTCATAGCGGAAGAAATTTAGCAAAATCAGTGTATAAGCCACGGCTAATAGTCGGTACTGTCAAAATGTGTTCAGTGAGTTACTGGTGCAAAATAACAATGAAGATGCATTTTAGAACCTAAGGTTAAAATGTGAATTGAGTTAAGGTGACGTTTTCACAATTAAAAGAACTGGACAAACAAGTGACAAGTGCTGACAAGTACAGTAGCTGAAGGGACTTGGTGCAGTTGGTGTGTTTTTAAGCCTTTCCAAAATTGAAGTGTCTTTGCTGACCTGTGTGCCCTCAGGTCAGGTGTATGGAGAGAAGCACTCCAAATCCCCAGCCCTCTCCACCTGGGGCGACCCAGTGCTGCTGAAGACTGAGGTGCAACTGACTGCATCAGAAGGTACAGTAAGCTGCTCTCTTGCCACACCACCTGGAATAGAATAGAATAGAATAGAAACCTTAACTGCCACACAACAATGTTAGTGGTATTTTTGTAGCTCAGTTCAGGAGGGGCGGGATTAGTAGAAGGAGGGGATACAATAAATCAATCAATAAATGAATAATAAGTAGAGTGACAAATCTTCAGGAGTATAATTACTGAAGGGTAGAAGCTGTTGTCGACGCGCGTGGTTCCAGTCTACAGAGATCTGTAGCGTCTTCCAGAGGGCAGAAGTTGGAAGAGATCATGGCTCCGGTGGGAGGCGTCCCTGACGATCTTGGTTGCTCGGTTCAAGCTGTGTCAGACTACATCCCACATACAGTATGTCAGGGATAGATCTGGCCTTGTAGACCTAGTAGGACTCTAGTACCTGGTGTGGACTACTGTGTCCTCTGCCTTTTCATTAGATCACAACATTGTTAAAAAGTATTGCAGTTTATGTCTCACAGTGGTCAGTTCTGAAAATGTTGTTGTATTGTTTGCCTGTTTTTTGTATTTTCATTGTATTTTCTTGTGTCTTCTTTGATTGTGCTGTTTTTCCTTACTATGTAAAGTGATCTTGAGTTTGAGAAAGGCACTACAGGTATATAAAAGAAACGCACCATTTTATTCTAAAATGTTGAAACTCTCCTTGCTCTGTCCCTGTTAGAGGCTGAGTGCCACTGGGCAGACACGGAGCTGAACCGCAGGCGCAAGCTCTTCTGCAGTAAGGTGGAGGGCTACGGGAGCATCTGCAGCTGCAAGGACCCGGCGCCCATCGAGTTCAACCCTGATCCAGTAAGACAGCAGCGTGCAGTCACAGCATGTCATGTGTGCTATGTACTGCAGTGAACTTACAGCAGACCAGAACACATCAATGCTGATTGTTTAATTGGGTGATTGCAGGATAACATTCATGTTTTTTTTTTTTTTTTTTTTTGCCTTCTCAGTTGCCTGTCAGTAATGTCCACCATGTCCCGGTGGCAGTGATAGCAGGGAACAGGCCAAACTATCTTTACAGGTTGGTTGTTATTTTAAATGGCAATCCTCTCTTACTTTAGCCTCCTATGGTCATTGGATTATTTGGTCAAAGATTATTTTCTGTTTTGTTTCTGTTCTGAGATAAAAAAAAAATAAAATAAAAAAAAAGGCATGCATATCTGCTGTCAACTTTTCCCACCAATTCCCATTTTGCAGGATGCTGCGTTCACTGTTGTCTTCCCATGGAGTCAACCCTCAGATGATCACGGTCTTCATAGATGGCTACTATGAGGTATGGGTGTGTGCTCCTCACTCAGCATTGACTACTGAGCAAATCTACCGTATCACCCAGCGATACAGCTCCCTCTGTGGCCAGTGTGTTTTTATGAAGATGCTTTCACAAATGCTGGCAACTTGACTCCAGAATTAACATAGTCGAAAGATGTCCAGTCCTTATGGCTGTTATACCACGGTGATGAGACTCTAAAGTTTGAAAAGATGATATAACCTTCTTTTACGTGTGTTTCTATAGGAGCCTATGGATGTGGTGGAGCTCTTTGGCCTGAAAGGGGTCCAGCACACGCCTATTAGCATCAAGAATGCACGGGTGTCACAGGTAAGGTCAACGCAACCAATGGAAAGAAATAGCTGCTGCTTCTCGACTTCACTGCGAGATATTCCTATGTAGTAATTGCTCACTTTTTTTTCTTCTTTTTTTGCATTATAAGCTGATATAATATATGAATCAATCCTGTTTGTAGTTATTTTCTCTAGACATTCATATGTACTCCTGTGTGTTGAGGGTTGAATCTCATGCACTTTTTTTTTCTCTGTCGTGCAGCACTACAAGGCCAGCCTGACTGCTACTTTCAACCTGCACCCTGTGAGTGTCTTTGCTCCACATCTGTTCTTCATAATATAATTCCTAATGCCGTTTCAGTCCCCTCTAACCAGTCAACTCTCTTCAGTCAAGGGAAATTGAAGTTATTCAACCACTTATAAATGCAGAACATTGTTTATTTTGAGTGTTTTTTTTTTCTGTCAGGCCTCTTACTGCATCATATTTCTAGTGATGAGATCAGGGAGGATTTTGGAAGAGCTTCGTCAATGACAAATATTTTCAATGTTAAAAATGTAGAGTAATCTAAAAGTCACTGTAGAAATGTTTTTCTATCTGCTTGTAGAAAGCCCGTAAAGCTCATTTTAATGTTAATTTTTGATTTTAGGATGCTGAATTTGCCATTGTGCTGGAAGAGGACCTGGACATTTCGATAGATTTTTTCAGGTAAGGAGCTGTCCATCCTGGTCTTTTTTGTAGTAGAGAAAATCAGTCACTAGGGGGCAGTAAGACCTTTTGATACAATGTAAATGGAAACATTCCAGCTCATTGAATGTACATGTGCAGGACTGGTGGTTTGCTCACTGCTTATGGTGTTTAACCTTTCACCAGAGGTCAGTCCCTGGAGAGCATACTGCAACGCCTTGACATCTCTCTGGAGGTTTAAGCGTTTCCCTGCCTTTTCCTACAATTCTAAAAATAGATTTCCCCTGGTTACATATGTGTGAAATAAAAGTTAGTATGCTAAAGTAGACACACGCACTGCCAGTCTATAAAAAAAATCTTTCTCTCTGGGAACTGAATAAATGTTTCTGGTTTTGCTCAAGCCTTAGCCTATTTTGTCAGACTTTGTGCTGAAGGTCCTGAATTTTTAATGACTGTAACTTGCTCTAGCTATATTTATGATGTCCTCCTTGTCAAGAAGTCTTAGCAGCCACTTTGTGTGCACTGTGCAGCAGTAGTCATTACCCTCACCCAAAATGACACTGTAATGATAGCATTTTAAGCCCACCTCAACAAAGCCTCTTTGGGAAATCATATTCAGTAGATGAGAGAGTATCATATTGGTATTTAGAGAAAACCACAGAAATTACATCAATAACACCATTCAGATGTGAGCAGTAATCTCAGTTGATATTATTAATCTATTACAAATTAAAAATAAGAAATTCATAGTTATTAGTTATTCTAATTTGTAATAGTAGATATAAGACAGCAGTTGCATCATGGATTCATGAAAAAGATGGAAAATTGTAATTTCTCAAACCATGGATAAAAATCGAATAGACCGGCAGATTTGATATACTTTATTTGCTAAATGTCTGGAATCTTTACATTTCTTCAAATGAGTGTCAGGAACAAAGAAGAGATAAACAGCCCATATGCAACCTCCCTCAGACATTAGGTGCGCAGTATTGTTCCTGTATGTGTAATCTAATTTTTCTCCCTCTCCCCTTCTCTTTCTCCAGCTTCCTCAGCCAGACCATTCATCTGCTGAGAGAGGATGACAGTCTCTATTGCGTCTCCGCTTGGAACGACCAGGTCAGTCTTGGCAAAGCACTGCTTCCGTTGTTTACATACTACATACATGGCAACTGGTTTTCTGCTTTTCCAGTATTACACCATTGGTGGGTGTCATCACAGTACAGTCATACCATACAGATCAACGCATCTGTAAGTGGGTAAGATGTAGGGTGGTCCTTATATGGGGTAAAAAAAAAAAATGGGGAAATGTTCAACTCTCACCCCCTAAATGTGTTCGTATATCAATAAAAACACACGGTGCAAAATTTTAAATCATTCCTACAATATCTAGAGGTTGCTCAAGGCCTTTGAATATTTCAATCAGAAAACTTGGTTATATCCATCATAGCAGCCAGCTCAGGGCTAACAATGCTCTTTCAGGCTGTTTTTGTAGTTTTGAAAGTAGAAGGTCCATCCTGCAGATTGTTCACAGCATATTTCACAGAATAACATTCATCATCACTCATCAGTACTATCTTCAGAAGCAGTCAATGCTAGTATTTAATTCATCAATTGCTCCTCTTGTTGTGCTTGTTGTAGCCTGTTGTGTTTTACATTTTTCTTTTGCATTAAGTGCAAACTATGCAAGTATCAACTATGCCCATACACCCACAATGTCCTTTTTCTCTCTGGTCTCTGGTTTCTTCTGGATTCTTCTTTCTCCCTAAGTCTGCGGAGCAGTGAGGGACTAGGTGGCACTTCAGCCGTGGATGGGAGAGCTGTGCTCAACCACTGCCCCCGCCCAGTTTTTTGCTACTGTCGGGGATCGAACCGGCAACTCTCCGGTTACAAGCCCGAAACCCTAACCATTAGGCCGCCGTTGCCCCTAATGTTGCATGTTAAGAATGAATGAATCTCAATGTGCAATATCAAACAGGTCTCCTAACTCGTCTATGAGGGCCTTTACATTGGACTGCTGAGTCTTGTTTTTTTGCTACTTTTCCTGTTTTTCTCTTGCCACTTCAGTTTCTGCGATTTGTCATATTTGTCAAGTGTTTCCAGTTGCTTTATGGCATATCCCATAATACGCAAATGTGTTAAACTTTAAAGGTCTTGAGCAACCTCTAAATATTGATTAATTTTGATAAAATTTTGCCCATTTGTTTTTTTTATATATTCAAACATATTGGTGGGGTGAGAGCATGACATTTTAAAAGTTGAAAAATAAGGACCACCCTAGTAAGATGGCAATAGGAGTCCACATGCTCCCTTCTGTGTACTCTGGCTGAGGAAAAGAAAAATGGTAACCACAACTCTATCTCTCTGTTAGTCTTTTTATTTGGTAAAACAGCTGCAGCCTCTAGCCTCGGCCTATTCCTTTGAAGTATTTCAAGAGTTGGTATTGATTTAACACTCCACAAGTTAACTTACTATGAAACGATAATGAACCTGTAGCTCCAAGTACATTTGTTTTTTCCCCTCCTAAATGTACAGTGACAAATCTGTTGATCAAAATACTTTCTACATTGTTTGTCAGTTTATTCTCAAAATCAGTGTTCTATACATAGTTCAATTTATTTGCTTTAATTTCTAATCGTTTCGACGCTCTTTACTTGTGACTGTGGGCAGCAAGGCCCGAGTCCATGAGTGAAACCGGCTGCTTTAGTGCGTGTGCTTATAAGCTTGCTCTTTCCACCTGAGCTTCCTCACCTGTGGCAGAATTGCGTCAGGCTAAGCTCTGTGTCCATATAGGGCGTGTGAGGAGTCAGAGGAGAGGTTTGGTGTCAGCCTGCAAGGCCCGTGAGGACCCAACAGAAAGGGTCTGTCACGGCTCCTGTCGGGATGGACTTACTGGCCACCAGTGTCTCGTCCGTGTCCGTGAGGGGATCGGGTGTGGCAGGAAAGGATCCCTGTCCACTTAAGGATATGATCACACTGTCATAGCATTCTGGAACATGTTTTGAGCACACAGCAAAAGATGAGATATGTAATAGTTAGATTATAGATTAAAGATTATACCTTATATATATATTTGTGTGTGTGTGTGTATATATCAATAAGGTAGTTAAGGCAAGATAAGTATTTGAACAAAGATGAATCCGTATTAAGAAACTATATGTGACCTTTGCCTTCTCCTTATGCACATGTATGAGGGTCTGTTGTCACTGGAGAGTGTTGCTCTTAGGGCAGCAGGACTGTGTGTCCATTGGAGGGGTGGGATTGTGTGACGGTAACGTATATCTGTGGCCGCCCGCAGGGCTACGAGCACACGTCAGAAGACCCGGCGCTGCTGTACCGGGTGGAGAGCATGCCTGGCCTGGGCTGGGTGCTGAAGAAGAGCCTCTACAAGGATGAGCTGGAGCCCAAGTGGCCAACACCAGAGAAGGTACCGGAGCAAGCCGCAGCCGTCCCTCAGAGAAATGATACTACAAGCCTCTCTTTCCTCTGGCCATCGCAGTTTGTTACGCAAGCACAGGAAAATCTAGCCAAATGTCATACATTGCACATTAAACATGTAAATTGCTCACACATTCATTGCATTTAGCTCTGTCATTTTGCTTGATATTGTTTTCATTATATATCACATCAGAGTTTAAACTTTGAGTTATTGGAGTGCTGTTAATTTGTCAAAATGAAAATTGTTAATTAAAGTATGACAAATATGCCAGGGTTTGATAAATTAGAACAATTTGTCTTGGTGAGAAGCAGCTTCAGCACCACACCCTGTTTGAGCTGTATCTGGTGGTAATGTGTAATAGTATTTGGTTTGCTTACTTGGAGAGTAATTACAGTTTTGCTTACGTTTCCTTGTCAATGAGAGATACTTGCGTTTGTATGTGCACTCTTAAAACAAATGTGTTGTCCCTCTCTGGACACAAAGATGTGTTAAAAATAATGCAAGTTGTGTTGCCTTTAACACAAGTTCTGTCGTATAGCAAAAGCAATGTGTTGGAAACCGCACAAACTGTGTTTTCCCTATCTGTGCACAGCAATGTAGCGGTGTGAATAAGCGGTGTGTTAAAAACAATGCGAGTTGGTTTCAACTCGTATTAGGAGTGTGTCTGTCTGCACATCCATGCTTATATTTCTGTATGTATATGCATATGTATGTGTTATTTGTATGCCATGTGTATATATGTGTGTGTGTGTGTGTGTGTATGTGTGTGTGTTTCTGTATTGTTAATGTCGTATGGGGTGTGTGATTCTGCATTGCTAACGTGTGTGTGTGTGTGTGTGTGTGTGTGTGTGTGTGTGTGGTGCAGCTGTGGGACTGGGACATGTGGATGCGTATGCCGGAGCAGAGGAAGGGGAGAGAGTGTGTGATTCCAGATGTGTCGCGCTCTTACCACTTCGGCATCATTGGCCTCAACATGAATGGATACTTCCATGTCAGTACAGCTCCCTCCCCATCATTCACATTTCATGTATTATGTAGAGTGTATTGAGACAGCCCAAACTCCAGAGCTGTGCTTCTAGTTTTCATGCTGGTTTAACTTCTTTGTAAATCCAGCTTGAAGGACATTGATTAATATCTACCATATGTACTGTATGGATTAGGCACTAAAAATGGTAAATATATATTTTCAAATAACCATCATAACAAACAACGAACGAACAAAATGTTTGTTCTTCAAATGACTAACTCTGCTCTTTTCATCGTTTGTGTAGGAAGTGTATTTTAAGAAGCACAAGTTCAACACCGTGCCAAATGTTCAGCTGAAGAATGTGGATGGGTTTGTATGAATTCCATCTGTTCTACTAGTCCACACAAATATAGTTAACTTTTGCTCATTTGAAGTTCAACACTAAAGCCAGACATACAGCAGAACTGCAAACAGTCATGATGCAATCCTTTTATGCAAGTCTGATCCTGTGTTCTCGTGCACTCATGAAAGTCATTTCCACTCGATAATATCATTCGCTATAAAAGTGTGTGTTTTAATGTCCCCCCCTCCCCCCCCAGCCTGAAGAAGGACGCCTATGAGCTGGAGATTCAAAACCTGTTAAGGTAAGCAGTTTGAAAGTTCAAGAGCACTCTGTACGGGAAATATGCCTGTGAGCCCAGTGAAAGGATATATGCAAAACAAAGAGTGTGATAAAAAACAAGAACAGGTGGACGTGAAGAGTAATAAAAGGATGGCGCTGTGAATGTGGAAGTGGACAGGAGAGTTGCTAAGGGTAGCAGGGAGCGAGCACAGGCCCAGTAAGTTCCACTGTGTGCTTTATAGGCATGTAAAACTCTGCAGTGGGTAAACTGGGAGCTTTAGTGAGGCCAACTAAGTGCTGAGCTCAGTGGACACCCAATGAAGCTGTGTTCGGTAGAGCAGTAGAGTTCAGTTTCGAAGACACAGCAGAGTATACAGTACAATGCATAAGGTGTGTGTGTGTGTGTGTGTGTGTGTGTGTGTGTGTGTGTGTGTGTGTGTGTGTGTGTGTGTGTGTGTGTGTGTGTGTGTGTGTGTGTGTGTGTGTGTGTGTGTGTGTGTGTGTGTGTCTGTGTCTGTGTGTGTGTCTGTGTGTCTGTGTGTCTGTGTGTCTGTGTGTCTGTGTGTCTGTGTGTCTGTGTGTCTGTCTGTGTCTGTGTCTGTGTCTGTGTCTGTGTGTGTGTCTGTGTCTGTGTGTGTGTCTGTGTGTGTGTGACCTCTAGGGACGCTGAGATCCTGGACCACACTAAGAACCCATGCGAGGACTCCTTCATCCCTGATACTGAGGGGAAGACGTACGTCATGTTCATCAAGATGGAACAGGAGACCGACACCAACACTTGGACTGAGTTGGCAAAGGTGGGACATTAGTGTGTGTCCGTAGTGAACAGCAAAGAGATGGGGCATGAGCATGAGAACGTATGTACTGTATGTATGTGGTGCATGTATGGAGAGCCAATCCACCTTATTCCTTAACCCGGAAATATGTATCGTTGCGATGGTTACGATACTGTTTTCAACTTCCGTTCATTCTGTTAACATGTGCGTTCTCCGTAGCTAACTAGGTTATGCCTCAACTTAGATTTCTTTCGAAATGTTGACAATTCTGCGCTCAGCATGTATATACTACATCATATATAACCGATATAAAATAGAAGAGTTTACTTTTATATGCTTTATGATATGTTAAGCACCGTCAACCGTCACGTTAAAATAGATACAATGCAGCTTCGCCAGAAATAGAAAACCGTTTTCGGTGTCATGACGACCCCCATTGTTGGCTGCGGAATATCGTGGATAGCCTGGCTATCTTTTAAGGTTGAACGTTAGTACCATAATTTCCCGACTATTAGCCGCGGCTTATACATTGATTTTGCAAAATTTCTTCAGCTATGAGGTTAATACAGGGGGGCAGTTAATATGGTGTTAATATGGTTTTGTTTCTTTTAACTTGCATAAAACACTGTCCTGCGGCTTATACACAATGCGGCTTATATGTGGGAAATTACTGTGTGGGGAGTCTGCGCTCTATTTCTACTGCACAAGTGGCTTGATCAATGGGCATCGTTCAAATGACTGGGTACGCTTGGACAGTCCGTCAACCCATCAGACCAGTGATCCGGTGCGTCTTTTGGATAAGCTAGTTTGTGATTGGACCCAAAGGTTGTGGACAGGAAACAAGGGAGATGGATGTGCAGATGTGTTTCCAGCCTGAGTTGCCGGGCGAAATACAAATTCGCTGGCAGGTCAGGCAGGGTTCGACACATGTGGCTGAAGTAACGGAAGTTTAGACCGAATCAGTTATTGTTATTGACAACCAGATATTTGCCTTTCAAAAGCCGTAGGACAGGACCATAACTTAAAAGATTCACAGAAATATTGGAACGTCATTAAATACACCCCATTAACACCCTTTGCGCTTAGCATAGTTTTATTATGGGTAGTGCAGATGCTACCATTAATGATCCCTTGCTGGACTGTAAAACTTTAGTCTGTGTGTGTGTGTGTGTGTGTGTGTGTGTGTGTGTGTGTGTGTGTGTGTGTGTGTGTGTGTGTGTGTGTGTGTGTGTGTGTGTGTGTGTGTGTGTGTGTGTGTGTGTGTGTGTGTGTGTGTGTGTGTGTGTGTGTGTGTGTGTGTGTGTGTGTGTGTGTGTGTGTGTGTGTGTGTGTGTGTGTGTGTCCTCCTGTAGTGTCTACACGTGTGGGACCTGGACATGCGGGGCAATCACAGAGGCCTGTGGCGCCACTTCAGGAAGAGGAACCAGGTGCTGGTGGTGGCCGCTCCCTTCTCCCCGTACTCGTGAGTACTCACTCCCCAACTCGGTTATTAAGTGTTGATATGATAATGGGATAATAAATCTCTTTCCGGGTCCAACGGCTTTCAGACTCACATGTTTTTCTCCATAGACAGTAAAATAATCTCTTTATTTTCTGCTATTCTGAGAAGCCTTTAAGAAAAATGTCATCTTACTACTGACTTGTTGCCTCAGCCTAATCAAATCCTACTTTTGGCGGAAACCTGGATGTTACCCTTGAATATATCAGCTGGCTGCACAGCTACAGTAATTACTTCGTTAAAAGTTTAGCCATTTTGATTTGCAATCGCTAAAACGGAGGTGACGATGACAAAGTTTACAAGTTGCAAAAACCGTCAGCTCACCACCCCATGGGCATTAGCCGTGCACCCTGCCCTGTGTGCCATTATGGTCCAGTTGGGTTGGTGCACCTCCATGGTCCAGTTCAGTGGGTCCCAACCTGGGGTTCCGGGGACCCCAATAGGGGCCCCTAGAGATCGCAGGGAGTCCGCACAGTGTTGCCTGGGCTGAGGTTGTGAGATTACCAACATTATATTTGCACACATTAAATGTTTAAAATCCAAATAACACACTCAGTTGGATGATCAAAACTCTGTATAATCCAAATTAAAACATTTTTGTTCCACATATTCTTGTAGCTATTTATTACCTCTGACCTCTGAACTTGCATAAGCAACCTTCAGGTCGGGTTAGGCTACACATTGGTAATTCATCCCCGGACCCCAATTGTTGAATAAAACAATGTCTTTATGTGTGTATGTCTATGTGGATGGGAGTTTGGGTAGGGGACCCTGGCTTGTCTTAGACACAGGCCAGAGGGCCTTCAAGGAAAAAAAGGTTGGGAAACACTAGTCCAGTTGGGTTGGTGTGTTTCTGACCCTAAAAATGACCTTACTGCACTGTAACTGACCCTAGGCAGATGGGTTGGACCCTTGAGTTGTGGATCTGCCCGAGGTTTCTTCCTATATGTATCCCCAATTCAAGGGAGTTTTTCCTCGCCCCTGTCACTCATGGGTTCACTCTGAATGTTTAACACTCTGGAAAGCGCCATGAGACACTTATATGTGTAATGTGTTGGTGCTCTATAAGTGAAATCAAATTGAAATTGAAATAAAAAATTGAAATTGAAATGTGTGCCTCCATCTGCCCTGTGTGCCATGCTCCAATTGGGCTGGTGTGCCTCCGTGTTCCTGATCCCTCTGCTCCTTCGCTCCAGGTCCAAGAAGCCCCCCCAGCTCACTCCCATCCACCTAGAGCCTCCACCCAAAGAGGAGGGGGCCCCCGTGGAGCAGGTGTAGCCGCCCGCCCTGCTGCCTTATCACTCTCCGTCCGGCCTTACAGCACCACCACCACCACCACCCCCCACGGTCCCCACTCACCGCCGGTAGGCCTCCCCTGAGGAGCCCAGGCAGCTGTTGGGGAGGGGTGGCCAGGGAATGGGAGGTCGGTCTCCACCATGCCTGCTTGTGGGGACACTGGACTGAAAGAGCCCCTGACATATAATGGCCCCAAGGAGAAGGCCAGTGTTTGTGTGTGTGTGTGTGTGTGTGTGTGTGTGTGTGTGTGTTGAGGTGCATGTTGTATGCCCCAGCAGTTGAATCAATGAATGGAGTGTGTGTGCTGATATCTGTCAAACATAGGCATCTAAGGGACTGACTGAAAACACTACTGAGAGCTTTTCATCCTGTAAATGCATTTTAACTTAAGTCTATTTATTTTGCCAATACTGGACTAAGCAGTGGTTTATTTTATTTAATCCACTTTTATACAAAAAAGAGAAGAAAAGCCTAACATTGCTTAAAGTTGTATGTACATACATATATTTTTGGAGATAAAAAATTGAGTGCATTATTTTACAACATTAACTGAAAACCGTGTGTAAGGTACCTGAAATGTATTGCAATCCTCAGATGAAAATCATTAAGATGATGGTTGCGTCACGCTTCAAAATACTAATTAAAATCAAATGAAGGGATTAGGAAGCAATGCTAAATGCAAGAGTTACTCATTTCGATGTCATATCAGTATTCCTGCTGCAGACTATTAAGCAATAGTGCACTGTATCTCAAATCTCTAAGCCCTTTTAAATAAGTTCTTTAGTTCTGTCAAATGTTTCACTTGAGGGCAGCCAAACAAACTAACACTTGAAAATCACGTTTTATTATTGTTTGTTTGTTTGTTTGTTTGTTTTTCTTGCATAAAACTCTATAGTTTGGCCCGGGAAACTATTTTGCTGTATGATTTTGATTTCTAGAATGTTCAGGCAGGATGCTGGTATGTTCATCAGACTCCCCGCTGTTCCCGTTGTGTCTTTTTCATCATTTCACTCCTAGTTTTATTACCTGTGGCGCCAGATGGCGGGATGTGTTTGAAGTCTTGTGCTCTGGAGTGCTTCGTTTTGCATTTGCTGTGTTGTGGGTTTTATAAAGCGCGCAGCAGAGAATGGTCCTAAATGATGAACAATCTTTCTAGTGTTAACAGTAGTGTTTCTAAGGCGCTGCTGATCACGGTCACAAGGTACCTCGACCTTCTGCAGTATGGATAATGTTCAGTGTTAGCAGTGTGTGAAAGATCATTTGAATGACTATTGCTGAGATTGTTCTATACCGGTAGTCTCCTGTAGGTGGACACTTATTATTATAGATTTTCTTTAACACGTTGCAGTAAAATGTGCTTTTCTTTGCAATGGCAAGAACAGCATTTGACATCAATATTGATGTATGCCACTTATACGACTTGTGGTATCACATGTGGGTGAAATCACTAAAAGAAATAGTGTGGGCCCAACTCCTGCTGGTCTCGATCGCCCAGCTGTGTCCAAACATTTCAGCGGCTGACTTGTTTTTAGGAATGTACAGAATGGCTGGGGATGTGATGCCTGGAGGGACACCCTTGTCTTTTTACAGATACTAGGCTCTTCTTTGTAATACCTTTTTTTTTGTTGTTGATCTCCTTTTGAAAGTCTTCACTGAATAAATGATATTGTTTATAATAGACCTCGCCTTTGGGTTTTTTTCCCTCTCCTCCGTCACGGTTGGCCTCGTGTCTACTGTAATTTCCCGACTATTAGCCGCGGCTTATACATTGATTTTGCAAAATGTCTTCAGCTATGAGGTTAATACAGGGGGCAGGCAGTTAATATGGTTTTGTTTCTTTTAACTTGCATAAAACACTGTCCTGCGGCTTATACACAATGCAGCTTATGTGTACTCTGTCCTTCCCCTCTGCTCGCCTCGCGTGGTGGTTATATGAGGGACACATGAGGTGGCTCTGCCCTGAAGATCTGTTCTCCTGACAGCAGACACAGTGGCGCTTCCCTCCCAAAAGGGCACAATGCTGAAAGCCACGAGGAGGATTACAGTCAGAGGATCTGTCCAGGAACTTCACACCTGTCTCCCACTGATTTTACATTGTAGACTGGACGAGGAAATAGATTTGAACAAGTACGAAGAGGAAGAAGTGACAAAGCACACCCTGAGCAAGCTGGCTGTCTTCATGCCCCTACCTTAAACCAGAAAAGCACTCCGAGAGTGCAAACCTCCGCCAAGCGAAAAACAACTGCCTCCTGGATCCAGAAGGTGATACAGATCCCTCCCAAAATGTAATTTTTTCCTTGAGTCATTTCAGACCTTCTATGACAATTTTGAATCGAAATCCATCCATAATCTTGCGAACAGACAAACAGACAAACATACAAACAAACTAGCCCCGATGAAAACCTAACCTCCTTGGCGGAGGTCATAAATAAAAGGGCTGTTAATAACTTTGTCCTTGTCTCTATGTAAGTGTGTCTGAAGTCAGCCCAGCAGCCTTGTCGTTTGAACAATACGTATTTGGTGGTGTATGAAAGGAAGAGGAAGGCCGATGCGACACCGATGTCTTCTTTTGTATTTATTTTATTTTAGGTGCAAAACTTTGATGAAGACGTTTGTAATGTCGAAACGTCAGTCAGAGTCCCAGGACTCTGATGAAGACGTTTGTAACGTCTAAACACCGGCATTCCTCTTCCTTTCATATACTTCTGTCCTGGCCTGGTTGCACCAGAATTGTCGCACAACTGCAGAAGCGCGGAGAATTTTCCTTTGTTTATTTGGTGGTGTATTCAGTCCATCTTCAGGTTCATACACATCCACATCCCCCCACTGTTGCGTTTAGCAACCCTACCAGCAATTTCCAAGGCTGTAGGGTACTGTTGTGTAAAACTACTCCCCAAACTCATACAGTGGCTAATAAGCAGGCTCTCACATAATGTGTTTTATTGCAGTTGGGTGAAGGCAGAAACGGCATCAGTGGACCCTTGGGTAATTTCTGATTTGATTCCTTTGTCCACTGGGCGTGCAGGGGAAGCCTCATGCCAGGTAAATGACTGCCGAGTGGGGAAATAGGGTGGCTATTGAAATCTATGTAAATGCGACCTACACAATTTGCCTGGTAAATGTGACCGAACAGGGAAAACGATCTGCTTGGCCCCTCAGGGGCCTGGGGTTATCTTCCACCCTCTCGGGCGCTCAGCCATTTCATAACACTACTGTTATAGAGTGGGGAGGGAGCAGCCCATCGTGTGTGTGTGTGTCCATGCGCATCAATATTTTTGTGTTGAAGTGTTTTTTGTGTGTACCTATGCTGTACGCATGATCTGATTTAGGAGCTAAGAATATTGTGTGTGTGTATTCAATATTGTTGATCGTTGTGTGTGTGTTTGTGTGTGTGTGTGTGTGTGTGTGTGTGTATATATTCTTCTGTACTCTCAGGGTCCATTTTCTTTTCCCCAATGAAGTCAGTAAGAAGTGAGCTGGTGCTGGGGGTGAGATTGCTTCCAGCTCCTTGCACATGGACACTCGGGCAGTTAAAAGGCGCTTTTCCTCCCAGCATGCGACCCGACGGAGCGTCCCTCCCTGTGCCATTACCCACTGATCTCCTCTCTTTTGCCCCAACAGAGCGCTCCGCGCGGCTCTGCTCCCCAAACCACTGGACTGAGAAAGGGACTTAAGTGGCGGGCCCGCTGCAAATGCCATTTTTACCTGTGTAGTGCGCCTCTGCAGTCAGTGTCTTTTCCCCAAACTCACGCAAATCGCTGTTGAGATGTTTTTTTAGTGCAGAGTACTCTGCGTGATCTTTTATAGCAAGTCACGTACTTGTAAGTATTAATGAAAATTTATGAAGCCTAGATCCTAACTTATGTCTGCTGTCTTAATCACATAAATCACAACTTCAACAGATACTTAGTGTTTGAAAAAGTAAAAGTTATTACCAATTCTTAGTCTGAAGGAGATTGCCAACAATGACAACAATAACTTGATTAATGACCATAACTGGTATGTCAATTGATGTATTGGTTTAACAGCAGTTGAAATATGGAGGCAAATCCCTATATACAGCATGACGCCTTGCAGTAAAACGAACATAAATTGGTAAGCTCATTTAGTCACAACTCACAATTTATCATCTGACTGACAACAATTGGAATTGTCCTTCAGGAATTTTTATATGCACACATACAGTGCACATCTGCTCTATGGTTCATTTAATTGAGGTACGCAAAGAATGGAGAGAGTCTGAGGAAACAATAACCAACATCTCCTCCATGCCACACCGCACATCCAAACAAAGCCTTTCGGTTGCATCAATATTTGCCATGCAGCGCTGCCACCCACCCACACAAATCTGGGAGACGATGACAAATAGATGCAGTGAGACGCACTGTGGCGTGCTGTTTGCATGCCGAGCCCCTCTCTCCAGAAAGCTTTCATCTAGCTCACTGAGGCTGGCCACGGCAGATACCGTATCTGCGCGCACAATGCATTTCTCTTTGGTAACCCCCCCCCCCCCCCCCCCCATTCAGAAAACACATGCACACTGGTGTCATTATGGTAGTCAAACATGAGTGAGAATTTACAGTATTAGGCTGGAGATCAGAGCAGCAGAATATGAGGAGAGGCTTGTTGCCTTCTTGGCTGTTGTGTAGGTCATCAGTAGTGTCAGAGAGTGAAGAAAAACAACACTGTAATCCTGGGTTACCTTCTACATTATTTATATTTCCCATAGTTGCCATGTAGGCATGCATATTGCATTCATAAACAGCAGCTCAATGCACTATGTATGAGTGTGTTCACAGTGAAAAGGAACACTCAATGTCATGGAAAAATATTAATACGGCATTGTAAAGAACAACAGACAATATCATATGAAGATGATATAATTATATGATGTAGCAACATTTTTTATTGTCTAATTTACTGAAATAATATTAGTTGGTTATACATGAAAATGTCCCCAAGGTTCTTTTAAGGCATGTTCTAATAAGTGATAAAGCAACTCTAATTTTCAATATAATACAGTTTAGGAGGAGCAGTAAGAATTTCTTAAATGTAGCATCTCATTCTTTTTTGCTGTTTCCAACGTAATGTTGATCAATTTATTATTTTTTCAAACTATTTACATAATGTTAATATCTCCTAAAAATAGTCTCTGTTATATTGTTTTATGTTGACAGAGAAGCCAGTAGAAACTTATGCTTGTGTACACACACACACACACACACACACACACACACACACACACATAGACAGACAGACAGACAGACAGACAGACACACCCACCCACACACATACACACATTTATAATTCATGAAATATAGGCCATGATCAGTCGTTTATCTGGCGTGTTTGTCCAGGTAGCAGTACAAGTACATGGACACGACCATAGCAGCCACCTGCAAGAGAACACACAGTGCATTTCAGTGACTGGGTGAATCATGTGTGTTTTAACTGCTGCCGCTTCTCTGTTAACAACTCCTAATGGGAGGCCGTGGAACATTTTGTTTTTCCAGAAGCCTCCGCCCATTTCCTTTGGACAAATCAGATAATGTACAAAAAGCCATAAACACTTATGTGCTTCTCGTCACGGATCGTTCGACATGCAAAACAGTTCTCTATAATAGCAAATGAGATTTGGATGACAAAAAGAAAAGATGGAAAATAAATCAAAGAAAAAGGGAATGCGAGGGAGGTAAAGAAAAGGCTTTCACCTCCACTCCACAGATACCCGCGGCAATTCCTCCAACGATATTGGCATTCTTCTGGAGGATCGTCAGCAGTTGCTCAAAGCAGCCCTGAGAGAAGAACACAATCACTGTACTCCAAGATGCTGAGCACAACATAAACACACACACGCACACACGCACACACACACACACTGCTGACTCCTGAAGTGTGAAACAGCTTAGAGACAAACTGGAAAGCTTTCGAAGCAAGCACATAAGCACATACCCATTTAACTTAATAGTGCTCGTTCACCACGCTCACATACATCGATCTACATTCACATTTACCAGATGCTTTCATCTCAAGCAACATGCACAACACTGACGCCGATGTTTTGCCTGTTGGGCTATTGTGTCCGCGCAACGGTTATTTTGACAGATTGTTTATCACGTAGACAGGGCAGCACAAAAACATTTTTTTTTTTTACTCTGTGTGTAAAGTAAGCAGCACCTGAATTTCACTGTGTTTGGCAGAAGTGTGCGTAAAGTACTGTAAGCACAGCTCTCTGTCTCACCTGGATGTCACTGTGTTTGTGCGTAAAGTAAGCCGAGCTCTCTGTCTCACCTGGATGTCACTGTGTTTGGCAGTAGTGTGCGTAAAGTAAGCAGAGCTCTCTGTCTCACCTGGATGTCACTGTGTTTGGCAGTAGTGTGCGTAAAGTAAGCAGAGCTCTCTGTCTCACCTGGATGTCACTGTGTTTGGCAGTAGTGTTGCTGCAGGGGCTGGAGTGGCCAATGCAGCAGGCCGGTGGGTAGTTCTGGGTGTTGTGGTCATAGTAGTAGGAGTCATGGAAGTCCGTGTAGTTGGTGAAGCCACAGCACTTAAGCTTGAACAATGAAAAGTTCAACTTTAATTTCATATAATGAGAAACAGCTGAGTTTTGGACTTGAACTTCACACAAATGATTCTTCTTTGTACCTCATACTTATGGTTAGATTGTTTTTTTTTTATTGGAAGTTTATTAATGATACATAACTGTGAAAATGGTTTGATATGTAGAACCGAACAGAAAACAATGAAACATGGATGCGATGCTAGTTTTTAATGGCTTTTTAACACACTTAAGTTAATTTGTATGAGGCTTACTTCGGTCATGGTGGTGTTCCATATCTTTGTGACAACTTCCACTTTGCCGTACTCTTCTTTTAATGCTGTGGTTGCCCAGGCTTTGAGAATGCCCTCCGCCTGGGAAAAAGACAACCACACACACACACACACACACACACACACACACACACACACACACAGGATGCTTTTAAGATTATTCTTTTTAGTATCATAGTGAAAGGCACTGATTAATAAAAGGCCAAAAAGATGACTAAAGTTAATTTGACATACATGGCACACACTCAACGCTCTTTAACTTCTGAGACATGCCATTCACCCCACATCAATGGTCCTCAGCTTTTGTGGTTGTTGAGAGTGATCTGGAGCCTCCAAGCATCAGTAATGGGATTGATCACAACCATAGCCCAACAAAAGAGACTTAGGATGGGAGCGCTCTCTCAAAGCAATTACACCGAAGACTAGGGGATTTATTCTTTTCAAATGTATCCCATTTACATTTATATTAATGCTTTTTTGTGCTTTATTTCATTATTTTTAAATAGTTTTTCTCCAACATATTGATGATCACAAACATCCAGAAGATGCACTCAAGCAGCAACTGTCTTTGTTCAGCAAAGCAGAATAGCAGCACATAGGAGGCTTTTGGACGTTCTCCCTCTGACTCTCTCTCTCTTTACGTCTCTTTTCCCTAAGCTCTCCCTTCTTCTCTCCTTCTCTCCCTCTCTCTCTCTCTGTCTCTCTCGCCCCCTCTCACCCTGTTTTTGGCGGCACTATTTGTTAGGGTTTGATTAATAAACCCACATGACTTTCCACACACAAAGACTTGTTTAAAGACGGGAGGTGGGGGTGGGGTCAAATTGTACGTCTATCTGTGTGCAAGTGAGTCATGTGCACGTGTATGTGTATTTGTGTGTGTGTGTGTGTGTGTGTGCATGCGTGTGCATGTGTGTGTGTGTGTGTGTGTGTGGGTGCGTGTGCATGTGTGTGTGTGTGTGCGCCTGTGCCTGCGTAAAGGGTGTGTTAGGCAGTGCCCGTGGGGCTGCGGCAGAGACAAGCCACAATTAAAAGTGTCCCCCGTGAAGCGCGGAGAGGGGCGCAGATCAGCTGGGTTATTACATTCAGGCTAATCCATCACTGTCTCAGGGCATTCCCTCACACCACTGACAGGACAAAGCGCACCACCAATAACTTTCCCCTCCCGTGCTGATCCAGCAACCCAGGGTTCCCGTCCCCACTCTCCATCAAATCCATAATCAGCTCGCCAGCAGACCATGGCTTCGTCCACACTATTATTCAGTGATACTTTCAACAATACGGTTCTTACTACACTTATTGATGCACTTATTGTGTGTTTTTTTTTATTATTGTAAAATTGATGTTAGAATTGCTCTTAAAACCTTAAAAATTTTTTTTTACCATGTTGTACTGTAAGAAAAAAAAAAAGCGTCAGCCAAATGTAATGTAATGTAATATCTATGGTTTCAACCAAATCCAGGCAGCACAAAGAAAGAACGGAAAAAGGCAGAAGTAACTTACAACATCACTCCCTTGACCTTCTCAGTTTATTGCATATGGAACATACCTCTCCCAACATGCTGTGTGTAGGCTATATATTCCGTCTGAGATTACATCTGAAATGCAAAATTCTGACCTAAACCAAGCTGCCACGCTCTGCTTTCCACAGTCAGGCCACTAGACTGTAATGAAATATGGCAACGCCTAATGCGTGGCCAAATTGGTTATATTGAGGCTTGGCTATCTGAGGATATTGCATTTCCTGTGCGGTAGAAAACTGCCATAGTGGTTTAGAGGGAAATACAAAGTGTGCATCCGACAGAAAATATTGAAAGCAAAGTGAGAACGGGAGTGGAAAAAAAACAACTGTGCATTTCATATGTAATTTAGCTCACTGTTCACTGCTCACTGTTTTCTTATCTAAGCTCTAATGTATGCCTCCAAATAGGCGATTTATTCAAATGCATTTTGTCATGTTATTGCCTTGCTTTGTGTTCTCTCTATCTGATCAAAAAACCAGGTATAGGCAGATATTCACAGGCTGCCATATACATTATTAAAACTACACTTTCCCTTGTCATGCTAATGAATAAATGAGTGACTGAATGACTGTGATGTTAACAAACAGCACATTAAATGGTGATGTGCATAGCTAATGTCCCCTAAGCAACAAACATGGCATGTATAATTCAGACGCGTGACTGTCACTGGCACCCACCACCTCAGCCCCCCCCCAAAAAAAAAACCACCATGTACACGCATCAACAGAGTGATGGCCCAGGTGCTTGATGGGATGCCATCCTCCCACTGGGCACTGCGGTGGGAATGCCGACAGGCGAGCTGATTTATTCTCTCACAAAATAGCCACGGGGCGATTTCACAACGGGTCCTCCAAGGACGACAGCTGCAATCACCTTGCGCCCGGGCTGCTGTTTGATGTGGGGTCTGCGGAGAGTTTGGGCAGCGGCGCTGGATATTGGTACAAGGAGAGCCACTGGGGCACCTGGGAGTCCAGCCTCTCCGAGGCTCACAGCACAAAACAACAAACAACTGTGAAACGCCGGTCTCTGAGGCAAGCACTTGTCAGGCTAACTTGTCCCCCTCTTTGGAAGTGGCAATGGATTTTGCATGAGGCATCATTGCTTTCCATGGACTCTTGATGGATTCTTTAATTACAAAATGTAGTTTTTATTTTCATCTGTCTGTAGAGATGCATTCTTCTTTCTCCTCCTCTATGCATAACTCATCTCAAATTGTTGTAATTATTATACATTTCACTAAACGGGGGAACCTATATATGCAAATCGCCTGCTTTGCATATAAAATGCTTTAACTTCAATATTCCAGTATAATAAATTGCTAAAAGTGAGAGCCGTCGCACACTGCCTGAGGCAGTCCGGGAGTCATTAAGGGGGCAAATGTAGTGAGGCAGGCACAAACCCCGTAATTTAATGACGGATCGGGATATGATGGGAATTTACATGGATATAAAACACAAAGGGAGCAGGAGGGAGGAGAGCGGAGACTTACAAACGACGAGTACGCCAGGGCCACCACTCCAGCTGCCACCTCAGCGATGAAAATGATCAGGACGATGGCAAAGAACTGCAAAAGCAAGGAGGACAAGGAGACAAAGGAGGAATCAGCATTGGCAAAAAAACATTGAAATTAACAATAATGTCCTTTTCTTGTTCAGTGTCAGAACAATACAGGTTGTGATAGGGCTTATATTGAAGGAGTGATAAAAAAAAGGAATTTGGCTGTTATTTTGCGCTTAGGATTTTAGTGATAAAAAAAAGGCAGCAAAAGCCAGCCAAAGCTCACACAAAAGAATGGATGACAACGTGCCATTACCATTCTGGCAAACAGTGAGTGATGATGAAACACTCCCTGACATTTAAATCCGAGCACATAGCTAATGATCTCCCTAAGTGGCGCCCCAGCGGGTGGCGTGCATATAAAGAGTCTTGGTAAAGCAGTTCAACAGTTGTGACAGACAGATCCCCTGAAGCAGCAACAGCTATACTGTCCTCACTTAGATTTCCTGAAACTCTGTGTTTACTTGGAAATTCCTCCCTGACCTACATCTAAATATCGCAGTGAAAGATGATCTCGCCAGTCCCCACCCTGTAGCCGTCCTCAGGCGGTGGTGCTGGGGTGTGTGAGACACCTACCATGATGAGGAGACACCTGCTCTCCTTCTGGGCCCCGTAGCAGCCCATGAAGCCCAGCAGCACCAGCACCGCCCCGATGGCGATGCAGAAGAAGCCCACGTTGACAAACTGCATGGCGTTGCCCGAGAACGGGCCCAGGACCTTCAGGAAGGAGCTGCCGTCCACGCTCACCCAGATGCCCACGCCCAGGAGGGTGAGGCCGGCCAGCTGCGGGAGGGACACAAAGGACCGGAGGGTTATCGACTGAGCAGCAGAGGCCCACCGTATCTGTGGACTGTGTTGAATCTGACAGAGGTGTCTTGGGGATATTCCGTGGTTGTCAACACAAGGACAACAAATCTCCCCGTGATGAGCTGTCTTGAGTCCTTCAGGGTTCATTAGCCAGCGGAGGAGTCCTTCACAATCACTCTCAGGGGTTGGTGCCCAACGTTTGGGGACCTCTCAACAGTGAGGGCAAACCTAAAGCTTACTTACTATAGAAGCAGCTTGTGATCAGATTACCAAAACAATCAAACTGAAGTAAGTGTTAATGTGAACAGACAAATAGTACAATACATTCAGAATAGATGATGATGCTGTTTTTTATCTTACAAACAATAATCTAACCTTGAGTTAGGCCGCAACAGTGTACCGTGCATATAATCTATACTAACGAATTGAGGAGAACGTACTCATTACCTTAGTAATGAGTACAGTAAGTTTGCCCATTTTGATAAATGAATGCCTCCGAGAGATGCCAACAAACAAAACTAAATAGCACGGATGATTTACGCTCTACACTCTCAAATGCCCCTTGACCATCTGAAAAGCACTCAGTGTCAGTCATTTTGGATCGATTGAAAAGTGTCCAGTCTGTGTGGTGGTAATACTTCACATTTATCCCACTGCTTGCTTTTAACATGAAGGACACATCAGTGCTTTGGGTGGGTGGATGGCCCCATTGTCTACTATGTCTACCTGCCTACTTGTGTGCACTCTGCCCATGCACTCACTGAGTGTCTTCCCAACATCAAGACGGCTTTTCAATCGAAATTGATGGGACAATGACATATAGAAACAACGATCCCTCAGACTAGCCATCGGTACACATCACGTATGGCAGACATAACAAGATGAAAGCGACATAAAAAGACATCAGAGATAAGAAAGAGAGGCTCGACCTTGGAGAAAAGCAGAAGGTGATGTACCTGACCGTAAGAATTAGGTCTAGAAGTAGGCCTAGTATCGCCACAGATGAAAGTGAACCAGACAGCACTGCTGACAGGGCAGATTCAGAGCAGCAAGACATTCAACATCCATGGCCGTTATTTAAGAGAATTTTTTGACGTTGTCAGCTCTAAAAATGATTCTTGACGAATGCATTGTGCTGTGTGTCAAACCTGAAAACCATGAACTTCATTAGACTTGGCTTAATTAGACCTGAAGTGTGTGCTCCAGCTAATAATATTTCAAGGTCTGTCGCTGACACTGAAAATTGTTTTGTACATTGGAGCGAAATTAATGTTCATTACATTCAGTAAGCCCTATATTGTGTTTCATTTAGTTTAAGCAAGAATGGTTTCATTGTCTTTGCATTATATTAATATGATATGAGGTTCAGTAAGCTTTGCAAAGAAACAGCCAGTAAAAATGTCTTTCAAAGATACTTTTTACTTTTATACTGTATGTACATTTTGAAGCCTGTGCTTTTTTTTACTTGTACTTAAGTAAAGAAGTTAAATCAGTTTATACTATTTTTTACACAGGTATCTGTATTTAAACTTGAGCGAAGAATGTCTGTACACGGTGAGGTTTCCTTTCCCCCAGCAGCGGATCAGCTGAGGCGGGGGGGATTTTCTTCACACCTCTTTTTGTCTGGCTTAAACAATGACATGGGTGCCTGGGGCCCTGCACTTGATATCTGCGAGCAGGATTTGACCCCTTTTTTACCATCCCAAAGAAAACCCTGCCCTATTCCCATGACCCTCTTTTCCCTGGGTCTGCATCGCTCACTCCACACTGAAGGCCCTCTAATGATCAGCCCTCCTGCTGGAAGAGCACTGCCTTAGGCCCTGGCCTGCTGCACGCTCCTGCAGTGGGAAGCCGTGGGATTACGGCGTGGATGTGTTATGGGAAACACAACACGCTATCTTTTCACCCAGGACATGTGTTTCCGCGCGCCTTCCTCTGATGAGATCGTTGTGATTCTAAATCTCAGGCCTCTCTATAGCACTGCTGAACTCCTAGTTGGGGCAGTGGGCTAAAACCATTTTGCCCCCCCCTCCCCCATCCCAATGTCAGATTCCTCCGTAATAAACACCAGAGTCACTCACTGAAGCACCATAATTACTTCACTGGCCAACACCTCATTAAGACTCCCTCTTAGCCGAGCCATTACATCTCATATAATTTATAGTGGAGTAAGTGAAGTGTAATACAAGTCATTATGTGGTGGATATTATATATTACTTTATGAAATACTCCAGCCACTTACAGCACCTGGAGCCAAGCATTTCCAACAGTCCTTCCAGAGTTGCTGGGAATGTATGACATTTAATTTAAAGGAGAATTCCGGTGTGAAATTGAGCTTAACTGTACCGAAACATGTTAAGGTGTACTCACACGTGTTTTAGACGCACTTTCACTCACCCCCAGCATTCCGAACTCCTCCGTTTTCAGCCTAGCTTACAGTAGGCTTGAATCTATTAGATTGGGCATTACGTAGCCTATGCAGCTAAATCGCTATTTTTAAACCATTAAAAAGGTTCCAAGTAACTCCACACTGCATTGGTAGACTTCTGAGGGTCCTGACATTTAAAACGAGACACTGAGAACTTTGGAAATGCACAGGAAGTTTATTAAAAAAAAGACTGTTTACAAGCAGTGCCTTCATAGAATCTCTCCGCTGGGCGCCATCTTGGAATCAAGTCGCGATGAGCCGACTGACGAGCACGAACGAACAGGAAGGACAGGGGAACATATTGCTAAAGTAATTCCATAGGAAATATATAGTTATACTGTCTACATGAGCATGATGAGTAACAAAGCTCAAAATGTTTGCAATATGTCCCCCTGTCTTTCCTGTTCGTTTGTGCTCGTCAGTCGACTTATCGCGACTTCACCACAAGATGGCGCCCAGCGGAGAGATTCTATGAAGGTACTGCTTGAATAAACAGTCTTTTTTAATAAACTTCCTCTGCACTTCCAAAGTTTTAAGCATCTCGTTTTAAATGTCAGGACCCTCAGAAGTCAACCAATGCAGTGTGGAGTTACTTGGAACCTTTTTAATGGTTTAAAAATAGCGATTTAGCTGCATAGGCTACGTAATGCCCAATCTAATAGATTCAAGCCTACTGTAAGCTAGGCTGAAAACGGAGGAGTTCGGAATGCTGGGGGTGAGTGAAAGTGCGTCTAAAACACGTGTGAGTACACCTTAACATGTTTCGGTACAGTTAAGCTCAATTTCACACCGGAATTCTCCTTTAATGGAATGTCATATGGTTGAAGACTGTTTTTTTTCATCTAAAAGGGTAATATAAGTCCATGAACAACCCTATGATTGGCTCTCTAAAAACCCAATCTACACATTTTCTGATAAATATAATTGGTGGTAACTGTGGTCAACTCACTTTCAAATGTCTATTGTGGCTCTCGTTGAGCTGCATTTCAGAATGAAAGGAAGGCTTACGTTAGTGATCAGATGATGTGCCCTCCTCACTCTTATCAGGATACACTAATGTGCATTAAGGGGCCAGGAAAACATGGCTTCAGCAAAAAAAAATTGCCGCTAAGAGATATGATGAATGACACCACATGTGTTGCTTGTAATAAGAGCACAGATGCAGAAACAGCACGGGACTTGAGTCTAATCTACTGTATGTGTTTCCGAGCAGGTTTCACAACGCATCTTCCCACACACGTGTCAGAGCTCCCTTGCTCTCTCGTGACAAGCACGTTTTTGGCTTTTGCACCTCAAAGCGCTTGCGGGTGCCGGTCGGAGGCGAGCGGGTAAAGGAGCGGGATTGGCCTCCGCGTGCCGCCTCTGCGCCCCCCCCTCGCCACCCCTCGTCTCTGGCGTCTCGGAAACCTGATACTTCCTGTCACAGCCAATCTGGCCTGTCACCGGCACTCTGAAGCCGCTCTGGCGGCTGTCTGCTCGTACATGAAAGGCAGCCTGCCTCTGCCTCTCCCTCCCCCACATCAGGCCTGATGGCTTCCACATGAGAATAATCTCACTTTTCTCCTTCCACGCCCCCCCCCCCCCCCACCCCACCCCATCCAGCTGGTTTTGGGAACACACTCTTCCTTGGGTCTCTTCTCTCAAACCCTCCTCCATCTCAATCCCCACACCACACCCCTGCCCACCACCCCCAACCCCCCTCCCCTTGTTGCTGGCTATGCTCAATCGCTACCCATCTTGGCAAATACGATACAATATATTACCCCTTACTCCTTGTCAACCAACATTTTTTCCTAGCATCCCATAATTACGGCTGGCATTGGCTTTTTTTTTTTTAGGCGAGTAATCCTTTGATGAAATGCCACGTGTGTCGGATGCCGTGTCAAAGGAAGACGCACCTGGCACGGATCACATGTAAATCAGGTCATGTCAGGGGGACCAGGAACAGGAAATGAAACGGCTCGCAGCAGAGGAGGGAAATGGAGTCCATTAAACTAGTGGAAAGAAGCCCATTGCCAGCAAAAAATGCAAAGGAGCGCAACCAGCTCCCTGAGTCCTACTGACAGACTATTGGGATACATGGGTGGAGAGGGACCCCACTGTGCCTGAGAAATGGGAATGCGTAAGGAAACGGCACATTTCAACAGATTACATTAAAATACAAATAAAAAAACTTTTGAAGAGTTCAAGAGCCTGAGCATACAATTTCAAGTCCGATCTGAATATTTCATGCCGGCAGTAGCAAAAAGGCATAGCGTGTGGGAAGAGAAAATATTATGATTTCAATCTACTTGGGTATTTGTATTTGTATCTCCAAATATTTGTGCTTCCAAGACCAGAGGGGATTGTAGGGAGAGAGGCGCGGTGGCGGCGGAGCTCCTTAATTATTCTTCCCCCAGATGCTGGCGTGAGGAGATGAAGGAGAGAGCTGTTCAACTTTACAGGCCCACCGCTTGCATAATCGCCCCTCCATTTGTTTCCCTTGCTTCAGTCGGTACCCACGCACTTTTGAAATATACATTTCTGTTTGATTTTCTTCACCCTCTCTATCTCACTTTATTGTTTGAAGTTGAATTCCAACACGGAGCTCACGCTGGAAATATATATGCAAACTAACATATTAGATATCACCCACTGGGGGAAAAAAATACAATTTTTACAAGCCTTATGCTATTAGACTTATGGTGTCCAGACCATACCAATGCATATTTCAGCTTCATGCTGACATGATGCTCTGAAAATATCACTCCTGATCCCTCACACTGGTCTCATGTCCAGTTCTCTTATATACTTTAAGCTACTGCATTACCGTCTGACCAACAGCCAGCCAACCAACCAATCAAACAGTCAACCGATTCCATTTCTGTTACAGTATAGTCTAATTTTCCCCAAGGAGAAAAGAAACAAGCCTGACAAAAAAAAACAAAAAAAACCAAACAAACAAAAAAAAAACATGAAAACTGGCATGGTTTCCACACTTTGTGGTTCAATCGACAATGACTCTTTAATCCAGGTGGCAAAAAAAAGGAAAAAAAATGTGCTTACTGATGACAAAGTTTCCCTCCGTTTCTCTCGTGTCATTAGGTGTGCTCATTAGGCTGAGAGAGAAGGTGGCGTAATTGAAAGATCTTAAGTTAATGGGATGAAAAGTGCTGTGTGCCAGAAAGCAAGCGTGCAAATGGTGTCATTTAAACACTTCTGTTCAGTGACGTGGAGTACGCCGGTAACCCCTCACATATCTGTTTGCATTGCCTGATTGCAGTGAGTGTAAATAATTTGTTGTGCTTTCAAGCTCTGCAAACACCCACACCCACGTACACACACACACACACACACACACACACACACACACGCGCGCCCGCACTGATTTCTTCTTGACAGTTGCCATAAACATTTTAAGCCATAAATGAACAAAGGCAATCACTATCAACAGAGTGGCTCTCTCCCACTCATACACATACGTACACATGCATACGCAGTAAATGGAGGTAATGGGATACTCACAAAGATAAGCATGTTGAACAAAATCATCATTACTTTGACAAATGTGAAGCACCCCATGTTGAATCTGTAATAAAAAACATCACAGCGTGAATATGTTATGAGGTCTCACGGGAGTAAATTGCATATATAGGCCGAGAGTAATGCCCACACTTGAGTAAACATGGTACAGCTCTTTCTTCCAGGAGCCAAACCCAATGATGGTGTGCCACATCTGATTCTGAATGAAAGAGCTAGCAACATGTATTACCGGTATCTAAAATCAGTGTTTACCTGTGAAAGACAGGGTGCCACGAAACTCACCTGTGTTGAGGCACTCTCGTTGAGCTGAGACTGGTGTGAATTCAGGCAGTGGACTGTGGTGGTGTGTTGTGTCTCTTTCTCTGAGAGTGTGCACAGATGTATATCTGCGTGAGTGTGTGCATGTGTGCCCGAGGAAGAGGCACAGATAGTCACAAAGAGATGGGTGTGGTTGGGACAGGTGAAGCACACCTGGTGAGCACCTGGGAGCGAGTGTGTGCGTTTGGAGAGGAGTGTCTGTGGGGGGGGGTGGAGATGGGGGGGGGGGGGGGGGGGGGGGTTGTGTTGCACTTCATCGGTCTCCACATCCTGCGCAGGATCGGCATCATGAGGTACCCACGCACCGAGGCTGGGATCAGCGAGTGCCAGATGAGACAGAAATTGACCAGGAAATGAAGCGTGCCCGGCCGGCTAACACACCAGTTGACTCGGCGCTCGTCTTCTCAGGGTTGCATGAACTGACACACTTAGTGTGTGCTGGCCTTTGTTCCTTTGTGTGACTCTCCTGGGTGACGCTTTCACCACCCGGCACTAGAGGGCAGTGTGACTACACTGACTTCCCTGGACCCTCTTCTGTGCTCTGTGTTTATGAATTCTCCATTGTGTTGTCTTTTACTGAGGTGGATGATTGATGGCCTAGCCTGGCGAGAAAGTCTCTTTCTTTGTCCACTTTGCTGAATGAGAAATGCGCAACAGAAAACAAAGAACCTAATCAAATCAAGCTCTCGCCGTGCAGCTCAGATTCTCCAGTCATTTAAAGTGCGCACAAAAAATTCTGCTCAATAAGTGGGGGGAAAAAAAATACTTCAAAAAGGATTTAAAGTATCACTCCATAAAGGAGAGCTGAAAGGACCCTTCTCTCCCACATATTAAAATGTGAGGAAGTGTCCATATTTGGCCATCCATATTTGAAAAGAAATGTATGATCTTATTAGCAGTTTTTATTACGGAGTATTAGCAGCCCATCTCAGGGACCAGTAGGCATGAAACAGGGAGTACTGGAGCCATCCAGGCTTCCTCTGGCCATTGTTCTCAGTAGGGGAGCAGAACTAAAAGGCACTGGGAAAGAGTATCTCTTTCATTTGGACTTCTACCCTTTCTCCTCTTCAACAATTTCTATACCTGGGTACTCCATTACTCTCCTTTCTCTCTTTCTTTCTTGTTTCTCTTTTCTTTCTTTTTCTTTAGTTCTTTCTATCTCTCGATATCTTTTTTCTTTCTCTCTTATCTTCTTCCTTTCTTCCTATGTGTCTTTCTTTCTTTCCTTCTTTCTTTCTTTCTGTATTGCTCTCTCATTAGACAACACAGTCTCCTCTTTTACCTGTAATTCCTTTCTGTCATTCCATCTTTCTCTCATCCTTTCTTTCTCTCCCTCCCTTTATCTCCCAGTTTGGGGATTCTTTGCACATCTCGTTAAGGTCCCAGTGGGCAGTGAAATCCCATGAAAAAAAGTGATAGATGACCCAATGCCACCTTGCTGGAGTTAAACACATATCTGATCCGGTCCTCCCCGTAATATCACTTTAATGGCCCTATTGTGAGTTATGACAATCTCACCAATACCATCATTAACCCTGAAGTCTTTAATCTCGGCGGGAAGAGCACCTGTCAGGCATCGTTAGCTATTAAACCAGTTAATAATCTCTGTGCATACTCTGGCGGTTGAGAAGAAAGGAAATTATTAGGCGGCCACTTTTTCATCATCACCCTGATGACGACGGTGGCACGGACCGGTCACCACTAAGGTGTTGGCCGAGCCCGTAAAACAAGGTTAGGGTGGGGTGGGGTGTGTGTGTACGAGGAGGCGTCTTAATGAGGTTGGCTGGATTGAGTATTACCCCCCCCCCCCACCACACACACATACACACACACACACACACACACCACCTCCATCCCCCGCGACCCCCACCACCACCTCACCTCACCAACCCCCCCAGGGCAGCCACTCAGGTGATCCATCCAGCAGCGCCGGGGTCCAGGCTCCGGAGGAGCCGGAGCCATTAAGGAGCTCCCCGAGATGGAGTCACTATTTATGGGCTACCGGGGAGATGCGACCCCTGAACCCACAAAACAAGTATCAGCGGTGTAATGGAGAGGAGTCCGCTGAGACGAGCGGCGGGCCGAGAACAAAGAATACGCCGGTGTTTACTCGGGCGTCTCTCTCTGGCTTTCTGCAGTTTTATGGTAATGGCTGGATCCTTGCCAGAGAATAATAGACGACCAGAAAGGTGGAACAATCTTTGTAGAGGGACAGTAAAAAAAAATGAGAGTGTGGATGATAAAAAAAAAGAAATTACACATTTTCGATTTATTTGTCTAATCTTTAATTTCCACTCTCCTTCCCTGATACAAAACCCATTACAGCGTAAAAAATCATCCCTGCCAGCATTTTAGCGTGAGGTCAAAGATATGTCCAATCCTTTAGCGAGACTGCCTCGACTTAAACGCTGCAGGGAGACGATCACACTTAGCATTGTTAATAAACCAATTGGTTGCACACCCTCCACTTGTGCTGCCTCTGTAGCGAGTAACAATAGGCGCAGCAGCCC